>NW_027315846.1:22289315-22781815 GCF_026437365.1 Eucyclogobius newberryi
ATATATTCTTTTCCAGCTTAACTGATCTCACATCTGCACATTATGCCCTGGTCAGCCTGTTGATGATGATGATGATGATGATGATGATGATGATGATGATGATGACGATGATGATGATGATGCCTTTTCATTGCATATCGATTAGCAATCAGCATCTTACTGGATTTCAGACAGAGTGACATAATTTATCTGCATAGATTAAGTTTTTTCACCCTCAGAGGTCACACAGGAGTTATCTGTATGCAATTAAATAACTACATTATAAAGAGGGTATTCTTTAACCAAAGCAGAAGAAAAGTCTTCTGTAAACTCTTTGACACCCTTGTAATAAAGGGTTCGATTTCAATGGGTTTGTTACCAGGTTAAATAACGGTAAATAAGTACATCATCTTCCCAGTTTGCCTGGCACATTAAATAATGTATAGTGACCCAACGGGGATGGAATGGTATGGATATGATCTATAGGGGACAATACGGTGTGGACATCAGAACGCCATGATAAGAGAGGCGGGTGGAGGTGGCTGCGGGTGTCATCGTGTTTGACATGAGCGCGTGGGGCGCTGACAAGTGCAGCCGCAGCAAATGGGGTGCGCGCAGGTCATCAGGAAGAGAGAGAGTGATTGAGAAGCGCGGAGACAAGAGGCACAGCAGATGCACAAGGTGCTCACACAGAGCCGCAGACCTGCATCCCTGCATGGCACTCTGCTGCTGCACGTGTGGACGTAAACTCGCCTGAATGGATTCTACCGTTTTATCGCGCTCTCACCGGAGCGGCTGTGTTTTACGCACACGTGCGGGTACTCACCAAAAGTGACGACTGGATGTACGGCTCAAACCCTGTGGATGTAGTTTCTGGAGGGAATGTGAGATGTAAAGTCCTGTTGCCTGGATGTACGACTCGAGGTGTTTGTTTGTTAAAGAGTGGATTATTGTGTGAGGAACGTGCGTTGCCCACATGGCTTCACCAAACTCATCGGGGTCTGGTGGAGCTGGGAAGCCCAATCCCGGCGTCATAGACCTGGGTACCATCATCGTGGACTCCGATATTATCTTTGGGTTCACAAGTCATCTGCTCAGGAGAAAGACAAAGGTAAGAAAGAACAAAGTGGCCGCGGGGATGGAAAATGGTGAAATCATGTTCGCGCGTAATCAGTGCGTAAAGACCCAGACTGGGACCGCGCTCCTGTCCCACGTTCAGGACCACGAACAGCATCCCACAGCAGCCACAATTACACATCCAAACAAAATACAGTACCGTTTATTTGTATACTTTCAATATTAAGCCTCCTGGAATATTTAGGAAAAAAGGTGAAAAACAATTTGAAAGTGGGAAACTGTTGAAAATGATGAAGAGACATACCCCCTGTATCCTACCAATATAACAATAACTCAAGGGAATATGAATAGGCTATATTATTTTATTTGAGTGCGTCTGCTGTGAATTTTGTGAATAAACCAACCCCTATCTGTTGAACATATAGGCTGAATATGTTGTCTTATCATTTCTGTCACATATTCATCTTGGGATCTCAATTATCTTGAAAAAGTAAATATGTATAAAAGAATAAAAAATAAATAAGCTTTTTTTATTTGAGAAGCCACACATGTGTTCCATTGGTTGTGTAAAAGAAAAGAAGCTTTGACTGAAATAGCACGGGTTGTTTCAGGGCAGAAAGAGAACCGTTTTGAGTATCGTTGCGTTTGTGGCTTACATCATCCATATGAAATATTTAAATTTGACCAAATTAATATTTAACTGCAGAGACTGGTCCCACACCCCTTTCCCCCTTTGCAACTGTTGCTGTTTGGCATTTCGGCCAGGTGATGGCACCAGAGTAGCGCCGGTCAACTGCACTGAGAGCCTGGAAACGCGCGGACCACTGACTGAGGTTGGAACGCGCTGCTTTAAACATGTGCAGCCCGGGGTAGAGCTCAACAGGAGGGAAGGCCAGCTTTTAATGCCTTTTTAAACAAAAAAGAACTGCAATTCAATTCGACTGTTATAGAATGAAGTGCATCTGGTTGTCTGGAACTCTTCCAAATCAAGTGGTTATGTGGAAGAGAGCTCTGAACACAACCCCTTCACCCCCCACACTTTACAATCAGAAATAAGTAGCCTGCCCTCCTCACACACCCAGGCTGCTGACTTCCCCCCCTGTCCCAGCTCCAGCCCCCTGTCCCAACTCCAGCCCCTGTCCCAGCTCCAGCCCCTGTCCCAGCTCCAGCCCCTGTCCCAGCTCCAGCCCCTGTCCCAGCTCCAGCCCCTGTCCCAACTCCAGCCCCTGTCCCAGCTCCAGCCCCTGTCCCAGCTCCAGCCCCTGTCCCAGCTCCAGCCCCTGTCCCAGCTCCGGCTCCAGCCCTCCCTCTCCTGCAGACACCGCCTCCTGCTGTAGCCCTGGACCAAACTCCCGCTGCGGCTCGTAAACTTTAGGGCTCTCCCGTCCAGTCCCCCCTGTCCCAGTCAGGAGCCAGGAGCCCGCACCGACAGATGACTTTTACCTCGCGGTCAGTAGCAGACTCTCGCCTGATGGCTGCGTGTCGCGGGTTTCTGCGGCTTTACCGAACTTTCTAAATTGGCACGAAAGAGGAGCGTCTTTATCTGAGCTTGAATTTGGGAGAATGGACAGAAAAAGGGGCTGTTCGGATGCTGATGGACGGGGACACACTGACCGCGGGTTCACTGTAAGTTGCTCACTAAACTAAAGACTTAAATGAACCATATTCAACCGCTCATGTTTGAGGATTGTATCTGTTCTACTGCGTGTTGCATCCTCGTGTTGTGAACGGGACAGGTGCTCTAACCTGGAAAAACTCAAGTTGAATTTGAACTTTCGCAAGTTTCTATTTCAAAAGTTCTGAAAAAATCGAAACAATTCGTGTTGTGTTTCAGGTGGAGGGATGTCCCGGTGGTGTGCCCCTGGCGAGTGGAGAGTTAACCCCGAGGAAAAGGCTTCCTTCTGCGGAGGACGCGCGCTGCTGCAGCCGGCCGACCCCCGAGGGCGCAGGCTCCATCTCCATCTCAGAGGAGGCTGAGGAGAAGACTGCTCTGTGTCAACTGTGTCAGAGGAAGGTCTCCGAGCTCAAGGAGCAGGTGCTGGCCCTGGCAGATCAAAACTCACTCAAGGTTAGTGTTTGGAAGCATCAGACCTCATGACATCAAATAAAATCCCTGTGTTTTATCAGTGTGCTAAAACGTTGGCACGGACTGTCCCCTGCTTGTATTGTGGTCATACAGTATTAACATCACTATACAATGTCCCACTGAAGCATTCTTATTGTATCCAATTGTGAAGTTGTTTATTGCCCCACTTCAAATGCTGGCCTTGCATGTGAAAATGGCAGCTTTTTGGAGACTTTGAAAGTGGCCCATTGTTTGTCCACACAATGCTTATCTCTTTATTTGGGTGTGGAGGGGGCCGAAGGAGCTGCTGGGGCTGCGGGAATTTAAAAGTGAGCCTCCTGTTGGGGAGTACGGAGGAAGTGTGTGTCCCTGCCGACTTTCGCTGTGCATTGAGAGTTGTTCCTGTGTATCTGCTCCCATTATTCCCACCACGGTTAAATATAGGCCTCGAGAGCAGTGCTGTTTTCACCTACGCATGGGTTCTTTTTCGTCATGTCTTCTGCACCTATTATACAGCACCCCTTCCTTACAAGCCACAATAGCACTTGATCCCATGTAGAACCGGTCTAGAGGGGGCACCTGGTCTCCCTGCTTGTGTGGTCCCATCTTTGAGCCTGTATCAGATCCAAACAGAAGTATCAGGTAAGTCCTCCCATATAACACATTACACCGCTATTATGCACCATGGGAACTGACCTCCCCTTTTTACTGTGGGACCCTGCAGCACTGCTTTGTGGTCTTCCCCAGGTGCTCCGGGTCGGTACATGCTCCTATTTTGCACTTGCTGATGGCTTAATTGGGGTGAAAGTCACATTGATGTTAGTGCACAATGGTTAAGCTGTAGAATAGTACACCCATTGTCCCCAAACTACACTTGGGGCAAGCTCACCTGTTGCCCCATCCGTGTGCGCCTCCATGGCTGATCGCTTCCAAATTGTTTCCCCCCCAAAAGGTCAATGAGATAGCTGAGGTAACTACTTCTAGGTGTGTCTGCGTCTGATCACTGTTGTGTCTGAGGTCTCCATGGGAAAAAGACACGGAGACTGTTTACTGAGGTCGCACTTCCCCTCCCTGTGCTGGGGCCTTTTTGTAGACAGGAAGTAAGCCCGGTCCCCAGGCAGACGTCACCCCCCCTTGCAAGAGCCGCAGACTGCATTGTTTGAATACAGTAGTGGATTAAAATACAAGGGAAACGTGTATGCGGCTGTTTGTTTTCATGAGTGGTGGAGGGAAAATTCACACTAGACGTGAGTTTTGGGTATTTCTTTTGGTTGTTAACAGCATGTAAGAAGTAACGTAGTAGGAAAATCCAATGTAACAGACTTAGAAATGAGGCAAACATGCACTTTTTCCCTCTTTCTGAGCACAGATTGCCTTTGTTCTTCCGTATGTACATTTTTTGTACAAACACACACTTTATTAATGAGACTCATGACCTGTTTCTCTGCCTGGTGCTTGTCTCTATGGCGATAGAGTAGTTTATTGCCATAGTGTGGAATAGGATGGCACAGTTTGATTACAAAAGTGCAGATATCGCAACAAACCAGATATATCGCAATAACATATGACAGATATTTACTGTTTTTAAAATGAACACATTGAAAAAGGATCATTTATTAATGATTTTTCTTTTTCAGTATTAATTAGCTTAGATTTTGAACATGTCAAAAGTATATTCAAATATTGCAGTAATATTGATTGCAGTACTTATTGGCCTTATTACATATCACAATCATATACAATATTTTGTAACTGTGGAACATTTCAATCTGACAAACGCCTAATGACTGTCCATCTAATGTTATTTTCCAGTTATCTGCACATATCTGGCAACATCGGCACTGCGTTTTATGGTTTTGTTAGCGAACGCTGTACATCCTGTTGGTTTTTGCCTTATACAATTTAAAATTCCCAAACTGCTTCAATGCCCATTCCCCACACCATTACAATCAAGATCCAGGACCATCTTTATTAGATTCCTGACACAGAAACACGACGCTAAAGCCCAAATTAACTTTACTGAGATGCTGTCCTTGAGATGCCAACCTCAACTTTGCTACATTGGCACATATTACATTCTTCAGACAGCACACGATTAGAATAACCCTGGGAATTAACGTCCTTTGCTGAAAGGACATTGGGAAAATAACAACAGTCATCTCTCGGACTTGATAGCACTCACCGAGCCCATTTACATTATTAAAAGTTATACAGTGGCATCGAGATCGATTGAGAGAAGCAGAGAGATATTGCGGCTGGACATAGAGGCTCAATCATAAAAGGCATTCGACGTCAAAGGCTGTTATTCAACGTTATATTAATGATATCTTCTGCCTGTACTGTTCCCGACCTGAAAGTACTTCATATTGGCGTTTGCTGATGAGATAAGACGAGAGGGAAGTTTCCAATTGCAGGCGCCAGCAACCGTCTCATGAAAAAGTTAACTGAGTGTCAACACGGATAATAGGCAATTTGGTTAGGCCTGACTCCGAGGCCTGGGGTTATTGGGAACTGCAATGACTCTTAATTCCTCGCCCCGGGGCCAGGCTTGAGTGGGTCTGAGCTCGCGGTCACAGTTTGAACAAACGCTGTCACCGGATAGCCATCTCCAAAGGCAGACTTCTGTCAAAAAGACAAGATGGTAGTCATGGAAAATACTCGTTGGTGCTGTGGTTCAGTGAAGTTCATGGTTATTATAGCTACACTGGATTCATTCATTTTGCATGGAGCCTTTTACGCTTAGGGCACGGTATATTCTTTGAACAACTTTACTCTTCAAGTTCAAGGATTAGGTCATTTTTAAGATATTTAAGGGGATACAGTACATTTATTGATGGTATATACAAACCTAGTTCTGCTTTTTATGTCAGCTGTACTTTATTTATGTATTATTTATGTTTTTCTCCACTTCTGTTACAATGTTATGCTTGTAACAGAAGTGTAATGGATTCTTTTTATTTGCTTGGAAAACTGTTTTTTTCATAATGTTTTGCGATTTTCAATTCCAAATACTCTTATGTGTGAATATTCTCTATCAACAACGCTTCAGTTAACATGTATTATAAGCTTAAATTGGTGAAATCCTTAGGTACAATTGAAAAAAATCGTTCACTTGTTGACTACTAAAATGATCAGTTCTAGTTACAGCTCTATACAACTTGAATCTTACTCATATTACAGTCATTTGAATTCCTATGTGGCATTAATTCTCACTACCAGAATTATCCACGACTTCTGCTGTAACTGTTTCTAAATGTATGCAGCATTTGGTGAAGGAATTTGGTTAATGAGTGCACACAGCATCGGCCGGGTGAGTACACCGGGGTCCGGAATGGTCCGCTCTAGAGTGAACAGTCGCTCATAAATATGCATCCACTGATTAACCCAGAATTTGCCATGGGGTTCTGAGCTCTGCAAGGCTCAGATCACTGCCAGTTGAGGTCACTTACGCTTTCCCCTTTGACCTTTGCGGATACAGGCAGCACATTTCAGTAGCAAGTCAGTAAAAGATTCAAATTGAACGTACAAAGTCAAATTGGAAGCCTCACTCTGTGCTCTGCTGATGTATATGCACACTGCGTCCGAGGCGATTGTAAACTGACTCTCTGACTGCAAATGGATTTCCAGGAATTATTTTGCAGCACCAGTGTCTATTCTTTTTCCCTTTTTTCATTTTGAATTAATAAATGATGCAGAGCGGCAATTCCACTCATTTAGATTCATGTTTGATTGCTTTATACTTTGTACTCCGCTTGACCCCTGATCCGAGGAAAAATACGCAGTTGTTTCTCACTTCCAACTAAAGATTACAAATTGGGTTACATTTCCCCAAAGCAAGGAAATGAATCACTTTTACATTACACTGCATACAAAACCGCTTCTGAGTTACTGTTTCTCACAACTCCTACGTGCTATAGAATTAACATTTACATCTGGGCAATTATTGTCTTTTCGAACGCGTAATGTTGACTTAATAGTGTCTCGCTGACTGTTTGTGGTCTGGTGCGACTTGTACAGGAGAAGCTACAGCCCAGGGACTAGTGCAAAAATGTTTACCAGACTTGACTGACTTCTGTTTCCCATGCAGAGGGGCAGGGGTGTTACCTTTCCTTTGTGGGATGCCCTTTGACCTTTCTGTCAGCTCTTTATTGCGGGTTAGGGTTTCAGAAGGCTGGCCTGGGCTCTAACAGGTGTACTCTGCAGGAGACAGGATGATGGAGTTAGCGTTTTGTGGCGGTATATGCAAGTTTGAGTTATTGTTCTATTTAAACGCCGTAATTGTCATGCAGCACCATTATGTTCTCTCTTTTGACTGGACTATTTCTTCACTATCAAAATGAAAATCAAGTTAAAGAAGATTAAAGGTTAAGGTTTTGTGTGCCTTAATTTTCTTTTCTTTGGATGCCCCCTTTCTTTTATTTTAATTGTGTTCTCTTTGGCCATGTCTTGTATTTTGTTGTTGTTTTACGTTTTAAATTTTGAAAAATGACGTGCATCACTTTTGTGGAGCATATTTTTGTGTAAATAACTCACTCGCTAAGCATAAGCTCAGGATCAGATGAACCAGATCTGAAGACACAGACACAGGGAAATCAGCTCACTCAGAGTAATAACGAACAAAGGGGACAGCTCAGACGTGTTCTCTGTTTGTTAAGCTTCAAAATTATATGTGTTTCATTACAATCCAACTCATATTCACTGAGAAATTAGTCTAATTAGGTATGCTGCGCCGCGAGTCACTTGGTTCAAAGACAACCGGTGTATAGTGCGCTACCATGTATTAAATGTGTAAATATCTTGTCAATAAGCTGCACCTGCAGCTTATTGACAGGTGCGGCCCGTATATGTACAATTTCTATTTGCTTTGTAAATTTGGCTGGAGCAGCTTTTATTCAGGAGCGCTCTATAGCCCGAAAATTACGGTAGTTAAGGCTTCTACAAACACAAGAAAGAGGTGACCTCACAAACATTAATGTTCCTGGGTGTGTTTGGAATCTGCAAACTATTAAAACATAAATCTCCCCTGTCAAATTCTAATTGCTATGCTGGTCAGAAAACATGGAATTCATGTTTTCTCCTAAATCGTTCAGCCCAAAACTGCTCTTCAAAATAGTTAAGACAAATTTTAGCTATTTTATTTATTCATCTCCTTCAGCCCTAAGGAGAGAGGAGACGAGTGGACAGACAAGGCCAAGCAGAGCATGCGGCGCTCCTCTCTCCCTGCATGCTGTGTGACTGCTGCTTTATGTTATGTGGATGTATTAAAGCACAGAGCAATAATCTGGTGTCAAGTGGAGCAGGGAGCGCAGACATCAATCATGAGTGTGAGTGTCACTGCTGCTGCTGTGGCCCGGCTCCAGCAGTGTCCACGGCGTCCCATCTCTCTCACCTGTCCAGACACAGCGACACTGGACAAGGTGAAGATTGGGACTTTATATCAGTTCTTAGACTTATTGCCTTATTCCGCCACGCCCACTTTCCCCCCTTTTTTCCATGGATCAGCACTTCCATTGTAATCGCACTTCCGGTCCAGCGGAAACTCTGTTAGTATAAATGGAGAACAAGTGGAAAAGTTTTGTCATTAAAATATGCTATAAAGTAGATTAATTTATGTAAAATATCCAATGTAACCAACAAGTCAACAATGCACTGATTCCTTGGACCCAAAGTCACTGGGATAGGTCCAGTCTCCCGCGACTCCTCACGGGAACCAGCGGTAAAAAAATGAATGAATGACATAGTGTTTTAAGGTTTATTGTTATGAGTGGATTGAACCTCAGTAGATAATGTTATATGAATATAAAAGTTACATCTACTCTTTCTTTTTTCTAGACTTTCATTTAGTGTAATTATTGGTTGTCCGGGTCAGATATTTAATGTTGAGATTAAGGACAAAAAATAATCATAAGATCTGATTTTGGTGGTTTTACATTGAACGGCAAAGTTAATTTGCTTGAACAATTTTCCATTGAAAGATATGGCATCGTTTAGTTTATGTTATAACTATTTGTCTTCCAGAATGCTGCAGTGTTTTGCATACATTTTGCGCAGAAGTCGGCACTTTAAATGGCAATAAAATGCAAGTAAAAGTCACTGAAGCATGTTTTGTGTTGAAAGCAACAGGTAACATAAAAAACAAGCTGATGGAAACACATAAAGCATTCATGGGGCTGATAAACATCTTTACCTTAGGCTAAGACTAAACACGCACAGAGAATGTTTGTCTCTATGTTTCTGAGTCGACACTAAGAAAGAATGTGGATACATTTTGTGTAGGTTCTAGTGTTGTCATGATACATTTAGAACTCGATATCAATGCTAAGGAAAAAGCCTGATGCTCTAAACACGATAATAAACAGATAAGTAAAGTCATTTTTTAATATTACCATGTAGTCTGATACTAGTTTATTAAGAAATATTCAATCAACTTTTGTTTTGTGAAGTTGATTTGTGGTGTCTGTATGGAATAATATCCAGGAAGTACATAAACAGTTAAAAAGTACTGAGCAGAATTTTTTTTGTAGATAAATGCTCTTTTTTCATGCTTTTATCTAAGAACCAACTTTAAACAAATGATGATAATGATGTGCATGCATACAGTTTATAGATGTTCTGTATTGTGAGAAGTCTTAATGAATAATAATAGATTATATTTGATTTGTTACTCGCGCTCGCTTGTAACATAAAAGCAGAGATTTGTATATATTATTTATACATATAGTTGCCTTTTTATGTATTACTGTCCAAATAAAGATTCATCCAGCCATTATTTTTTCAGTATCGTTGCCTGCTCAAATGAATATTTACTGAACTTAATTGAATACTAAACGAGTAAAATCTTTTCTGTAGTAACAAAACGTATAATCATTTGGATAGTGCTGTGTGGACTAACTCTCTTCACAAGTTCAAAGAGTCACATTTAACTTGCCTTTTGTTGAATTTAATTTTACAGACCACTCGCACTACAGGAACACTTATGTCTCCAGTCCGGGCGCAGCAGCGGCTTAATACCCTTGAAAGAAGCAAATTCATCTTCTATTTGATTCACTCTGTAGCCTTTATCTCCACCTGGAAGCCGCACAGTCGTCTACAACCGTTCTGTGGTCACTGGCACAACACAAGCTGTACTTAAGCTGTTACAAGCATTCTTCGTCAAATTGGCCCTAAACTTTTATACTCTGTTTATCTTTGAAACTTTGGCCCGAACTTCACTGCAGTCGTTTGCTTTTCGGCCCTTTAATTTGCCGTGCGAATCGACTGCAAGCGTTGCCGTCCCGCTCGTACACACACTGCTTATTGGACTGGCTCGTGCAAATTGCTATGTGCAGGAAATGGGTTATGTCTGGGCAGAGATGCATTGGCTGATGGCTCTGGATTGCGAGGCTGCTTCTCGTGATGGGCTTTCATCACTTGGGGAGTAGAAGAATGTGCTGGAGAAGGTTTAAGGAATTTCCCCTGTATGAAATAAAAAGCAGCTCTTTCAGTCCTTTATTCCCATGCGATTCTGAGCTAAGATGAAAGAGAAAGTTGAGCGCAGATGCCCACGCTCCCAGACGCAGGTTAAGTCAAGCGTTTCAGACGTATAGACGCACCGGGCCATGCGTTTTCCATTGGCCATCTGGCTCTGGCGCTGGCTCTAGCGATGGGCAGCCAGATGTTACTGTCAAGGTGAGCGGAGCTGTTCGGAGCAACTGCGCTCCAACTTTGCAGGTGTTAGTTGCTGAAGAATATGTACACATGCTGGAGTGGTTATATTATTTGGTGTACCACATGCAAGAACAAAAATATGTTTTCAGTTTTATTCAATTTCTCTGACATACTTCCTCCGAATATTGATGCTGGAGAAAATGGAGGTGAATAGCAAATGCATCAATACTGCTTTTGTAATACGTAATGTTTGTGTTCTTGAACCTGTACGAAAGGGAGACGACAGTGGTCACGACGGTCCAGGGGACGATTCGTGTTTTCTATATTTTAAGCTTCAAAATGCTGTGTGTTTTATTACAATCAGACTCACATTCACAGAGAAATGAGTCCAAGGAGGAAGTGAAAGTAGAAACGGCGAAACGCAAAGACGAGTCAAATGACAAGCCTACGTCACTGCCATGGAACTTATTACTGTGTAAATATCTCATGTTACAACGTGACACTCAGTCGCTAAGCACGAGCTCAGGAGCAGATGAACCAGATGTGAAGACACAGACACAGGTAAATCAGCTCACACAGAGTTATCAAGGACAGAGGGGACAGTAGGGACAGCTCAGATGTGTTCTCTGTTGTGTGTTTTATTACAATCCAACTCATATTCACTGAGAAATGAGTCTACCCACGGCGCACCCACGTTCCGCTGCGCCGTGAGACCCGCGGTTCAAAAGAAAACCGGCTCTATATTTATGTGTAAATATCTTATGTTACAATGTGGACACCTGTGGCTTATTGACAGGTGCGGCTCGTATATATGTACAATTTCAATGTTCTTAAATTATTAAATTTCATGTTCATCTTTTATTCTGGAGCGCTGTATAGCCCGAAAAGTACAGTATTTAGTTAATAAATTCCAATAGGTATGTTATTATAACGGACCAACCTTATACATGGTGCAATATTGAGAAAAAAAAGCAAAAAAAGGAACCGTGTCGAATGCTTTACAAGTGGTATTTCCCTCAGCTCCATGTTTAATGTAGTGATACGTTTTTGCTGAAGACTGACTCCCAGTTTTGGAGTAGCATAGACTGTTCTTTGTAAACCCTTGTCTAGGGTAGAACGTCGCCTACACAAGTCCCGCAATTAAAAAAACACCTCTCTGAAATCGACACAGCGTTTGTTTACAACACGCCCGCTCCGGTTTCATAATTGAATGTTTGAACAGAAAGCTCGCCAGGATAATAGATCACATGTGCCTATTCAAACGAGAGACCTGAGCATTAATCACCGCTTTGACACAATGTTTTGAGAAAGTTTGAAATGAAGACGCAGATACAGCAGAGGCCTGGACGTATTCTATTCAACCAATTCTCATTGTTCGCGTCTACATAATGCCACTTGTCTGAGCGTCGGTGTTTGGCGAAGGATCACGCGGCAACAGCGGCCCAGACTGAGCGGATGCTAGGCTGCAACAAAGCCGCAAATGTCAGTGCACAAAGTAAACAGCAAAGTGTAGCCAATGGGTAATGACTCCGTTTGATTTGTTAATTTCAGTCTCTTCTGTTCTATATTTGCTCTCTCGCTCTCTAAGCCTCCTGCAGCTTGCCTCCATATGTCAGGGTGAAGTGAGACACGCACAACCCGGGACAGGCTGTAGTCCATTATGGAAGCTGATTCAGAGTATTGGAAAAACATAGTCGGCGAGATAAATTTTCAAGACGGCGAAGGAGCTGGTAGGTGATCTCCCCTTGGCTCCATAAAACGTAGCCAATTGACAGCGGGCCTTGTGGTAGCAGACAAATCGCCGGGGCTTATAGAAATGTGCTGAAAGGGAATGCCAGCGCTGTGTATCCTGGCCAAGATGGATATGCAGAGGGTAAACGGGAGGAGGGGCGGGGCGAGGCGGGCGTGGTTCCCCCGAGCGGGCTGATCGGAGAGCGCTTTCTCGAGTCGGGGGAGTTTGTCCAGTTGTTTGCTTTTGTCGTTGGCAGATGTACAACACCTTTTCACATGTCAGTTCGGTCCTTCTTGCTCGGCCTCAAGTCGACGTTTATGAATCGGCTGCAGGTCCGTGCTTGGAGTGAGCAGAAGTCGCCCTCTGGGAACGTGATGTATTTTTAGAGAAGCACGTTGAACCGTAAGAGGAAATCAACAGGTTTTTGGCGTCTATTCCGAAAGTTAACGCCGACCGAGCAGTTGTCAGCGTCGGTGGTGTCTGTACGGTGTCTTTTTTACGTTAGATACTTTTCTTTACAACGTTCACAGAGCAGGTATTTGTACTTTCTGTTCCTCTAAATGTTTTAACAGGACTGAAAAAAGTAATGCAGTGAAAAAGGGAAAAAAGTTTGTTGACCTGCAGAAATGGCTGAGGAGTTTGTATTTTTAGTAAGTTTATGGCGATATCTTTACTACATTTTAAGAGTTCCTCAGGTTTGAGTAAACTAAATTTAACTTATAAATAATTAAGACAATCGCTGCTAATGACAATAATATGGACTTTATCAAGATCACATAATAATACTCAAAATATGTGAATTACTTTTACTTTTTTACTCTTCAGGTACATTTTTAATACTTTTTTATGGTTTGCTTTGACTTTATTTGAGGCTCTGATTGTGGTGTGTGATTGGAGGCCGTTTGCACATTTGTTTCTGTCATTGTATCCCAGGGCAGTTGAGCAGTAAATCAATAGCAACACACAACAGCGTGCAAAGTGAATAAATCATGTGGAAAATTGTGAAAGGTATGGAAAAAGCACAATGTAAGATGAATACATTATTATTTTAAACTGAAAATGATGCTAAATATATTGGCTGATGTCTTTATAGTGTAACTTCCTGGAGCTGGCACCTGTAAGAGTCCATAAAACCAGACCTTAGAACATTCTCCATGGAGTAAATACATGTTTTAAACCATTGTGTGGAATAGCCTATTATAGATATTTAAAATGCTATGTGATCAGAATGTTCAGAATTCTGGAATGGAGTAAGTAAAGTAGATCAGAAGACATTTTCAGAAATTAACTAACACCAGATTTAAATCCATATGTTGTTTCAGTCTAAAATAATTTCCAGGATAGAAATAGCAGTTAGTTTGCCATTTTTTGGATGAAAAATACAATTATGTCTTGAAATTGTATTTGAGCTTCACAAAAACAACACACAATTTGTGTTAAAGAATGTAATATATTGGTATAAAAATTAATGTACTGTGTGGTCAATAGCTCTGTCAGTATCTGTCATAATTAGGGCTGCATAATTAATCAAAAGAAATTGTGAAATTGTCCATTATTTGGGAGGATTTGATTAATTGAGGGCTCCACTGCCGATCCTCTGTCATTAAAAACATGGTTTTGAGCAGAGGTAAAAAAACAATAATATTTAGTTAAATGGCACATATTACATTTCTGTGTTGTTTATGTTCATGAAATCATTACTAAACATTTTTTTTGAAATACCAAATAAAATTTGATCAAAAATCAAGATCAATCAATATGAGAAAAATTATATATTTTTCCATATGGCCCAGCCCTAGTCCCTTATTAAATAATCAAATACTGTAAGATACATAAAACTCTTTAAACCAGACTCTCTCTCCTTGAATGGCTTTAATTTGCCATCAAATGTTTCATTTTTTGTTATATTCTGTGGTTAATCCCATTTTCGCCTTTGAAATCACATCATGTTCCACTTCACTTTTGCCTCCAGTTTCTTCCATTTATAAACTTAGAATGTTTTCTTTTCACATTCTAAAGAGTCAACTGCATTTCCATGGAGACAAGCAGGAGGAGGTTTGTGAAGAGACCCATTTACAGTAAGGACACATGTTTTTCTGTGTTTCATTGCAATAAACACATGCTATTTTTTTGGACTCAACAATTACACAGGAGCCTTTGACTTCTAAGCTTTATGAGAGCTAATAGCATGCAGCATGATTGATCTTGAAAACTAATTAGTGTACCAACAATGATCATACTCCAAATGTACCCTCTGTATTTGTGCAGGAGCAGTTTTATCTGTGCAGCTGCTGTGTGTCATACCTCTTTATGACAGTGTGCATACTTCTGCCAGTGTCCCACTGCTCTTTGTGTAACTGTAGACACATTGTGAAGGCTTTGTTGTCAGCTAGCCGTACTCCGGTGTTAGCTTCTGTTACCAGGCATCCCGGCAATGCACAGAGTCGCTCTTTATTGTGGAGAGGAGGAGATATTCCGACGCACATATAGTTCTTCATAAATCCTGCCGGCGCGTGTGAAAATGCCAGTCAAAGTTCAGCCAGCGCGTGTTCATTTCATGCTTGAGTTTGCGGCAAATTAACGAATGAACGCGTGAGGATCTGTATTGACGCTGTGCAGACGGCCGTGTAAGTATCACATGAGGAAGAGGAAGAGTGATGAAGAGCATGCGTCTTTATACCTTATATGTAACAGAAGTCATTTATCTCTCAGGACTTAATGTTAAAACAAGAGGTGGTTTATCCTGATTGCTGTTTATAGGTTTGGGCAGGATGGAAGAGATGATCCCCCCTCTATGGTAGATGGATTTTATGCTACATTTAATTACGTAAATACTAGATCTTTCAAGATGTGACCAATACTGGGATCTTTACAGAACATGTCACAATATCAAATGTTGTGAAAGTAATCAAGACACCACAGTGAAACCATTATTCCAATATATTACCATTGCTCTAGTGTGTGACAAGCTTTAGGAAGAATCGAAGAATAAAAAGAGATGCTACGGCTCAATGGGACTTAATAACATCAGCCTGCCCAGGGACGACACGTGGGAATTAGCAGCTACAACCTGACACAATGGATCTCTCCTGACACAATGGATCTCTCCTGACACAATGGATCTCTCCTGATACAATAGATCTCTCCTGATACAATGGATCTCTCCTGATACAATAGATGTCTCCTGACACAATGGATCTCTCCTGATACAATAGCTCTCTCCTGATACAATAGATCTCTCCTGACACAATGGATCTCTCCTGATACAATAGATGTCTCCTGACACAATGGATCTCTCCTGATACAATAGATCTCTCCTGACACAATGGATCTCTCCTGATACAATAGATGTCTCCTGACACAATGGATCTCTCCTGATACAATAGATCTCTCCTGATACAATGGATCTCTCCTGATACAATAGATCTCTCCTGATACAATAGATGTCTCCTGACACAATAGATCTCTCCTGATACAATAGATCTCTCCTGATACAATGGATCTCTCCTGATACAATAGATCTCTCCTGATACAATAGATGTCTCCTGACACAATAGATCTCTCCTGATACAATGGATCTCTCCTGATACAATAGCTCTCTCCTGATACAATAGATCTCTCCTGACACAATGGATCTCTCCTGATACAATAGATCTCTCCTGATACAATGGATCTCTCCTGATACAATAGATCTCTCCTGATACAATAGATCTCTCCTGATACAATAGATCTCTCCTGATAAAGTTAATGTATATCGTGCACTGTCCTTGTCTCAATAAATAAACTAACGTAACTTAAGAAGGATGAAGGTCCTGGGTTCGACTCCCGAGCGGCGTGGGGCTTTTCTGTGTGGAGTTTGTATGTTCTTCCTGTGTTTGCGTAGGTTTCCTCTACTACAATAGGCTCCTCCTCTCCAAGCCAGGACTCCTCTGGAAAAGAGATGCAACATGTCAGTGGGACTTTCTTGATTTAATAAAAGTCAATAAATAAATAAATAATGATTTTAAGTTAAAGCAGAACTAAGTAACATTTTCACCTAATTGAAAGCAGTGGCAGCTGGTGGTACAAACTATAGGGGGGGCTATTTGACATGACCGTGTTTTTGTTTTTTTAAATGTCCAAAATTGAAATGTTTAACATTGACTGTATGGATACATATCTTAAATACACATTTACAACTGAATTAATGAAGTAAACACTCTTTATTTCCACTCCAAAAGAGCAAATCAAAAATCTCAGTGATACTGTCACTTATAGTGCAGAGTAGCTACTACATTAAATACTACATTAAGAGGAAATAAAAACACAAACAAAAAACACAAAAAATACAAAAAGTGGCATTAGTTACCCTGACCTACATGTGTAACATTTTAAATTTTTATATTTAATCATCACATCCATTATTGCTGTATGGAAAGTTGTCATTTATGACTTACTTTCATAGGTTTTCTAATAACAAAAGCATATTTTTATCAATAGAAGTTAAGCGATACTTAATGCTTAGCGTTAGCCTTATGCAAGTAATAAACTAAAAAAAACTGCGTGTTTGTTGTCATGGTAACAGAGCACGGAGTTTGACAGACACATGTGGCTCGGATTGATACGAAATCAGCCACTTTCAACACAAATAAAGTCAGGAAACAGTTGAGCAGCTCATTCTGAGTCGTTTTGGACGTACCTTTTGTCACAGACGTCTGTAGATGCAGTTTTAAGATGTAAACACGGAAAACACGGCGCGTGTGGCACTTCCGCGTAGGCGCGCGCACATGTCTGTGTCTCTAGCGTAAAAAGTGTAGCTCCGTGGCGTAACTACTACGTTCAAAAGGGAGCTTTCTGGAGCGCCCCATAGTCGCTATTTTCCTATGGAGAAAACCATAGTGACGTAGTCACTTTTGATTGTGATTTGATTGGCTAAAAATCCCCATTATGGGGCTCTGGGGCGCTTTTCAAACCGCCCCTTAGGTACGTAGAAAAGTGACGCAGAATGTGCCAGGCAGCAGTGCACGCGGCGCGCAAACAAAGTATACATCTATATCTATTTATAGATATATATATATATATGGATATATATTATTATTTTAAACATTTACACTAATAAGAATATAAGATATTTCTGAATAAATTATATGTATGTAGTAGTTGGCAGATTGACAGGGGGGCGGCGCCCCCTTAATGGACCAGCCGCTACTGATTGAAACTCTTTGTAACTCCCTGTGATGGTTAGATATGTATTTAAGTGTTCGTTATGCTGACTCTGGGTGGAAAACCAGCCTTGCAACATTAGTCAACATCAACCCAAAGACAACTCTCCTGAGAAACCCTGGCTTTTAAAAAAAGATATTTGGCAATGTGAAATGTTTTTGCATGTGATTAAACTGTCTTATTATGATAAAGAAAGTATTTTCACAAGGGGGAGCTCTATCGCCAGTGTTACTTAGTTCTGCTTAAACTTTTGTGCCGTATAGATTGATTCACTGGTCTTGATCATTATATTTGCGTTCCTACATTTATATTGTTACCTAAATAATCCCGATCATCAATTACCTAATTAATTTTGACATCTGAAGTGATACAAATTTAATTGCGATCTCATTCCTGCGACGATTGATAAACTCGCTATATTGTGATTCACACAATGCATCAAATAAAGACACTTCTTCCCACCTAATCCTCCCATTGATCAGCCTCAGCAATGCTCCAAGCGACAAGTGCAGTAACGTTTGTGTAAAATGACATTATTTACCTCTTAAACGCAATATAAAGTTTCAACCAAGTTTTGAATAGTCATAAAATCAAAATCGTTATCTACATTTCTATTCTCACCATTCCTTTCTGTGACTAAATTTATGGTTCTAAAATAAAATGCCTGTTTAGAATTGACATTTTTCTGATGACATTGCTGCAATCTATAATTTAAGTGTTATTTAACTAGGGGAATAACTTTGTGTGGCTTGCGTGTCTCAACATAAATGCCACAGCGCTCCACTCTCTAATATAGACTTGCAACAGGAAGAAGGATCCAAAAGAAGTCTATTCAGGAACTCGTGCTGTTCTGTTTTCTTCTTAAATGACTTCACTTGGCAATTTGCCTGCTGACATTTTAAAAGACGCCGTGCCGCTGTGGATTTGACAAACTGGAAGCTGCTTTTGTTCCCTGTCACTGAATTTCTCAATTTGTGAATCACAGAAAAGGTCAAGTTTGGGCCTTATGGATTTTCGGAATGGATTTTACACCAGGAACGAGTCAATCCTGAAACAGTGGCCTTATTGAATGTGTTCTGAGAGAGACAGGTGCACTTCTTTGGGTAAAACTTAGCCATTTATTTTTGATTTACTCATTTTTCAAGTCAATACCAGCCATAGTAGTGTGTAAGTGGTTTTGTAGTGTCCTGCAGAGGCCTTTCAAGTCTCTATACCAATAACAATTTGGAAATGTACATGTTTTATTGTAAATGGTCTTAATGCCAAATAGATAAAAGGGGAGGAAGGGACATGGTTATATCAAGTGCTGAAAATACATCTATCTACTCCTGTATGAAGTGTTTTCTAAATATATTTTCTATTTTGAGGAGAACCCTCAAGTGCTCTCAAGTCCCAGAGATCCAAGTGTCACTGGCATTCAAGTCCAAGTCAAGGCCTACGTCTAGTCTCAGGTCATCACCATAGTGACTGATGTCTGACTTGAGTCCTAAACACAACTTGCAGGTCCCACGCCTCTTTTGAACAATACAATGTCATTTTCCAATACCAAAATAGTAGTTTCTTATCATCTAACATCTAATCCTTTGCACCACATTCTATTTGGAAAGTGGAAATAACAGTTCCATCTCCTGACCACATGTTGCAGTAGAAGCTCATTAGTTCGCATTGCCAACCTGAGGATAATTACACTGCATTACCTTCAGTTTTCCACATTTCCTGTCATAAGAAATGGTGCCATCTCCAGCGTGTCATTATTCCCAGCGGAGGCCTTTGTGTGGAGTAAACCTTTTCTGTTCCCTTATACAAGCTGCCATTAATAGAAGTCTTCTTTATGCTACCCCTCTTGTTACCACTGCTCCAGTTTATGATGTTGCTCGCTGCTGAAGAGCCGGGGGCCTGTTTCCTCCTCAGTGTGTGTTGAGCACTTAAACTTAAACCTGGCTGTTTATGGCTCCCACACTAGCCCTCCGTCCTCGGGCCCGCTTCACTGTAGCCTGTAAAAAGCCAAAGCGTCAGGAGGTGTTCTGGGAAGGAGGTGAAAAGGACCTCCAGCGAAGCAGCGGCGCCTCACTGTCAGGTAACACTTATGAACATGGATACCCGATTGTGAGAGGATTTAAGATACTAATAGGGCAAAAGAGGTCTCTAAAGTAACAAAGAAGTTGTCGTTTTTCTTTGTGTTGTGTAGAACTGCGACGATTATGTTACCAGTCGACAAGGCGGTGATTATTTTTTGACTAGTCGTCAATTATTTCTATTTACATTGATATTTTAACATTTTAAACCAAATAAATGTTGCTATATGGATTTTGATGGTTCCACAAATATTTTTTTTAAGAGAACGAAGTGTATAAGTGATGAAAAGCTAAAAAAAATATTCTTTGTTAACATTTTGATTTAAAAATGCCACTGTTGTTGTTCTAAAATGTTCGTTGGCATGTGATTTAGAGTCTGTACAGTCCATAGAAGTATAATCATCATCAAAATATGGTTACATTTATTTTAATAGTCCACTTGTCACAGTATTCTATGTAATGTTTAATGCCCTTGTGTAATGTAATGACTTAATACCATCTGCTTATATGGATAAAGCATCCATCTCTGAACAAGCCATCTTACTCAATGTAAACCCTTCAAAATACTATGTCATCAGAATGTTGAAGTTCCAGAATGGAGGCAAAGTGAAGTCTACCCAAACACACTTTCAAAGATTAACTCATGCCAAAAAACAAGTAACAAGTTTGAATTTCCAGTGTAAGAATGTGTCAATTTTCTTATCTCTTACAAAAGATGGACCAAATACTATTTTCTTGTCTCAAAAATGTATTTAAGCTTCACAAAACTATGTGGCCAGTAACATTGTAGATAAAATGAAAAACTATAAGTGTCTGTCCAGTAATACCTAAAAATAAGGATTTTGCCTTATTAGCTATCTATAAAATCTCCTATTAAATAAAGAAATGATGTAAAATATACCTGTAAATGTGTTTGAACTGGCTCTGATATCACTCACTTGTGTCTGAGTGGTTGGACTTCTTATTTTGTGATTAGTCCCAGTGGAATCCCATCATGTTCCTCTTCACGTTTGCCGTCAGTTGCCTTCATCATTTTAGAATGTTTTTGTTAATTTTTTTTAAAGCCCTTAAAAGCATTTTCCTATCACATTACCCATTTTCTTATTGTACATAATTTTCCTTTGACTAATTGACCTTCCAATCGACTTTCCCTGTGATTTCACTTTTATTTCCAGTGTTGCTCTCACCGTCTGCTGCCGTCTCTGATATTGTCATTGTGCTGTAGGTGTTCCTTTGGCCACAGGCTGTTTGGCACCGCTGCACCCGTGGAACTCCTTCTGAAGCATTTAAATCAACCCAGCCACAAGTCGCACTTGTTTACTGCGGCTTAAATGTATGCATCAAACAAAAACATTGCTGGAATGCCTTTGAACGTGTTTGCACAACAAAGGAAAGGCACCACTTCCACATAAGGCCGGCGGAGAGGGAGGGAAGCACCCGGGGAGCACAGCAGTGGAACGGGCCAAGAAGTCTATTCATGTCCAAACTCAGGGTGGGTGGGTGGGTGATATTGACAAAAATATATATGTTTGGCTGTTATTTTGAAGTCTCCTGAAAACAAAATTCAGCAGAAATGAGTTAAACTTACCAGGAAATGTCTTGACTGAGGTTGGAGCTCTTTGTATCTTTGCTTAGCAGATTACATTTTTAGAAGATTCATTTTTTTTACAACTCCTTTTGCAGCTTTTCAACAGTTTTTATATTAAAACAAGGGCGTCCAAAGTCAATCATTCAGAAAAAACAGCATTTATCTAAGATTTTACTGAGCCACATTTGTTATTTTGGTTGAAATAATACACTTCATACTGAAATATTACTTTTAGGGGAAAAATAGTGATTGTTTTGCGCTCCAAAATGGTATCTTGCTCAATAAAAGCCATGTGTGAGTCTGTTAACTCAGATTAGATGCTCTTTCATGGCACACCTTGGCAATACTTCAAAGCAAAATAGTGTTCCCCGACGCTCTGGGTGAAAATCAAGGTCATAGAGGATGTACTCAATGTGCTAACTCTGTAAACGTTCAAAAAGCCACAACTGGCATACAGCTGGATCATATCATTTGTATTGCTATAGCTTTTTGTGTGAAGTCGAACTAGAAGGACAATTGCATTTACAAGATATTGATTTTGTTCTCGCCGAATACTCTTCAAATGATGTGATATCCATACAAATACAGGCTGTACGTTCATCAGACACAAGCAGCAGACACAGACTCGCTTTAAAGTTGTATGAGATTTTTTGTTTTTTACATTGATTTCAAAGCCTCACACACTTGCTAACCTTTGCCTCCTCGAACGTGTGATCTTTTTTGCGATTTCCCCCCCCAAAAAACAACCACATAGCTGTGAATTATTTTTATTTGCAGGATTGAATCAACCCGACCAAAAAGCAAAGCGTTTTCCCCATTCCATTTTGCGATTCCTCACTAACATATGCTGCCACACGTCCATTATCACATCTATCGGCCGCTCCTCTGCAGTCTGTCCGCCCTCTGACCCCTGGCTCACCCCCCGCTCGGGCAGCAGGCCTTTATGTCCTTGTGTCTTTGTGGGTGGACTCTGTTCTGGCGGCGGGCGCGGGCCATTGCTGGGGTGAAAGCGGGGCACCCTTGAACTCCCTGTGGAACGGTCACACTAGACAAATTTGACCTCAATTTGACCTGGCAGATGGAACCCTATCTTTGCATTCCTCCTCTTTCAATACTCACGAGCCACGAGTCAGACGGTTCAAAGCACTGGTGGATTTCTAAAATGTGATACAGGCTTTATTTATACTGTCTTTATTTGGTTTCATGAATGTTGTAGTCGTGATTAAAAATGAAATGATGGATTGTGGGTGTAAATATAAGTAGTAATTTTAGTAGTAACACTATGTCTGTATGTTTACCCATTAATTAATATGAATCATAAAGGAGTTGTTTTATATAGCAAAGATGGATACATTTTGTGAACTTTACTATAATTGAACATACATTTGTGGATTTAATATCAGTATTGGTCAATATTATTTAACAGCCACAACCACAAACCAAATATCAGATATTGGTATTGGCTCAATAATAAATACTAATGTCACAATACAAACATTTCAACCAATTTTAATACTAAGGAACAGGTTTTATACCAAATAGTGTAATTTTCAACACAAAATAACATATACACTCTTATCTAAAGCTTACATCTTAAGTTGTGATATAGATCAAGAGCATTTGGTACCATATCAGTATCAATACTACTAGTTTTAGTATATATATAGTAACCCTATTAATATGTAGGTATTGATTGGTACTAGCAATAGAGAAGTAACAGGCAGTAGCAGTATGGACCCAGTATATTAGTACTAGTAGTAACTAGCAACATCTGATTTTTCAGCAGTTGCCGTGTTTTAGGTACAGTACTAATACTATGTCAGTATTGCTAAAAACAGTCAAAGTATTTGTAGTAGTAATATAAATAGTTGTGCTCCCAGAGAAGGAAGTAACATGGAGTTGTTAAGATATAAAAAGTGCCGTAAAATCCCCTACTGTATCTATTCAAAGCCGCGTCGATGCAATTGAGACTTGTAGGGCCTGTCTTTTGCAGTAGTTGGACAATGCTTAATTAGCTCATGAACAAAAAACTAGCAGGGGATCAGAGGGGGCAATCAAAGCGGCCCCGTCCCTTTGAGCCGCTCTCCCTAATGGCCCCGTCACTGCACTTGTGTTGTGTCTCCCGCGAGGTGCTTCCTGGCTACATAAAAGAGACGCACATTCAAAAAAAGAAAAGAAAAACGCGCAGCCTTGGACTGGAGACAGTAGCCAGCCCCCCGTGAGCTCCTTTCCTCTCTGTCAGATATTGACTTTGCTTCCTCTAGAGTGCTCACCTCCACTGGGGATGTTTGGTTCCCTGTGGCGACTGGCTGGGCTTTCATCTCCCGTCTCACAAGCCTGCGTCCCGGACTTTGGTGGTCTGGTTTTATTGCGTTTGTTTGCATGGATAAGTTTGCACGGGAAGTGGTTTCATCAGGGCAGTGCCAGGCTTGGAGAGGGGCTTCAAACTGGGCTAAAAGGTGGTAGTAACAGAACATAGTTTACGAGCATTGTCTGTGTTTGTCTCGTGCACAATGTCCATGTCTGTGAAAATGTCCCTAGAATTTTATCCACTGTGTTTCAGCAAATTCAGAGCTCTGCAAGTAATTTTAGTCCCGTTCGAAGGCTCACGTCTGTTATTTGGACAGTTTTTTTTGCAAATATTGATACAAAATGTCCCTACAGTTCATTTTAGGTCCAAAATTGAAGGCAATTATATCATAATTTGATGCTTTTTTCCCTTATGTTTTTTTCATGCACTTTGGTCAAAGTTTTGGTGTGAGAGAGAATACGAGTGTTTCATAATAAATCTGTTATTCTGATCGCAACAACATGGTAAGGAGTAACATTTATTGGACATAAAACACAAAACAGAAACAAAACAGGACCAGAGAGCTAAATTCAAAATAAAATGATAAATCAACTAACAAAAGAAACACAACCATGAAACAGAAGAATTTAAATAAAAGTCCCTTTAGGTCCAGACTCAGTCAAATCTTTCTTGTCATTCTTCAGTGTGTTTATCAGTTGGCCATTTCCGTTTTTAAGTCAGAAAAAACTAGACGAGATAATTTCCATTTACCAGATGTTCTTAGGTGAAACTGATCCTGAATAGGGCTTAAGGCTGGTATGAAAATAACAATGATTGGTTTGAACTGCAAACTAAAACAATGACAATTTGGTCGACAAGTTCTCATTCCATCACACAGCAGGTCATATACTCTGACTGGCACTTTTATAGTTTGAAAGCTTTAGATGGCTCAAAGCGGCACCGACACCCCACGCTGCGTCTTTTGCGTATTTACTTTACCCACGGCCATGTTCACTTGTGTTTGGACATGAGGCCGCTAAAGAAAACAGCGTGTGCATATGACGACAGCCCCGCAGCGGGTCAGCAGCGATCCCGGCTTGTTTGTGCGCCTGTGTTATCATCTCTGCTTTCCTGTCAAAACAGGAAGAGACACGGGTGAAAATGGAGGCTAGGAAAGTGCTTTGTGGCTGTGTGTTGGCCGGTCGCTCTGACAGTAGTGACCCACAGAGCAGGAAAAACACAGAGGAAAGCTCAGGGCGCGGTGGCATACATCTGCGTGTTATTTTTATCACAAAAGCACAGCCAGGGATGCGTTTCCCAGCTGTTGACTCAGGTTCAGGTCATGATAGTCTCTAAAGCAGCGCGTCACGTGGCTGTGTCGCTCAGGCCCACCGCTTCGAATCATCCTCCTCGTCTGTGTAGGAAGGGAAATCCTTTTGGACTTTTGGTTAATCATGAAAGCGAGACACTCCTTTTCTCCGGACGATCTCTGGACCTCCATCACAATACCTCTTCCTCCAGCTGCATTTGTCACGGGCCGCTCTATCCATCATGTGTATTTGTGCGCTGGCTAACAGGATGGCACGTACATCAGAGCGCCGCTGCTGGCTTTTATGAGCACATTCCTCTCCCTGTGCGGTGCAGGGGTTATCACAGAGCAGGTAAACGTCCCAGTGTCTGCTCTGATATGAAATGAAAAGGCACGGTGAGGATCGGCGCACAAACGGCTGATTAAGCCGGCAGCTAATTATTGACTGGTGTCACAGGATAAGCATCTGCACCTCTGCTCTGGTTGGACCGCCGCTTTGTGAAAATGAGAGTTTCTTCTGTGGAATCCCAAGCATTTCACCGAACAATCTAAACAATGTCTTTATTGGCTCTAAAAAAAAAAAAAATACCACTTGTTGCTGAAGAAGGCTGTTGTTAGATGACACAACATAAACCATGACATGCAAATAGTTTTAAGTTTATAGTTTGGATTTCGTGGCAAATGGCACTAACGTTAAGTATCTTCTTGTGTCTATTGTCAGACAGTCTTGAAAATAAAAAAAATGTATTGAAAAATTGAGATTGACCAATATAAAGGATAAAATAATGTGATTCTTTTTACAATATTGCGGTTATATGTACTCTTAACTATCTCCACACCCATTTAGTCTTGAAATGTGATATACCGGCCAAACTACATACAGTACATCTCAGGCACACAGACTTTATCATTTATATGCATTACACTCTTTATTGTACCAGCCTCCTAACTGTGCGACCTGAACACTGAACATGAGCTATGCCTTCACCGATCGGCACTTCTTATGAGACCTGCTCTTTTCTGTTTGCCTCAGATTAAGTCCTGGCGTGCGCTGGCTGACCGGGCTCTCCATGTCATCAGCGCGGGGTCAGGGTTCATTTGTCTTTCTGCACAGACCTACAGGGTGGTGGGGGGGGGCAATACTGAGACTGACCCCTGCGAGCCGCGCAATTAGTTACCCTTTGACCCCTCGGGCCTCCAATCAGACGCCAGGCACGGATCAGGCATGCTTCTGCATCTCCCCAACTAGTTTACATCCAAGTGTGAGGCTGCCAAAAGAACATGTGGAGTCTATCTTTGTCAGAAATGAACTCTGGCGGCGATCCACTTTCCATATCTCATAAATATAAAGCTCCATTTGGCCCGTGAACTAATGTACTCTGCAGCCTTAAAGTGACTATTGTTATTTAACTGCCGCTAACACTGTTTCTTATGCTCTGAGTGTAGTACAAGCTCATCACTCACGGCTAATGTAGACAGACAGACTCAGATGAACGCAACACTTCCCTTGAGCCAAAAGTATAAATCTCATTGCCAAGCGCTTGCCGCCTCACAGCTTTCTTCTCCTCTCGTTCGAGCCGGATCCCTCGGCGCAAAGTGAAATGTTCTGTATTGTGACATTTCACGTGAGCGAGTCACACAACTCTACAAAACAAGAGTCGCGCAACTCAATAAAGCTGTCAGCGACTCCAAGGCTGGATGCTGATTTTGGGATGTAGAACAACAGTCGTGGCGTCCTTGTGGTGGAGGCATCATCATAGACTGAACACGGGCACATTGTGTGGAAGGAGATGTCTGTTTATGCCATGGATCTTGAATCAGTTTTGGGTTTTTCGCCATTTTCTAGATTAAAACTGGTGTGTCTGATTTTTATGTACGTTTATAAATCTGTGATACTCGTCCCTAGCTCTCACGAACCCTTTGGCATGTCGTTAATATTCACATGCATTCATTTTCGGGCACGTGCACAGCTTTAGAACTGCTTTTTTCAGATGGTGACGTGAAACTGGGGTGGACCACCTAAGCACAGCCAATCAGAGCACTTCTTTAGGCTCTTACTTCCGGGTTGACATGAAATACTTTATTATTAGATGTAGACAGCGCACACAGTAGTCTAATATCTGTCCCAACGTGCTGCTTTTACAAGATACTCTTCAGTGGAAAACACAAAATGTACTCATTTACCAAGTCAAAAGTCAGGACCCCCAGCTTTAACTTTGGCCACATGCCCACAGTAATAATAACACATTTCCAAATGGGTGCTACTTTGTGTTTTGGGTTCCATATGTTACTGGCAGTAGCATATAGGATTTGCCACTAGCTAATTACTTTTTTTCTGATAACTGTCCAATTGACTCATCTAGCATTTAAGATGGGGAGGTTAATGAATAATTGTTGTTTTGTAGGTAACTAAAGCTATGTTCAGCTTTGCCAAGAAAGACGTAGAAGTAAAACGTGCATTCATTATTTTATTTGTATTCACAAACTGTGCATTTTTCTACAGCTCTCAATAGAAATCCGAGCATAAACCATAATAAGTGGATTAGCGTGTGCCATTCTCACCAGACATTGTTGTGCCTTCTTGCTTATCTTTTGCCAGCAAATCAAGCAAATGTGTCTAGACGTCTCAATTAGCAAAGAAAAAAAAGAAAAAACAGACAAAAGACACTGGTTAGTGCTTATCTGAATGCTCCATTTGTCTGCTCATCCTAAACAGTTATCAATTTAAGACCAGACATCCTGCAGCTGACGTTTGAACGGCTATTATTACTGATCATTGTATTCTCTGGAAGTCCATTGACATAGTAATAACACGTTCTTGCTGGATTTGAATTGTACCTACATTCAATATGCCACGCTCTCCCCTGTCTTTTCCATTGTTCCGTTAACACGTATGTCAATTTGCTGCACAATGACTCCACAATGGATGGGGGTGATCACCTCGGCCTGGAACTATTGTAGAATTTCATATGTAGGGGGAAAAACGAGAAAATAACCTAGCCTAACCCTAACCAAGCTCTGTTGCTGCACCTATCTCATCCGCTCGCCACCAGACAAAAAAAACGTGGCTTGACAATGAGCCCATTCCGACGGCTCATTATGTGTTGAAGCTAAACAGTCGGCCCTGTGTGTGGGAATGAGACAAAACGTGAATATTTTGTCCATATGGCAGCCTTCCAGCACAATTACTCCTCAGTCCGCTCTCAGAGATAATAATTGTTGCCGGATACTCAACATTTCACCTTGTTAACGCTTTCAGACCACTTTAATGTCATCCTTTTTACAGGTACAAGATGTCAGAGATGATACATTGCTGTAAACATGGCAAATATCTGAGCGCCCATTTGCCTTTCAAACGATTCAAACGTTGGCGTAAAAATGATTCATTCCAATCTTTCCGTTCGTACGTTAACTGTGTTATATTTTCCCCTTTAGAGGCGTCTGGCGTATATTTATAAAAAGCCTCTCCAAGCCCACCCCCATGTGCAATTACTGCAGTCACATTTCACTTTTTTATAATTATCTGCTAACGCACACACAACACTAGCCCCGTCAGTCCTTCCTTCTGGTGCTCGTGTTGCTTTGGAAGATAAGTTGGTGTAAGCTTTAGGAGTAGGTATAAAATCAACTCTGGGAGACTGGGAGTTCTTTGTATACCCGAGCAGTCAGGCAGAATGAAGAAGTCTTTCCTGGTTGTAAATGCTGTGACAGAGCAGACACAGCACAGGCAGGTGGCTGTCATCACTTAGTGCAGTCTGGCTGAATGTGGGGAGAGGAAACCTGAGAAGAAGAACCGAAGAGCTGGTTTGAGCTGTTTGCAGGAACTATTGTATCATGCCTGTCGGACATGAGTGTCTGTGAGTGGGCTCCGGGACGGGAATAGAGCGCCTGTGGGTGGGATGGAATGCTTTGCAATGTCAATCTAGTGCTTTTGAGTATCACGTGGGGTTGAAAAATGTCGGGAAATTTCAAAGTCCGTGAAAAAAAAAACGTTAATTTATCAGATTTAATGGGAATATATGGGAATTAACACTGCTGAAGGTTGTCTCTGAACAAGGGGTGGTGTACAGATACATAACAACATGAATATCACAGCCGAGAGAGCAACAGCGTCAAAGTAGTCGTCACTAAACATGATTAGTTACACGATGTTACACGATATTCAGATTAGACCCGGTCGCATCCGAGCACATGTGATCATCTCTTTGGACAAAACAAATGGCAGTTTGGTGAGTCGACTAACAAAACGTGAACCACTGTTGACCCAGAAGGCAAACAAGGTAAACAGTGAGCCTAAAGAGGAGGAGGATGGTCAGAGCTGAAGTCGCTGAGACCTTAAATCCTTTAGGAGAATCAAGCTCCAGGAATGCTGTTTTGTATATTTCCACACAGTTAATGGGTGTAAAGGTTGACTTATTGGCTTAATTGCATAAGAGAGGTGGGGGTTTATATTTAAAAAGTCAGCAAAAAGAACATGATTAAAAGCTCTTCAATTGGTTTAGCAGAATATATCTCCTTTAAATCGCTTTTTAAGTCTTTTTAGAGGAAAATGAAGCAATGTGAAAGACAATATTCCAGTTGCATAGGTTAAAAAGGAATTGCATTGGTCTTAACCCAGATCTAGAAGTTTAGGCAAATCTAGTGAGAGTAAAAAAGAAGTATATTTGGCCCAAGTTCCCACACTATTCATCCAAACCATGACGCCCGTCCTGCCATTCACCTGCGCTTTACTCCAGCTCCTGGCTTATGCTTTCCAAGCTTGCCTGTTGAATTTTTCATTATTCTCATTTCACTTTCCTGCCACAGCTGAGCCTGGCAATACCAAAAAAAGAAAGAAAGAAAGAAAGAAGGAAGGATGGGAAAATCGCCCAACAGCTCCCCGAGACAAAAATCAGCCCTTCTAATTAGAATTGCACTACGGTTGCTGCAAGTTTACATAAATACAATGTGCAGCGTCTCCGGTGAGGACGGCCGGGCAAGCTGCTGCTGCTGCTGCTTCTGACTTGTGAAATGGCAGATATGAGCAGAGAAGTGTGGAATATTTAGGAGGGAAAATATTTCATTCCGCTCGGCAGCTGAGCAGGAAATTTGTGCTAATGGGGAGACTTTGGTGTGGTTGGTTTTATTGTGTGTAAAAAATATTGTATCACAGAGAAAGTTTTCTCCCAGCACACTCACTTACCTGGGTCCTTCTGTATAGCTCATTAAATACAAATACATTTACATACTTTGCTTATATTTACATAAAAATACAAAAAAAACATAGTAATTAAAGTTAATGATTCTAATTCTGGGTGTAATGATGTCATACTTCCACAATTATTAAATTATTCCACTATTCCATCATTTATACTACTTTACACGATGGACTGAACAGGATTAGACCAAAATAAAATTTGCATCTTGTCTATAGAAGCATCAAAATATATTATTATTAATTTTGAAGATAATTCACAGCACTTATTTGAAATGCTAATTTAAAAAGTACTTTCAATTCTAATAATTTCTACTGCAAATATTTCAGTACCTAAACTTAAATCGTAATTTGACTGGGCTACTTTGGAGTCATATTTGATTAGGTATATCTGTATTTATACACAAGTAATGAAACACAGTACTTTGACCACCTCTGAGTGCAACATAAATCTGTTTACAGACAACTTCATCCCTAATAGTAACAGTAACCATAGCAAAACAGCCCCACATATATACAACTAAAAGCGCAGACACTTCATTGTTTGCATTACAATAACTATGAAGTGTGAGACTATAATTGTCAAACCGAGCTGTATTTGTTGTCGTCCGAGCTCTCCCAGTGGGTGAGCCGAGCCGCCTGGACCTCCCTGCCTCCCGTGAGCTGCGAATACGCTGAAATCTTGATGGATCTGGCCTTGAATCCTGTCCTGGGTCGGTCTGGCGGCGCGATACGTACGACAGGGGAGGACAGCGTGGATGAAGTCTGTCCAAACAGTCCAAAAAAGGCACTTGTTTTCTCTGTGCGCGAGCGAATGGGAAAAGGTAATTAACTAGGCAAGTGGTGAAAGGCTGGAGTGATGGATCTGACGGCGCGCTGGGTACACAAACACGCCGCTCGCCCACCTCGGGTACACCGCGGCTGACTGAAGCTTTCATGTTATTATGGCGCTGCATAAAAAGTCTAATTTTGCACCACTCCAAGTTGATAAATGGGCCAGGCATATGGAGAGGTGACATATCATTATGGGAGGTCATTGGCGGGTAGGCGAGGTGATTATGCATGAGGCTATATATGTTTAACCTGAAGGGCGGCGGAATCTGTCATTTTTTGTTTCTAATGGAGAAGGATGTGTTTTAATGGTGTGTGAGCTGTATCTTTCAATCAGTAGGTTTATACTACAATTTTATGATATTGTGAATTATTTATTCACCCCATACTCTGTGTTGGAAGCTACTTTTGTTTGCACAGCTGCCCCCGGGCAGACTGACAGCAGCAGGGCGGCCGATCTGCGCCATCGGCCTCTCTGACCACAACCGATCACACATATTGTTATGTTCCAGCACTACTACTACTTTAACTACCAGTCAAAGGTTTGGTGTGGTTTTTATTTGTACAAAAGTGTGCAAAAAAGTGGGAACGTGTGCAATGTTAAACTGACAAAAAAAGGAAAATGCCTTTTACCAAGTTATTATTTGGTTTGTCGCAGATAAAATACATGTTAAATAACTCTTGATGTGTTTTTATTTTAGATTCAGATTCCTCCAAGTAGTCACACTTTGCTTTGTTGTTTATTTCACACTTTTTAACTACATAATGCTCTATATGTCCAGTCAAATGTTGATGTCTTCACTGAGAATATAGGAAAACATGAAAAATTGTGATCCAAACTTTTAACGGGTAGTTTACGAAACGGGAAATGTAGAAGTTTTATTTACTTTTAGCCTGATTGGAACAATAATTGGCTTTTTAGCGCGGCAGATATCTCTCACCTCTGTCGGCCGGTGCAATACACACCACTTGACTGCACCGTTAGCTCCGGCGGCGCTGCCATCCGGCTCTCACTCACGCGTGTAAACACAACAGGTGAAATCCGCTCGCACAAATATTGACTACAACTTCCATCCTCCTTGTTGTGCGCCTCATTTGCATATTGTCAGTAATGCCTCGTCAACCCCAAAGTGATATCCCAGACAGGCGGCAGTGTCACCGAGGGGTAAAGGCCTATTTGCATGTGCTGTTTGACGATTCAGAGGGAGGCAAGGGTCCATCATTCAGAGCAGGCAGCCAGGCAGGAGGACACTGAACAGACCTCTGCTCCTCTTTTAATGGAATACTGATGAAAAAATATCAACCCAGCTTCTCCAAACACGATAATTGCATGTTTGCACGGGCTAATATTGTCGACTTTGTAAGTAAGCCGTTCGCTGTTGAAATTATTGGAGCAGTTAGACTATCTGATTCTATTTTGCAGGCATTTTTTGTTCAATTTTGTATTGTAAACATCAACCTCAGCGGGGGAAACAAAGCAGCCTAATCATCAGCAATCCTAATTAAAAGTTTTGCAAGCTTGTTTTCAATCTTGAAACAAAGTCTGCCCCATTTAGCATAGCGTTAATGTCAATATTTATTCACGCTCCAACTGGTTTTGCTTTTCACTTGTTTTTTTCTATTTAGGGCTGTTTCACTGTGTCAACAAACTGTGCTAAAATAGCCACTTTAACTGTATTCCCAGAATAATGAGCGATTAGCATTGACAAGCGATGCATAGGCAATCACTGGCAGCTATATTTAAATCTAGATAACATATTTTTTTTCATTTTACGCAACACAACACTTCCAAAAAAAGTTACAAATCGGACCAATTTTGTGGACGTGACTGAGCACAAAATGAATAAACTTCTCGGACTGAAGTTGCACATTACTTGTACTTGGTTGGAATACTTTGTTCTGGATAATGACGGTGCAGTGCCATGTTGCTCAGTGTGGAAATGGCCTTATAAAAAGCCCGTTTAATCTGGTGAAGTCAGCAGCAGGCAGGAGAAGACATCTGTTTGCTCTGTGTTCTACCATAGGCGTTTCCCCCCGCGCTAAGTAGCATGCTCGTGTCACATCCTGAATCATTGTGCTCCTTGCCTCCGAGCAAGTAGTGCTTAAATTTAACGACCCGTGTCCCAGATCTGAAGCTCGCAGATATCTTTGAGTTTTTCCTGGGTTGGGTCGGAGCGATTAGGTGTTAGTTGCCTATTTGTTGGTTCCATAGACCTGAGTTTAATTGTGATGGGAACAGGCAAAATTGCATTGAAATACACTGGTGGTTCTAATGAAATAAAGCCTCTAATATACTACACTAATATACAATGAGTAAATACAATGAGAATGTTGGACAAACATTATATGTACTGATGGAAAATATAATCAGTGAGGAGAAAAAAGTATTCAAATATTTTTCCTACACATATACATTTTTTATTTGATATTTTCTTGTTAAAAACACCTCAAAATGGCTTTTATTATTAAGGATTCCAAAACATCTTTAGGCCTGCATGCTTTTAGTTAGTGCCTGTTATCACAACTTGCTCTTTACCTAAAATCTGATGCTTTTACTGACACAGGATTGTCTGAAATGATATATGGTGGAATATAATACATTTACTGAGAGTACATATATAGAGTACAATTATTTAATAACTGTATTTTGGTTCAGTTATTTCATTTGCTGGTATTCAGAAACACTTGCCTTCCTAAAGTCAAAAGAATATTATGACACTTATTGTGCAGTGCAGGTTTTGAACTGTTGGTTGGAAGAAAAGAAAACACTGCTCTTTTGGTGTTTGCCTGTGACATTTTTCATCAGTGATATATAAATGCATAACAAAGAGTGCAACATAAAGCTGCTTTTAATCCTACATCACTATAATATAAGGCGTACTTAAAGCCCCATACTTGACATTTTAGCCAAATAATAGACTGAATAGACTAGATTTAAAAGATTTGATAATTTATGTTAATTTAGGGTGTTTTTATTCCATTTGAAAATGTAGAAAAACAAGCATCCTTACTGTGAGCGGGCTTGCATCTCCACAAACCTGACTCGTCCCCCTGCTTCTTGTCACAAAAATATTGTTCTGTTGGCTATAATATTCCACAGTATGTAACTTACCTCCATGAAGACTGTAACATCAGGCAGATGACTATTCACCTCCACAAAGTTACATACTGAGTTTAAAATATAGTACTCTGATTGGGCCATAACGGAATACATTACAAAATACATTTTAATGACTTTTATGACTTAATACTTTTTATACATTCTTCCCACCTCTGCTGAGCAGATAGATATTGTTGATTAAAATCATCAGCTCATGATTAGATTGAAGTTGTATTAATCGCACAACCCTGCGAAGTGTTGTGAAGTAACTGAATACATCTACCAAGAATACGTATGCTGAGGGCTCAAAGAGCACACACATACACTAGAGCACTCCGCTGTGCTACCGTGTCTCTTATGTCTTGTTATAAATAAATACATAACAAATGGTGAAACAAATATAAAAAACAGGTTTAATCCTATGATGCATATATTCAGAATACAGTACTCTGATTAGAGTACAAGTAATAGAATATGTTACATATACATTACAAAACAGGTATTCAGTATTCTGTATACTAATTACATGAATATAATATAAGAATATTGCCTCTTGCCCTCCACCTCGAGCAGTAGAAGATAAAAAACGAGGTACAATCTGGCCACACTGACCAGGAGCTGAACCAACAGCTGCTCTGACTTTTCCATGGCCTTCACTATCTGTGGGAATGCTCGCTTCTCCTCTGATGCTCCCAGGGATCAGGACCCTCAGACTGGGGCCCCTGCAGTTTATGGGGGGGGGCAATTCTCCGGAGACTTGAGCAGACGCTGTGTGGCTGGGTCAACAGTTTGTCTAACGGGGCAAACAGTGGCATGCTTAGGTTAGGGTCAGCTGGGGAGAGTGAAAGCTGGAGCTGCAGTGCGGTGGTCCAGACTTTTACAAGATATGTGCTCATAGGAAGTGCTTAAGTATTGTGATGTGTAAACATGGCTGCTGCTGGTGGGAAAAGACGCAGAGCAGTGACAGATTGGCTTATGGGAGGGAAATCTAAAATGGAAAGTGCAGGATGTGGAAGCAATGAGTGGGAAAACTAGACTATTTCTACTGTAAAATGTACACAAGGAGCAAAACTGTGTTGCTTTAAGTAAGTCAGTATTTTTTTTTTTTCTTCTTGCATGCTTTTCTTACACTTGTAATGAATGTAAAATGTTAGATTTGGGGATATAATTTCAATTCAACTTCATTCTCACTCTTGGTCCATTTTAAATTAGACATAAGATTAGATAGACGTGACATTTACATTTTAAAATCACCATACCACTTTCTCCATATCTTTGACTGATAATGTATTGGACGGAGCTGGATTATAATGTATAATAGTAATAATATAATAGCTGGGGCAATTTAGGATTTTTGAACTGAGGCTATCACACAAACTTTTGCTTGGTTTTGTCTTAAATATCTTAAATAAGTAGATTTTTCCCATGGGTTTCTTTGGTTTAAGAGAGAGATTATAGGAGAAATATTTAAGATTTATATATTGTAATACATAAACAGATAGTAATCAGTACTAAAGCAAACTACCACGCCACATGATCGACTAGAGAAACTACCATTATATCATTACATTCTATCGAAGCGCTTGGGACAGAATGTCAAAAAAGGACCGTTAGCATAAGTGTGAAAAATGTAAAACAAAATAAAAATGTTAAGAAAAGAGGAACTCAATAAGCTGCTGTTTCACTACTGGTAAATACATTAATCACACTATTGTGTCAGAATACTTTTGAATGAACGTCATAGTCCAGGCCATCATGACAAAAAGGGCCGGACCATGTTGCTCAGTAAGATGCGCCTGTCTCAAAAAGAATCAGATGTTTAAGACTTTATAGTCCTGGAGTCTGTGGTCTAGTCCTGTTCAAGATCCAAAGTAGACCAATACTAGGTTTAGGACTATGTTTAAGTCTAGATCTGCTGCTTGGAATTGCTCTAATACAAGTCTGGTTATTGATCAACACTGGGTTTGTCTTTGCTTAGTCCTGCTTTAGTCCTCTTTTATGTGACAGAACAGCGTTTATTTACTTATTTCAGTGAAGCAGTAGATTCCTGTTGAATAGTACTAATGTGAGCTGTTTGTGGATATTTGATGTAAATAAGAAAAGTGTGGTCCGGTCCCTAGACAACAGTCCTCCAACCGTCCTGGGCACCTGGAAAACATCATTGACCAGCCCTAATTTAGCATCTTTAAATCTCTATTGGTTCAAAATGAACTCTTTTTTGGTCCAAATTGCTATTGAGTATCAAGATTTGTTCTCAGTATTGAATCAGAGTTTGAAATGATAGTATTGATTTGTGTTTCTTATCATAGTAAAGACACATTTTTTAAAACCAAATGGTCCATCTCGAATTGAACTTCCAATAAGAACTACATTCAGGGCCATAAAACAATATTTACCCCAAATCTCCCAGCGGCAGAACACTTGCCTTTACGGTTTGTCATGTTGTACTCACATTGGCCATTTCCCGCTCTCCTTTTCTCACCTCTACCGCTCTAATGCCTGGGAAATAGGTGTCGGCCTCAAAGCGGAATCGAAAATATGCTTTCCCAGAGTATTTTCTTTTCAATGGAGCATGCCTAAAAGTCTCTTGGCGAGCGAGGGGCCTCATGCATTTCAAATTACCATGACCTTCCCTTGATTTAAGTCAGTCTGCGAGCACATCCTGGCCTGAGTTGCTCCACAGCGCGAGGGCACACCATCGCCGAAACGCTCGCTTTTGTTCGCTCGGAGGGAAAAAGAGGTGCACTGACAAGCCTCCGTAAATGGGGTGTGATTTAGGCCAAAAATCCCGGTTCGACTTTTGCTTCGTGCGTTGGTGGAATTGGAGAGAAATCATGTTTTTCTTTCCTGTCTCTGCACACACATAAGTGGTTTCAGGTTGTTCACATCTGCCCGTGGGCAAAGGGATGTCTGTGATGACACTCTCATGGCGGCGCACAGACCGGAGGAAAGATGGCTCAGTCGAACTCTTGCCACTGCTGCAGCGTGTTTCATCAGGGAAGCCGAGGACGAGTTTGTGACAAGTGCCGCGCCGGCTGTCAGCGTGGTGTGGCACTCTTATTTCTGTTGTTATCGTCGAAAACTTCTGTTCTAGAAGTTCCAAAATGCGCTCTTCAACTTTTGCTTCCGGTGATGCAATACAGTCGTGCTGAACTGTTGAACTTTTGAGTTAGTCTTGTGGAGGTTTGCGTTTTTCTACCCGTCTTCTCGCTTTGGCAGAAAAGAGAATACGTTTTACATTATTTTCTTCTTTTTTTCCCCCTTTAAAAAAACTAAAACAAATAAAACAAGGAAAATTAAAAATGATATAATAACTAATAAGATTAAGGCACTTGCTCGTTTCTTATTTCTCTCAGCTTTACAGATAAAACCTTTGATTGAACCTGCATTAACTGTTAAATAATTTATAGTTAGGCTTAATTATTTGACCTTTTTCTCTAATTGTAATGCTACTGTACACTTATTTAACTTAATATTCTGCTTTCACTGATCATGTTACTTCTTTTCATGTTTAATCAATGTCGTTTTTGGCTAATTCAAGTACATTTACAGTAACAAATAAGTATATAATAAACACAAAATCCTAAATCAACTAAATTAACACAAATTTTAGCGAGCTTCTCAATATTCAATCAAAATCAGAAATGTACCTGTTAAATATCACACAAATGTAACCTTTTAACCTATTTTTATTTCAATCAACTACAAAACAACAGTTGCAATATTATCATTTTTTTCCATCTCTCTCCCGCCTCTTCCCCTAAATAATCATAAAACCAGAGCTAAATCAGGTCACACCAGACCAAATTGGAAAAAAACATTGACTTTCAAGCGTCTCTGATCATATTTTCTGACAGGCGCACATTATCGCTCTCATTATTTCCATCCAGTTCGCTCTCTTTTGCCCTGCTTTCCCAAACCAGCGTCTGAGTGACCGTCCCCAGAGTTAAATAAAGACGTCCAGTGACAGGCAGTAAACCCGCAGACCTCCAGCCCCTCCGTCTGCTCATACTCTGCATCTTCTTTAGCAGAGCAACACCGTGATCCCCAAACTGAACAATGGCCGGGCCCTGCAGGCTGCAACTCCAGGAGAACGCTTTGAACTCCCATTGATGAGCAGACTTTACATAGATATCTGACGCGCTGCTCCTCTTCACACCCACTTGTGCCTCTCAGTAATGAATTATAATAAAAAGGAACGTTACAGCTTTGGACTTGGGTGCACTCTCCCTGTCATCTTTCTCCTTTGTGTGTGTTTTTTCCCCCAGAGGCTTTCATAAAGATCAATCTATTTCGACTTGGCAGGTAGTGCAGCTGAAAAGGTTGTGTTATACAATAGCTTTTGTACAGCACCTGTTTGTCGATTTGTCTCTTTGTAAAATAAAGAATACAAATGTTTTGACTGACCATTGCGAGATAGTGGCATCGTCTTGGTGGTGGTGGTGGTCTCTGAATCTGTTTTAGATTGTGTAATTTTGGTTTGAGTTAAGTTTGATATATTCAGAACAAACTACGCAATATTCACTGAAGATATACTACTGCAGTCCACCAGAAATGTGCTCGGAAATATACTTTAAAGAGACATGTTTGAGTGATCTATTGTCCTGAATTCAAGGCTTAAGCGCTCAGAAAATGTCTGTCTTCACCGTCCCTCTCTCTCCTCCCACTTTTCTGTGCAATTATTTAAAAGAAAGTCAGACTCACATTGCCATTTTACAGCAGTAAAGGCAAAGAAATGATAATCCTGATTGAATGAAACTGTTCAGCAGTTTTGAACAAGAAGTCTATGGATGTGTTTCTTTTTTAATTATTATATTATGGTTTACAATGATCATGATTATCTTGATCTTTGTATGTTAAACTTTAATAACACTTCTTCTTGAAGGTTTGCATATTGAAGTAAATAACAGTAAAAGCAATCTCAAAATTGCAGAAACATAATAAAAAAACAATCTTCTCTAAGTATAGTTATTGTAATTCATAAAAAACAAAACAATTTAATAATAACAATATCATTTGATCTCTTGGTAACTTGTTACAACTCATTCCAGCAAGATACATGTTTTGTCCTGCTTTTTTCTGCTTTTTTCCTCCCATGCTCATCTGCTGCCTCGTCCCAGCCTTGACCCCTGTTTCACTGCGACCTTTCAGGCACACGGCTTTACAGACAGCCGTACAGAAGGTGGAACACTCTCTAACCTCCACCGCCGAGGAGCAGATGGGCTGTCCCTTTGTCCCTCTTTTTTATTAGCTCCCTTAAATCAACACCTAACAATGTGCGGCAGCGCGGAGGAGGAATTGATTTCTCGCATCAACCAGTGGCCTGAGGTGGGTAAGGGCCAGACCAAGGGTAAAAGGGTGCGGGGGGGGGGGGGGGGGGGGGGGTGAAGCCGCCTGGTCATGAGGGGCCACAGAGAATACATTGGACATGATTACAGTATAGAATCTGGATATATGATCTTGTCACTTTACAGATTGTGCGCGTGTCAGGATCAAGTGCTTTCAAAGCTTTGATCATATTTCTGTCATAAGCTTCTTACAGTTGAATCCACGGTGTGGCTTAAAGGCACTCACTGCTGGACTTGAGCTACCGTCATTCACATTCTTGTATAAAGCTGCATTCATGGGATGTCCTAAGCTGACGATGAAAGAATAGTCTGGGATATTGGGTGAGAGAACTAGAACTTTCTTTATTTTACATTTTGTTTATTGTACACTGCAATATTGATCTGCAATGTCTTAGTAACAGAAATGTGTTCATTGACTTCCTGTTCAAAACTGCTAAACTGATAAGCTCCGCCTCTTCATAGTGGCATTTCACATAACGAGCAGCAGATTGTCATTTACAGGTTTTTATTTCTGAAAAGTGGCTTCATTACATTTTCAAACTCTACATCCATCACCCGTAGTCTCATTTCTTCCAAATAAACAAAACTCAGTACAGGGAATAGGGGGTAGGTGAAAACAGACATTTTTGAGCATTTCATTACTAAACATGCTGGAATCAATCCAAAGACGCCTCTGAGGAAGATAATGAGGCACAAACACTGTTGTAACAAGGTTCAAAGTTGATTTTTGCATAATGTAATATGTCCCCTTTAATATTCAGTGAAACCCATCATGTGGAAAGCTTTAGCTGCAGATAAACCTCTCGGGGTTATACGACTATTGTTTTTATACATATAAAAGCGGTGTCACCTCTCCACAGAGCTGACCTGTAACTTGATCTGGTGGTGCCATCTGTTAAACTAATAACCATAATATCTATATCTTGATAAATATGTCTGATGCCAATGATAATTCATCTAATTTCTTTGCTAAAAAGTTAAATTTGTCAAGAATTTAGCCAAGGAACAAAACTAGGGACAAGACAAGATATTGTGCTTTAAAGATTAAAAAAACAAACATTTACATTTGGGTTGGACAAAAAAGGTGCCGGTGAGTTTGACCTCTCAATAAGCTGAATTAAAAAAAAAGAGAGCTACAATAAAATAAAACAAATGTGTTAAGTAGATCTCACAACTCTTTTCTTTTTCTCATCTCGTCTTGTGGAATTGTGTCTCAATAAACACTTATATTAAACACTTAATCCACTCATACACTATTCTATAACAAACTATATTTATCAAGGTTTTATTCATGTATTCATCTCTATTTTCTTAAATGAATGTCCCACCATTAGCCAACTGACAGAATTTGAATATTTCATGTTGAGACTGAGTTTTCCACCTGACAAAACTGCCAATATGGAATCATGGAATATCTGTGGCTCTTTTAAAGCCATCTCGCAGCTCTATCCTCTTCCTCCCGGTGGTTCTGCTGTAGTATTTGTGCGAGGAGGTCATCCATAAGTCCTGGCATTGAGCTGCTCTCAGTGGAGGAGATTTAGAGCCCTGGAGCCCTGCCTCTGAGCTCTGCGACTCCACCGTATTAAGTGGCACTGCATTAGGCCCTTTTTTTCTACCCTCCTCAGTCTTCATGATCACCTCGGAGCTTCCGCGCAGCAAAGCTCTCATAAACATTTACGCGCAGGCTATCAGCTCCAGTCTGAGGCCACGACTCCGCTGGGCTGGACCGCGGCGGGCCCTTAATGCCTCTTATGAGACCCTCTCGTCTGCTTGTTTGTGCGCGAGGCTCAAAACAAACTTCGCTAACAGCCCTTTGTGCACTTGTGGGATGTTCCTCGTTACATTTACTCTAACACGCTCAACTTTGCACCAATATTGTACTCGTCCCATAAATCTGCAAAACTTTAATGATGACGACATTCGGTTATTTGTTACTTTTTTACTTATCTGCCGTCTTATCTGTTTGTCTCTCGTCTCCACAAGTAAAAGTGTTTAATATTAGTAGCATGCTGGGGTTGTTATCATATGCAAATGTCATGGGAGTTGGAGGATCCTCAGCTGTTGTTTTGTTTTGTCATGACAAGAAAGACAGCGGGACAACCCAGGGAGTCTGCTCAGAGAGAGAGAAAGGACAAAACTCCACTGGACATCTTCTTTAAAGCAAAAAGCATCCGCCCGCCTCTCTCCCGCATACATTATTTATGAAGCGAGCTTAAAGAAAACACAACATAAATAGAGACTTTTTGTTATTTTTGAAGTGCAGAGGATTCGTACACTATGTCTGTTTGCCTTTGAATGGTTATCCTTGGTTTTGGCTGCGGCTTCTCGAAAATGATCAATGAGTTGAAGTTAGACGAGGCAAAACTGTCATCATGGAAACAAAGTGGAAGCAGAAGTAAAGCGTGTGTTCTGGAGGAGACGAGGACCTCACATTTAATCACTAAACAATACGTTATACAAGGATTTTTTGTCTATTTTTGTTTATTTCATTTGACTTTGCTTCAAATAAGTTCTCAACATTTGGATCAGGAGATTATTTGAGGCTCATACTAATGTTTGAGCTGCAACTAATGATTATTTTAGTAATTGATGAGTAAAATTGTACTTGTGAGATGTTTTAAATACATTTTTAACCAAATAAAGGTGGAAATATGATGATTGAAGGCTTTTAGATGGAGAATATTTACAAAAAAAAGTGTATTATTGGTGAAACTCAAGAATAGTTACATCTTTTTTGTCATTTTGATGTATTATTGTGTTATAAAAGGTCTTTTAATATGCATCGTAGAGACTGTATAGCCCAGATTATTGTTTTTCGTCGAATCCTTGCAGCCCTACTTTATATGACTTGATTGTATTACGGTAACTCTGATTCAAATAGACTCTCACATTTAATTGGATCAAGGGATTATTTGGGGATTTCATCTTCAAATAGTGCAGAAAATTGACTTTCTATATGGAGGAATAGGCTCTTTTAATGTGCTGTTATTTCACATTCATTTTATAGCTGTTTAAGTTGTGCTTGAGATTCATTTTGACTGATGCAAACGTGCAGTTATTCCGAGTTCCCTCTTCAACTTTCCTCTGCGTTGTGTTTACTTTGCAGGACCCCGGCTACACATCTTTCCTGTTCGATCAGCTCCAGACGTCGGGGAGCCATGAGGCGGGGCCGGGCAGCTGTCAGGTGTGCTCCACTCCTCTGCAGCAGCTGAAACAGGAGGCCTTCCACACGCTCCACGCCCCAGTACTGACCCTCACCTCCACTCCATCCTTCCTCCCGCAGCCAGCCAGGTTCACCGTGTCATCAAGCACCAAACAGATGTCCAGGAGCCACGGGGCCAGTATCAGCCGCAGCAGCAGCAGTAGTAGCAGTAGCAGCTCTCCCTCACTGCTGCCCCTGGGGGAGAGACACCGGGGCCAGGGCGCGGGGTCCAAGGCCAGTGTCCAGGTGACGGTGGCCGGGGCGCAGCTCACCGGCTCCTTGGGCTCGGTGACCATCCAGGCGCAGCAGTACCTCGAAGGCATGTGGAGCATTTCCAGGGTGAACAACTTCCTGCCTCAGCCCAAGCCGGTACGCAAATGTGAAATCTGAAATTGTGTTTTGTTGTTCGTGCCTGTGAATGTGCTCGGCCTGTCATAAGAAATACGATATCGACTTATTCTAAAGAAAATACCTGGAGCAATGGTTTTTGGGGCTCAGTGTTTATTATTGGGTTCATTATTTTTTGTTGTACAATGAGATTTGAGCTGTTGAAGTTTGAATAAGTAACTTCTAGTGTTTTCACGTTACAAACATTTCGACTTCGACTCAGGAAAGTTCACTTTTGGTTGTGTTTATGTAAGTATCTAGTTTCGATAATACATTTAATACAGATTAGTGTTTTGATCCTTTTGACAACGCTAGTAACTCATTATAGATACAAACTAACTAATATAATGGTGAAATAATAAAGTATCACAGCTCATTAATGTAGAAAAGGTTTTACTGGAACTCTCCTGCGTGTGGATTGTTGTGTCTGGCATTTTAACATGATTATTTATGGTTATTTTTATGTAGCAAGATATTCAAAATGTTATATCATGACAGGCCTGATTTCAACATTCTTACGGCTGTAACTTTTGAATTAATACGACAGGCAGGTTTATTTTTCATTGTTATGATGCAGATTTTTAGCAGCCGACCTCATTCAATACACTGTACTTTGGTCCACTTCAGTGCTCGGATCTCGTCAGTTACGCCACATCCCAGACGTGAGCCGGTAGACAGTGTGTAGCCACCTGACCTCTCATTCCTCTGTAGTCAAGGAGCCAGAGTCACGTGGGGTCAAATGTCATGGCAACACTAATCTGCTGACCTCCTCTCCAAGGCCAGGCCTGATGACCACCCCACAGAGCGGCCATAACTCTGCTCCGTGCTGGATAAGCGTTCATGTTTGAAGTTTAGGAGGTGTCGGATGGACAGAAGGCTAATGATTAGTGGTGCTCTACTGCAATGAGAGCTGACACACTTACGTTTAAGTGGCATTTGAACTGTGTGTTGAGTCACTGATGTGACGGCCTTGTCCATGTGCAGGAGTGGTGTTGTGGAACCACAAACAGCTGCTCTCAAATCTTTGTTTCATATGACTCCAGTAGAGTTAAGGGTGGACTAGACATTTCAAACTCTTTGGGACAATCGCACCATTCCTGGAGCGAATGCTCAGTCAATGATGTGAATATCGGTTTCATCCAAAAGCACCAATATCAGTCCAGCAATGTTCTGCCCTCCCTTCAGACACAGGAAAACAGAACAGAGTATAAACTTTCATCCAGTCTTTATTCTGAGTCATAAGACCCAGAAATGATCAAATTCCAGACTTAGCTCTAGAAAAGTTTTAGACATAATTTCCTCATGACCTGTGACCTGCAAACTTTGACCTTAATGTCCATGTCAGTGCACCAATAGTTTGGACAACTATAGAGGTGGACAATATATCGAATGAATGATAGTATTGAGGATGTTGTTAGCGGCTAGTCAGTATTGTTTGACAATTAACATGTAGCAAACATATATTATCAGTAAATGTATTTATTTATTATTTTTAATTGAATTGGGACAATGCACATAATACACATTACTTTTCAAGTGTTCGATATGCAGCTAGTTTCCAACTGTACTCAGTTCACTCAAATCATTCTAAATATTTGAAAGGTTTTTTGTTTTTGTTTCCTCTAAAATGAAAGTTGTTATGTATAATCTTGGCATCAGAAGAAGCGTAGGTCTGCTGTGGATGCCTCTGTGCCTCCAGTACTGTAAAACGTCAGTGTCATTTATGCAAATATTATTATTTGAGCTCTCTTGTTAACTCTGGCCAATTATAAAGTGTTTTTTCTTTTCCTTTTAGTGAAACGCACAGACAGATTTCTCGTCAACAAGTGCCAGTAGACATGCTTTACGGGCGCCCATCAAAAGCTTTTAACTGCATACAGTATATGCAATCCAGATCAAATCAAACAGGCTGGCGCAGGAGGGAGGCGCTGGCTGGTGTCTAAAAGCAATTAGTCACAGGGAATGCGATGCCCGCTGCCACAGAGCTGAGAGTCGGCCCCGGCACGCAGCTCGAAACATCCCTTCAGGACATAGAGTTACAAACAGCACCAGTCTCTCAAGTCTCCAGCCTGTTTGGTTCATTAAAAGAAGGCCCTGAGAATGACTGAAACCCCCATCAGACCTGGCGGACTGGATCGACAACGCTGCTGTGCCCAGAGCAAAAAAGCTTTAATTCATCACTTTGGGTTGGAAAGCGTGCAGAGCTGTGCAGACAAAGAGGCAGAAATGGAGAGTGTGTAAAATAGTTCAGAGTGTGTCAACTTGCCGGAGAGGGCCCCGGGCGCTCCCACACTCTGTCCGTTATAGCGGGGCACCTTGATTTGCTCTTCAGGAAAACGGCTGGTTAACATGGAGAGTGATGGCCACTGTCACTGAACTGAAGTGATCCCTCTCTCTGCTGCAAAGTGGGGATGATATCTGCTTTGGACTGTAAAGTCTAAATTGCCAAGACAATCCTCTTTCCAACGTTTTCCCTGTGGTATTTTTAGTCTTTCCTTGCATCTGTGAGCTGCTTATTTTTAACTAAAAGTACAGCTAATTCTTCTCAATAAAAGCTTCCCTCACTCCAAATGCATATTAGGTCTATTTAGTCTACATTTACAGCTTTTTTCTGCCTTTTGACAGTCAGTTTTAAAGCCTGAAAGTTTGTTTGCACGACACTCTTTCTAACAACCCAAATACGAGTTGTTAATGAATATGCGCGGTAATTAATATGCGTAAATGCCGGCCATTAACGCCTCTTTTCACAGCTCATTCACATATCAGTGTGAGTATAGTAAGCACAGACACAGCCACGATCACAGTTTACTGCAGCCAATGAGAGCGCAGACAGGAAATGTTTGCTCGTTTGCAAGCGAAAGAGCAAAAAGTAGCATTTACAACACGCCGCGATAAACCACCTTAGATCTCATATTCCTGACTACAAACTATTTGCCGTAACATGAAAAAAACAGATTTATTCTACATGCACAGCTGTTACGACAGACGTTACTCGCACCGCGCAGCACATACTGTACGCCAATCTCCAAAGAGCGAGTGGCGTTCTTGACCCTGCGCCTTCTTCCACTAGTCCCCAATTCTTCGATTACCGCTGGAGCCTGTTTTACTGCCACCAATTTAAAAACCTGGCAGAAGATCTTGGCGACACTCCCTTCGGTGCAGCTGGTTTTGAATGGCATCGGACCAACTATCACCATGAAGAAAAGCGTCGGGCATCTCTCCATCCCTTCCCCGTCCCTCGCTAACAACCGCTTTTTGTTAATTAAACACCATTGAAGCTGAAAGAGCGTGCATATGGCGTCTCGAAGAATTCCCCACTTCTTTTCGGTCACCGGGGGGGCCGACCGAGCACGACGGGGCCAGATTAGCAGCGTCTCCCGCCTCTTCCGTAGTGATTGTCTGTCGGGCGCGAGGAGCAAAGGTCAGAGAAAGTCGGTGTCGGAAGGAAAGAGATGGTTCGGGCGATAGTACGCCGGCCTTTGCTGCTCACTTTCAGACTTCATAACCAGCACTCCACACAACACTTTGGTCTTTCATTTATCTTCCTGTCCATCCCTCTCTTCTCCTTGGTGGGGCTGCGGAGGTGAAGAGATCAGGGAGCGCTCGGGGGGGGGGTTAAGGGTTGGAAGGCCAGCTCATTAGTGACTTTGAGCCCAAACAGACCGAGCTTCTAATTACCTGACCAGAGGATAGACCCAACCACGAGCCGCTGAGGGTCCGAGGATACCAGCAGAGAGGCTTAGTGAAATCCCTCCTTTTCAATTGGCAGGGGGATAGTGAGAGGGGGGCTGTGGACTCATGTTTGGGGAGTGTGGATGTAGAGGTGTGCGTTACTGACAAGATGAATGTCGCGACTTTTTTGGACTATCCCAATAATTATATATATGTGTGTTATGATATCAGTCCTCATTTTGTCTCTGGCTTAGTTTTGCTTTAGTCCTGGTTTTGTTCTTAGTTTTGTTCTTGGTTTAGTCCTGGTTTTGTTCGTGCTTTAGTCCTGGTTTTGTTCTTGGTTTAGTCCTGGTTTTGGCCTTGGTTTAGTCCTGGTTTCATCCCTGGTTTTGTCTATCTTTAGTCCTGTTTTAGGCTTGCCTCAGTTCTAGTTTGTCCCTGGTTTAGTCCTGTTTTAATCTTTCTGTAGTCCTGCTTTAGACTGGTTTGAGTCTTGCTTTAGGACAGTTTTAGTCCTGTTACAGTTCCTGCTTTAGTCCTGTTTTATTCTATTTTTAGTCCCGCTTTAGTCAGAAATGTGTCCCACTGTGTCTTTAAATGTTTTTGTTGAGTTTTAAGTTTATCAACTATAAATTGACTATAAAATGACTATCCCTAAAATAACTATCCCTCTTACAACTACAGAGAAACAACTACAGAGAAACAACTACAGAGAAACAACTACAGAGAAACAACTACAGAGAAACAACTACAGAAAACCAAATCACTGCATTTTACCCCTAAATCATTAACTCACAAAATGCGTCACGATGTATTATTAATGTAGTCCTTCCCCCAGACTGGTGGAAGCAGTATGCTGTGCTATCCGATATTGAAGATATTTCACATTCACAATATTATACATTATTGTGTATGTATTCATGCTTCTAAACTAAGCAGCAGCTGCGTCGCTTACGCGCTGGCTCAGTCTGGGCTGCGTTGGAGGTTGGACGGCGGTGCTTCCTGTACGGGTGTCACTGAAGTGCTCCAGGGTTTCATGCCAGAATGTTGTCCACTTCCCCTGGTTTGAGCTCGTGCCCAGCTTTACAATCTTAGTTTAAACTAATAAGCTCCCAATAAAATAGTATGATTTTAAACGGGACAAATTATGTAAATTTAACTTGACTGAGGTTTTGACCTTGTTACAACACTGTTTCCACATCATTAGTGTAATCCTGTTACATTGTCATGTAACTGAGGCTCTCGTGCTCAGAAAATGTCCTGTTTTCAACTACCTCCTATGCCCACCCACATGCTTAGTTATGATTATCTTAAAAATGAAGAATCCAAGTGATACATTTATGTTTCAAAAATGCAGCATAAAAAATATGTAAATTACAATTCTTCTCTTGTTAGAGTGAAATGCCATTATGACTTTTGAACAGGAGGTCAATGCACCTGTTTCTGTTATGAAGTAATTTTAGAGGAAAATTGCAAGTTATATTGAGAAAATTATAGAATTAGGATTTACTTATGTTATAATTATAATTATGTACTAAAAAAAAATGTCTAAATTGTTTAAATTAAGAGCAGAGAATTGTTGAGCGTATTGTTTCCCTTACATGATGTTTGACTGGTCTTCTAAGACGACATCACAGAGAGGAACCAGCCTCAAGAGCAAGATTCTCAACACTGATAACACGCTGCAAAAGGAGAACAAGATGTGTAGTTCTTACTCTTAGACTGGGAAACCAAAAATGTGTGTTCAAAAGCGTGTGCTCTTTTCTGGTTTGAACGTCAGAACGTGATATACTCGTATTGTGATGTATAGTGTTCCCATGTCACATGTATAAATAGTCTAGCTGACACTCACACATGACAAATGGCATATAGTGGAAGGCCTTTATAAAGAAGATCGTAAAGGATGCTATTTTAAGAGACATTTATGAATGTAGGGCAAACACAGGTGGTAAATATACAGAGGGCTTTGACTCAAGGGCCTTTCTGTCACGTTACACATCTCCTTTATTACACAAGCTCATCGGTGTCAATGTCATTCATTCTACAGGCTTTATTTACTCAATTTCTTCTTCAAACTCACAAAACCAGTTCTCAACAGCACCTATTGATCACTGTCCTGCAGGATAACACTAGCGTCTAAGCATAGGATTAACCTTTTGTCCATTTGGAAAAGTGTAGACTACAGGTTGTATAATTAGGGCTCTGCAGCTCTTGTGTTGCTCTATTAGCAGCCAGTGAAGCGGAGAGCGTCTAGCCGGCGAAATCATTCCTCTCTGTAAGAAAGTTGGAGCTTTTGTGCTGGTTACTAAGCAGTCTGAGCTGTGACAAATAGGTGATATTTTCAGTGCATCTTTGGCAGAAGCTGCTGTAGCCGTGGGGTGAGTGTGTGAATGCGCTGCCTTCCAGAGCAGGGCGTGCCATCGCAGACAGGACAGGACTGACACCTTGTAAACATTTGAGCTATGGAACAAATCTCAATGCTAACAGCGCTCTGTTTACAAGGGCCCATGTCACAGTCAGGTGTAGCTCTTCTGAAAGGGCAAAGTCGTGATTGGGTAATTAAGGCAATTTAAAGGTTCACTATGTAACTTTTTTGGTGTGGAGTCTGCCATTTGTTTTTTTTCCATGGCATTTTCCTCATGGCAATGCCAACATTAACCATATGTTTTTTTCCGTTCATTTGGCCTTCCATGGCGGTCTCTTCTCTTACCTTGACATGTTTCAGTTGCCCTCTGCATCCTCTCTCAGAATGTGATGTTATGGTGACGGTAACAGTTGATTTACACAGACTTTCTTGCTTTGAAAAACTTGTATTCTTGGCTAATACGGTTCATTAAGCAGTCGATGATGTCTTAGTCAATTCATTTCTCTATTGGTCAACTATTAATGTAATAACTGAAGTGACTTAGCTGGAGTAAACGCTTTGAGAGCTTGAATCGATGCACAGCAGGGCATGTCTTTAGCCGACCTGGACTTTGTTTGTCAACTCCAGCCATTTTATGCTCTAATATGCGTTCGGGTTTTACAAAAAATATGTTTAATCTGTGTATTTATGTATCTATGTATTTTCAACTATCATCAATGCAGTTGTGTGCACTGATACATGAAGCAGCTCTAGAGCCCTTACCTTTTTGGTCAGATAATCTTGTATCTTGTCAATGTTTTTCAACCATACATTTTCAGATGGATTTATGCTCACCCGATTCATATCCATAGTAATATTACTATTATTTGTTTATTTAGTGCGGACAGTGCATGGTAATGAACATACAAGATACACATGCTGTAAACACGGCATGAGCTCATTTGCATGTTATCCCACATTCACTCTCACAAACACACATACACCAGCACACGTGGACACTCGAGGCAAGGTGGGGAAAGTGTATTGCTTTAGGACACAACGACGCCCCTTGTGGCACATGGCACTCCAGTGGTCTCCTATCCAAGTAGTAACCAGGCCCCTGCTAAGCTTCCGAGATCGGGCGTTGACACGGTGGTATTCATCTCCATCTCATTCATAGTTTAAACTGACTTCTAACATAAAGTCAACATAACAGTTACTTGCAGCTGCATACATGTCTTTAGATAGGCCATAGGAGTGCAGATGTAATCAAGAACACGGCCTGGTAAATGCGAGTGATTTCATTTCTAATTAAACATGGGTTCTCACTTAATTACAGTGAGCCTCAGCCTCTGTGAAGCCCTGTCCTTGTCATTCAGTGGGGAGCGTTCTGCTGTGGAACCTGCTGACTCCATGCACTAGTGACTGGACTCGACATCTGCTTGTCCATCTGTGGCAGGGGACAAAAAAGGAGCGTTAAACTCACTGAAAAAACGGTGTGTTCTTTTTGTCTTTAGGTTGCTGGTTTGACGGGTGGAGTCGGTGCGGACGTTTTAGCCTCGGGGGGACATGTCACCACTTTGACCACCGCCACGAGCACCGCCCTGACGCCCTGCAGACTGAGGAGCTCCGCCCACACGGGGATCCCGGTACCCAGCGTCTCTTCCTCTCCGCCCCCCTCCTCTGCAGCGACATCTTTCTTCATTAGGTAAGACCCTCCCCCCTTATATACATACTGCTTGTCAGAATTTGATTAAGACAACAGATTGAAGTCAATATATTCATGTTCTGTATGCGACAGTTATTTATGGAAACACTGGCTTCCTGTTATGGTTACGAAATGGTTGGTAACGGTAGTAAGATACTGGTTATAGGGGTTTGGTTCGGACTGCAACTAACCATTATTTTGCACATCAATTAATTTAGTGCTCATGTATTTGATTAATTGACTAGTTTAGATTGCAAAATCCCTGCAAATATGTGATTTTTCTCAATTGAACCAAAATGAAGCTAAAGCGATGTCACCTGAAACTATCCTAATGCAGTATATTTACAGACAAAACAGGTCAATCGTCGAAAACACAATTTTTACCTGTCTCCTTTGTCTTTTTTAAGTACGTTTGTTTTGTCTGGAATCATAAAACCTCTTTTTTCAGCACAGTCCAGATAACAATTATTCAAGTACTAAATTACGGTCCATTTGCTGTTATTATTCTGTTAACTTAATTTGACTGATTCATCTATGTTTGACTCTTATTTGTCCTGCATTTGAAGCTCGAGTGCTCAGACATGTTTTATTTGTGTCTGTCACGTATCCTCTCTACTAACACGCAGTTCTTTGAAAAATATACATTCTGGGTCATACATTTAAGGTTTTTTATCTCAAAAATAGAAACACAATGAATGAAAATATACTGGTTGCTATAGTGAAATGCAGTGGCCAGCAGTTATGAACAGGAAATCAATAGACTTTAAGGTCAATATTGCCATTTACAGTTATCAAAATGTAAAGTTAAACCCTCACATCCGCTTCTTCTTTAACTAGCTTGCTCAGGGTTGTCAAAATTCTCAACTTGATAATATTCCATGTCATATTTTCATTGTACAAAACACATTTTGCAGCCCTCATGTAAGCCTGTGTTTGTAGATGAAGCTGTTAGATTGCAGTGTTTACCACCCCGGCCCAGTGCGCATTCAGGCATCGCTCGTGTGCAGAAGAAGTCCTACAGGGAGATGCGCAGGGACTCGTCTCAGTGTGCTCCGCGGGGTCACGGAGTTAACTGCCATGGGGGGCCCCAATTCCAGGGAGGTGTTGCTCTCGACGTGGATGAATTGCCGCACGCTCTGGGATATGCATCATCATCAGGCTAAACGAACCTCTAGTGCAGGCTCCAGTGCTCGTGAATGGATAATACTATTACATAATTTGATATGAAGTGGGCACGTCTCACGGAAGGGGCTTAGGTTAAAGACACGTATTGTTCGGAGGAATTTCATGTTTAGATACTTTTAGATGACTGATTTTTGACTATGAGGTAATAATAAGGCTGGTTAAAGTTGCGTTGGCAGGTGATGTAGTTGTGAAATGGAGGAAATCAAAGGGGTTAGCACGTTTGCCTCGTTACAAGAAGATTCCCAGGTTTGATTCCCTGGACACTGGTCACTAACTGCTCCTGGTGGTGCTGAAGAATTGGTAAAATGCAGAGAAAACATATACCAACATGGTCAGTGAAGTAGTAAATCTTTTATCCTCCATTGTGGCCAAAGATAATATAATACCTGCTTTGGAATTTTGCTGAATGTCTCCAAATAAGGGCTAAAGAATCACGTTCTAGAATTTCCTCATAATTCCTCATAATCTCAGGGTAATCTTAGATCTTAAATAAATCTCATTTTAAATCTATGGAAGCTACATCACTGTTTGGGAGATAGATGACTGTTTTTGAAAGAATTATTCAAAATAGAAATTCACAAATGTTGTACCTTCTCTTGTTTGGGATTTGCCCCACAAACCTGCAAAACAATCCCATATCTTAATGTCCTTTCAACTGACAACACTTTCTTAGGCTATTGTGAAAAATGCTTTCACTTTTGTTTAGTTATTTTGGCAGAGAAGATGTTGAACGTTGTGTCAGTTTTTGTTTCATGTGGACAGGCTCAGGAATTACAGGATATTTATAGGCTCTCTTGAATGTTGTGTTGTCACGTGAACTATATGAATACTTTTCTCACAGTAAATCACTTGCTCATCAGTATTGGATTAAAAATATGTTATTATAAAGTTCCCTTGTCACAGTGTTTTGAACTTTAGCCTGTCCTTGCTACTTAGAACAGGACTACACCCTTGGCCACTTCTGTAAGTCACCATCCAAAGTTATATATATGTTTCTATTCTATTGTCTGTGCTCAAAACAGAGCTTTCGATTCCGCTGCTTGTTTTGTTTAGCACGCTTCAACCTTCCACTCTCTCCTTGGCTGCTGCTGCTGCTCCTGCGGTGCTGGTGGTTTCCCTGGGGACTGCATCAGGCTCGTCTGGCCGGCCGGACACCGCAGTGTGCCACATTGTCAGTGATAGATTTCACTGGCAGTGGGTCAGTGCATACATTCCCCTGCCTCTACTCTCCGAGGAGAGCTATGCCGTAATGAATGCTGCTGAAAAGGAAACTGGCTCAGAATGACAGAGAAGAATGATGCATTGGACTATTGAAGCCGGGAACCGCAGGAGGTGTGCGGGGAGCCGCTGGGGGGACCTGTGGACTGTGACAGCAAAGCCATAGGGGATCGATATAGAGCTTAACATTCTCAGAAAAAGCAAAATGGAGTTTTAGTGACCAATTTAGTCGACAAAATTGTATGGTCATGAAGCAAAACACAAGGACATGTTTTATTTACAGAGGAACATTCCATAACGTTAGTCAAAACTGATACATACTATACTTTTAAGCCAATTAATCGCTATAAATGAGTTATACCAACCACAAGAGGCCGTAAGTTGGTGTGGTCTTTGTGCTAGTTCAAAGCAGGAATACATTTAAGATGGTTGTGATGGACAGCAGCTAGCATCAAGAAAAGGATAGCTTCAGTCAGCATCCCGGGAACGCCCAGGAACGGACATTATGTGATGGAAGCAATCTATCTATTTCAATGGAGCTGCTCTGTCACCCGCTGTTCAACACGAGTACACGAGCAAATGCAGGTTTTAGGATTTATATCGTGCCAAATGCAGTTTTGAAGACATGGAGAAGAATAAAGTGATCCAATGGCGCATTTTCTTTTACAAATATCCCAAAATGTTAAAGGTAACTGTACGCTGTGCTACCGCGATGCTAGCGCCACCTGCTGTACTTTAACATCTTTAGATCAATCTCTTTACTTTTCCGAGGTAACGCCAAGTCAAAAACCTCCTTTAAGACTCAGTGGGGACTCGACATGAAATAGTTGTGCTTAAAACCCAGATCATTTGTACAAAAGTTTGAAAGAAGGAAAGACGTTGTGTCGACTGAACAGAGAGTTTCACCCACGCCAGACCACGCCCCCCGCCATTGTATCAAACGTTTCAGCATATTTCTGTATTTTATATTTTAAGAAGCCATTGCAGATCCTCTTAATACACTTCTTCCTGTGCGTCCTGCTTTCCGTCCCAAGAGGCTGTTCCCTACATGCAGGGCTAATGGCTGACACAGATTTATTAGAGAGCATGTTTTCTTTGGATGAGCACTAAGAAAGGCTTTGGTTACAGTCCAGTTGCAGATAAAGAAGCAAAGTGGGAGGTGGTCCTGTTTTTTCCCCTTGAGCATGTCCGAGTGGGCCATCCGGGCTGGAGGTGAGAGCTCCTCCTCTCGTGTCATCCCAAAGATAACCCAGAGCCAAGAATGCAGTGTTTTACTTGGCTCGGAGCAGTGTGATGACAATAGGACGACTTGGCACGGTGGGTGACGGTGATGCAGTGCAAATAAAAGAATAATTTAATCTGCTCAAATAAAAACAAGCTCATATTTTATACGTTTGACATTTGAATAGCTTACCACTAAACTCAAAATTGCTTTACATCGACAATACTTCTGCAGTACATGTTTATGACCATATCTTCTACAGTATACACTATGCTGCGGGAAGTATCCTACTATAAGTTCAGTATATTAAATAGATTCAGTCCTCAGACCAGTGATATAAAGGCACTGACAATGGTTTTTGGATGAAAGGCAAAGCGTTTTCCAATCAAACCATAATTCAGATGACTTTTGTTATTATGGAACGCTGTGATTTCTTTATTTGTGGAAGACAGACAAGTGCACAATGGTAATATGCAGTGTTGGATTGCGGATGGATCTGAATATCTTTACATGCCGAGTTACTGCATAAAACGCCCTCTTATATATAATAAAACAATATAAAAATGACCTTACAAACCCGTATTGCGTGTCACATAAAACGGGCCTCATGAATGTAGGTCTGCATGTGATTTGGCTTTCTTACCAAACCAGAAACATGGCGTAAACACATCACAAATTTAGAATCCTGCTTTCAAAGTCACACGTCGCTCAAAGGCAACAAAGAAAATAGTTTAGTTTCATGGTACATTTGGTTAATTTGAGGCAGAATCTTTGCAGCTGTTGTAAACAATATCATCACAATTGTCATACTTTCCTGCCCTTGTACCTCATCGCTGCACAAATATCATCAGAATTCTAAAGCAACTTAATCAAGCAACAGTTTTTCTCGCCTCAAAGTGCTTGAATTAAGCAAAGGAGAGCAAAATGAAATTAGTGTCCTTGGTCTGTTAGCCTTGATTGAAAACCCACATCTGATTAGTATTCCTTTTTGTTCTCGAAAGATACAATTAGTGAGAATGCACGTTTGGATCCTGAGAGCCCATGACCAGGGAACACAGCAGAATCACTAAACAGCCCTCTGTACCCCGCTGGAGTGAGGAAGCCTCCTCAGACACTTGTCTGACATTCACTAACACCGCTTCCACTCCGAGATGAAATTTTAATTAGAATGCAATTAGGAAAGACTTTAGCAGCTTTATCTAGCTGCAGCGCTGAGAGAGAAAAAAGCCATTCATTGTTTAATTTTGTAAAATGGAGTACTCAAGCGTTCAGCTGTTTAAAAAAGCATTAAATTTGTTTCATTCAAGGTGTCCACTGAATTGAAAAAAAAAAAATCATTTCCATGAAAATGGGAGTTTTTATGATGGGTCAGAGGCACAGTTTAACCTCTTCCTGTTATGAATGACTCCATTTCACAGGCGCTCTAACTGCATATACTGTCAGGTGACCTAATTGTGAGTGTAAAACTAAAAGAAGTGATGGTTGTCGTGGTTACCAGTCAGACCATAGCAACAAAATGTGGATGTTGAGGTAATCCGTGTAATTTTATTAAGTGTCGCCATTGCCAACATATGCCCCATAGCACTTATAGGGACCTATTATTGTTGGAACATGTTTTATGGGGAATAACATATTAGTCCTGAACACACACTCAAAGTACGACCCAGGATCATTAAAGGCAGGGTCTTTTGGTAGTTTTAAAGGGTAAGGTTGTGTTGACAGGAATAAGGACTATTCCACCAAACAGGCAGAGGACATGGACATGACTATAATTCTCAGAACAGAGTTGGTTTGTTACAATGGCTTCCTGTTCTATATAATTGTGTAAAAGGAGCAGAAACAAAGACGACCCGAGGTCAGTGATGACCAGTTGGTAATTAGACACTGCGCATAGTGACAGGAAGAGATGAGGGGTCAGGGGTCGAGCTGAGAGTGGACGCTGTGTGTATGTGAGTGCATATTATTAGTGAGTATGACAGAGGGCGGGTGTTCAGCTGATGGTGGTGTTAAGCACTGATTGCCGTGTGACAGAGCATATGATTAGCGTATTGACACAGTGTGAGTGATGGAGGCAGGTGGGGCTCGCAGCAGCTCTAGACGGACTTCCTCACACGTAACACCTTCAGCACTGTTCCATTTACACCTGCTGATGCTGAGGCTGATGCTAAGGCTGATGCTGAGGCTGGCCCCGCTCCATGGGGACTGCCTATGACCGCTGCAGACTGACACCGTGTTATTTCTGCTTCATCTACTGTGGCCTGTTGTTTATGTAGATTTAAAGAGTGTCTCCTTCCATGGTCACTTTGCTCTTCATAGTCTTCACACAAAGCGGAGGGCTCATTTGCATTCGCTAAGTGGACGTAAAGACCTTGGAGACGTAGCAGGAGTTGTCTAAGTCGATGTGCACTGCGGTGGTGGCATGCACGGGGCAGGGCACACAGCTGTTTGGAGGAATGCTGCCCTAGAGGGGTCTGAGGGGAAGTGCTTTTATGGGTGTGCGTGTCCACCCTGCAGCTGCTGCCCAGGTGAATGTGCAGAGTAATGACTGTGATTGTGCATGAAGCATCCTCCTGTAGTTGTAGCAGCTTCTCTGGTCGCCCGGCTTTTGTGTCAACACTCACTCTGCCCTTCATCCCCAGGCTATTCACAGTCACCATAGAAACAAGTCATTAGCTTGTAGAAGTAAAATGTCACTGATTTTTCTTTCAAAAGTGCAGATTGGAAATCAGGAAGTTGAAACATGCCTCCCTCTCAAAAGCACTGGACTGTAATTCAGTCCAAAGGCGGGATGAGAGGCTCTTCAGTGTGGGACTTGTGGAATGGAAGTGCAAACGCCGGTGCTGCTTGTCAATATACATCCACATCTGGTTTGGGTTGGGCTTCTATCAGTGCAGTTAAGAGATACACCAGCCACACCGTACAGATGTGCTTGAAGAATGACTGATGTGTAATGAGTGCAATCTGCTGTTTGTGTGTGGAATTTACAACCCATCATTAAGAAGATATTAGTTTTCTACACACCGTCGTTAGTTAGTTAATGCTGCTCATGGTCCATCAGTTTAGACTAGGAACTTACAATATACAAATTGTATGGCTTGTTAATGTGATATTAACCAGATGGTGCAGATTGGAATTGTGAAATTTCAGCTTCACAAAAACAGGGCAAACGTTTTAGCATTAATTTTAGATCCATCACATTATTTCCTACATCATTCCATTCCTCGTTGTGACACTTCTGACTTGTAACGGTGATGGTCAGCGTTGGTCAGTCATGCAGAGCGCCCGGAGGCCCGTGCTGCGTGGTGGCCGCCCTCTGACTGACAGCCAGCAGGGGTCTGTGTCACTGACAAATGGGAGGATTAGGAGGAGGGTCTCTGCTCTCTACAGGACACTGAGATAAGCATCCAGAGTCAACCCGGAGCTTGACGGAGAAGGATGTTTTTGTTGAAGTTTCTGAAAGTGGAGGTTAACTTTGGAGGGGAATACTGACTTTGCCATGGGAGTGAAGTAAGTGACCGGGGCAGTTCCGCATGTCTTCTTCCAGGGCGCTGGCGGATATACGAAGTGTCTCTCTTCTGTATTGCTCCTCTTCCTCTCCTGTCTCACCTTTCCGTGTGTGTCATATGCTATGTTCAGTTTTGTGCGGTTCTGCTCGGACTGTCTGCTCCCTGGAGGTGAGGGGGGTAATGGTCTAGCTGTCAGCACATAGTGAGACAGATTCTAGCACAGAGCCGGAGTGTGAGCTGAATGTAATAGCGCAGTACATGGGTAGCTCAGGGCGGCAGAAGTGATTCCACCGCAGTCTGTTCACTGATGCCTCTGTGTTGATTGTAGGGATGCCACAATGTAAGACTGTAGAATAATACTGAATACACTTTTATTCAGTCTGATAATACATTGTAGGCATTTGGTACCTGGTATTTTGTTGATATACATGCACACTTACACATGGTTACTCATTGCACACTAATTATTTTTAACTAAACTATTACTAGTGTGGACATTCTAAAATTCTAATATTTTCTTTCTTTCCTTTTTTGGTTTGTAACATTCTTATTCTTCAATTTATTCTTGTACTTTCAACACTGCCATTTCTACAATGTGGTACAAATTCAACTTTCTAATCTTAAAATAATACCTACTTATGTGATTTCCTACTCTGCAAAAGTAGAGATAGTAACAATATGGAAATCTCTCAGTACGATGTATGAAATAACTGTAGAAACTATCCTTATTCTTTTTAGAATGCCTTGACAAGCCTTTGGTACAAATAATTACACTGAAATGGAACAAAAGGTCCTGGGTTATATAGTTCCCTTGTTTTTTAGTGGTTTCTGCATCTATTTGGATCAAAATGAGACCTCAGCGCTGTCTCTGCATCTAATTATAGAGCATTTATTCTCCGCGAAGCAGGAAGTGCGTCGTTAGCATGTATTTAATGTTTGTTACCTTATCATTAGGTAAGTTAGCAATGCATGTGGATTGCTGCAAACCGTTTAAAAGGAACACGTTCTGTTTTTCACATTTTAAGATAATGGCAATGATGTACAGCACCATTCATATACTGCGACAGTCCACAATATTATTCTGAAACGTGTGGCATTGCGATATAGCAATACTTCGGTCAAGTTTGGAGTTCAGAGTTAAAAGGTGATCAGTTTTGACCGCCCATACACTGAATGTGACCAAAAGAATACCGAATAGCTCATCACGATTGCTGAGTGGGTAGAATCTTGCGTATTGAATGAAGCGCCACCTGGTACTGCTGTAATGGGTCCAATGGGAATCACGTTAGCCCAATGGGAGAAGGGTTAGCCAAAGAGTGACAGTGCCATCTGAGGCTCAGGCAGGACGGGCCCAGCTCAGGGGTCAGCTGTGATGCCAGATACAGAGGTGTTGATAGCGATCGTCAGGGAGCTTCAGGCAGATACATCCGAGCAGCATCATTCATCCACCCACACAAACGCCTGGACTGTCTGAGTCACTAGACTGAAATACAGAGACATTTTTATCTGTGGTTTGTTGTGTTGGACATTTTAAATGTGCTGCATTCTACACCTTATTATGGAGAGTGTGTTGTCTCTGAATTAACTTTAATGAGCAAAACCTTGATTGGATTCTTGGAAATGTAACTTCTACAACTTTTGTCATTTAAAGTTCAGTCTTGTCGAGTTTCTAACTCTTTATAAGCAACATTATCTTTCAAATGTGTTGTTTGAAGGACACTTTTCCCTGAACAAAGGGCAATTGTTTGTTCAAATTCAGTTTTTGACAAAGCAAAAACATGGAGATTAGGGCTGCAAATGTATTGGACATGCTTGTTATGTGGCTGCAACATCGATATTATTGCGATATTTTAATATACCTTTTGACAAAATAATGTGTTGAATTAAAGTAAGTTTCAATAATAATAAAGTAAGTTTCAATCTGTCAATATAAAAAGTTAAAGACAAAACTGAAACTAAATCAAAGCGAATTTAGACTGTATTAGGAGAATCATGAACAAAAATCTGCCTTTTTCAACATTATAACTTTAGTTTGACAGCGTTATATTCTGTTTTGCTCCAGTATCGATTACTGCATTAGCATATAGTGTGATATTAATACTTTTGCGATACATTGTGCAGCCCTAATGGAATTGATTGTCTTTCATTGCAGTTCATTTCTTTCCTTCTTTAGTGTTTTTTTTCGGGTGTGTGTGTTAGTCCAGCCACTCTAACTCCATTTCCACATATGCTCTCCTACCCCAGCACAGAGAAAGGTTTGAGTTCTCCCCCTTCCATCCAGTTTACCCCTGGACACGATCAAAACGCGATGCCCTGAGACAGCAAACCACCTATTGTCATCATGTACGGCCAACAACCAGGAGATAAGACCACAGACAGCCCAGTACTTGTGGAAAGGATAACCCCGCAACCTTTGCCAAATAACTGAGTCAGGAAATCTGGCTGGCCCACTCACATCGCCTGGAGCGTGTGGGGGGGCTCCGAGGGGGGGTCTGGAAGGGGGCTCGTTTGCCATGGCGCCAAAACAAAGGCTCAAAATGCTGACTCAAGCGTGCGCGCTCACCCGGGGTCCACGCTGCCGGGCCAATGGGGAGAAAGGGCAGCGTGTTCGTTCACATCGGAGCCGTGAGGTGTTTTCCGCGCTGTATACAGAGACGCTATTGTGCTTTAAATATGTGCATCAAACGGCCAGGTCTAGTGTAGGCAGCAGGCCGTGCCCTATATTCCCACCTCCCATTTATCAACCCACGTCTAGCATTCCTTCTAGAATTGGCGGCTAATAGTTGCCTGCAGCAGCTATCCCGATCACTACCTCGCTGTTTGCCATCACGCTGTGGTCGGCATTTCGTTAGCTTCCTCCGATTTGAATACATATGAAGACATTGGGGGCAGAGGGATGCCATCTAAACCTCATTCTGTCAAAGGTGTCATGCAGATCAGATCTATTATAGCTGCCGATTTGTATTCCGTAAGCGTCGCGTGGGAATGTGGGAGAATAAGAAAACTCAAATGTAGCGTGCTTGGAAATTGCATTGGAGACTTTTCTATGCCATTGTGTGAGACGCCAAATGGAGCCCCTCTGGCCCCATCTCCCATGAGCCTTTGCATCCCACCATCCAGACAAACAAAGATGGCTCCCGGTGAGTTTATACTTGGCTCTCAGTTTCTCATAAATGACTAATAGATGCCTAATCAGCAGGTTGAGGCTGATTTCCCTGTGCGAGCTTGTTTTGTTGTTGCCTGGTCCCCCCATCCTTCTGTTTGTCTGTTTTTACAAATGAAATGCAGATTACTTCTTGGGGCACGGCTATTGTCAGTGCTATTGCTTTTATCCATCTTCTACTAGTACTGCATCTTAAGCATTGGCCTTTAAACTCTTGCTCTTGGGTAGGAATGGGAATTAATAAGAGCTAACAATATCAATGGTATTCATTTTTAATTGTATTAATTCATTATGTCTGTGTTTATTATACTGTCTGCATGTATGTTTGATGCCTCTTAATCATCACAAACAATCACAGCAATTACTGTGAAATTCATGTGCAATCTATGTGCTGTCGTGACACATATTCATGTGCAATTACTGTCGGGATCACATGCAATGGTATTTATTTATTTATTTGTCTATGGGAGTTTTTATTTATTTATAGGAGATCTTCTACTGAAAGTGTTTTTCAGACTTCCTATAAGTGATCTGTTCTTCTGTATCTACCTCTGTATCTACCTGCGTTGCACCAATGAAATTTCCCCGTGTGGGACAATAAAGGAATATCTTATCTTATCTTATCTTATCTTAAACCAATTTACCCAAGGGTACGAATAAAGACACCTAACCTAACCTTCCTCATATCGATCCAGTTCTTTAACAATTGTCTTATTAATGATTCCTAATAGATATTTAAAAAACACAATTTTACCAGCCCATAGTTCTCATTGTAATAACATTGTTTTATATCATTTGAAACGCTTCAGTCTGTTTTGCCTTTTTCTGCTGAATGAAAAAAGCGTGTGTTATATCCACACGGACATGATGTGCAGCTCTGGTCGGAGGCTTCACCAGAGCTGAAACGTTTGCTTGTTGTGAGGTAGAAAGCACAGCACGGTCGAGGCTCAGACTGACATTTACAGATACGACAGCCCAAAGCAGCATCGATGAGAGGAAATGATAAGGGAGGAGACATGCAATTCAGATAGAGTGCTAAAAAAAAGCGCTTAAATTAGTAAAAAACAAAAACTGGTTCTCAAATCGGACCAGTTCTTTATACCCATCCCTCTTTTTGGAATACTTCTGCTTTGACAGCTCATGTTTTAGAACTTATAATGTATGAAAAGCACACATCTGTGAAGCATTCCTTTATCATGATAAGCATTACCACGCCATCTACTGGCTGCAGAAGGACTTGCCATGGGAAACAGACAAAAGCTAGCTTTCCTCTTACATGGTAACGTCAGCACACAATTGTAACCAACTTGTAGCTGTCAGAAATGCTCAAACTGAGTTTAAAAAGGATTTATGGACTTAAAATACCACAGAAAAATGTCAACCAACAAAGTCACAAATTTGAGTGTTGAGTGTTGAGTGTTTTGTGAAGATCAGAGGAGAAAAGAAGATGACATTGTAAACAGGATTAATGAAAGTGTAACTGAAGCTAATTGCAACTCTGGTATGTTTTTGATGAGGTGTGATATGTTATAACACTCAAAAAAGTCAACTTTGTATTAAACCAAACACACTGAAACGTGAACTGTATTTACAACAGCTGGTTCAACGGGACTAAGTGTGCATAAAATGTGGTACAATTTTAGAAAATGGAACCTTATAAAAATTCAAATTTGCATCCCGGTAATTTTTCTTAGTAAAATGCACGTGCATATACATAACGAGTAACGTGCATAATGGTATGATGTTGATTTATGTTCATTTCGTATTAGATGGGCCACGTACCAACTGGTGGGAATTAACATCAGTGATCTCTGCAATGATCCATACCTAATCAGCCTAATGGACCATACAAGAGGCTCCATAACTCCTATTTGTTTACATCAATGTCCCTTAGTGCAGCATTAGGAAAGATTAAAAGTTATTGTCCAGGCTGTAACCACAAAAAAAGTGTATCCAGCACTAAAAGCAGCGGCGTAGCTTTATGCGCTGTGTTTCGCATGTATATGCGAGTGAATAGAGAGGATTATAGGCAGTAATCGTTCATGACCCAGCCTGCGAGAGCCAGCTGCAGTGTACTAAAAATCCCATTATCCTGGAACGCACTATGTGGCCCAGTGCCGTGTTGCCGGTGTGACTTTATGAGAGGGTGATGGGATAAACTGCTTAAGTCTAATCATGCACTCGCACCGTGTCTATCTGCACTTTTTTATTACAGTTTAGCTATCACTCGTCGTGCTTTAAGTCTCTCATTCAAGAACATTGTGGTCATTGCATTCTGAGTCAGGGACAAAAAGGACTAAAGACAGAATGCAGTCGCTCGCTGTTCTTGTTCTTTTCAAACATCAGCTTCTCAATTTGATACCATATTCATTTAAAATAGTACTAATCAATCTGAAGTCTTTTTCCTCCCACCCCAACTGTCTCACGTGGCATTTATCATTTGTTTATTCCCTCAAGTTTGGGCTGATATGGGGAAGTGTGTTATGCTGCTCCCACAGCTTGGAACGCTCTACAAACTGAAGTGAAACTTTGAGAGCAGGTTTATCTGAATCTTAAAGGAGAGCTATTATGCAAAATCTACTTTCTACCATGTAATAATTGTTCCTCTTGTCATTAAACCATTGACATTTTCATTTAGAATGATTCATGCACATTTGAGTAATCTTAATTCTCCAACAGTGCTTTTATTTTAGGGTAAATATCTTTTTGGCTCAGGTATTTGTATTGTATTTATTTGTAAAGGGACAACACATATGAATGAACATTTTGCATGTAAATATGTAAATAGTTTAGCCAATGTTGCTAATTTCCATCTTCAGTCGCTTCAGGTTGATGTCAAAATATCTACAGGACAATTGAAACACTATAGTCACACATCAGCACACTCGACATATCACATACAAGAACAGTGCATTTGGAGTTACACCAACAACTCCTCAATACTAAACAGTTAGTCACGGTGACATATTTGACCCTCCAACAAGCTTTTTTACAGCCTTAGTAAATGTTGCCAGTGCTGACAGCGCTCTTGTACGAGCAGCTCTGTGTTCTGGGCCTGACACGCTCGCTAAGCAACGATAGTTGTCCAAAAGCACTTTTCCTGAACGGAACAGAACATTCACCTCTACAAACCTCTAGTTGTCCTGTTCGATTTTTTTCACTCTTGAAAAATATATTTTTACCTCAATGGGTTATTATCTTGTTAAATAAAGGTCAATAAATAGATAAATGATTAAAGTAAACTAGGGCTGCACAATACATCCCAAAAGTATCTATATCGCAATGTTGGCCAATGCAATAATCAATATTACAACAAATTAAACGCTGAAAAAGGCAGATTTTATTCATGGTTTTCTTTATTTGGTCTAAATTATCTTTGACTTAGGCTTGCTTTTGTCTCTGTTAAGTTTTATTATGACAGAGTTTGACTTATACATTAAGGCACAGACATATTTGTTTTAATATAACTTAAATCATTGTGTTAAAATGTATATTACAATATCGCAATAATATCAATATCGCAGCACTTATATGCAACAGTCATATCGCATATTGCAAAAACATCATTCAGTCCTACAGTAAACTATATAAAATGCCCTCCCTTCTTTATAACTCAAGCGGTCTAGTTTGAACCTCTAAATCTAATATTTGCAGTGGTCTTGGAGCGTTATTTCAAATTCATGGACTATATTTTATCAAGGAGTCACAATTTTCTACCCATTTATTTAAGAATGATAATCTGATCATATATTTTAATAGATCTAATGGATTTTCCCATGCTCTTTGCTCAACAGACCACACAGCTTTACATGTTTTCCACATATGTACACAGGTTATCCACTCCTTTAGACTCCCTTTTGCCTTAAACTTCTCTGTTAGATTCAAAAACACGTGTCAGCAGCCCCTCCCCCGGTTTCAGGGCCCACCTCTGATTAATCACTCCCAAATGTTGAGCTCGCCTGCGGGCCTGTTTGTTGTGATAGCCTCAGCCTGGAGAAGTGCAAATAAATAATCGCAAGGTGTCTTAGCGCTGGCACTAAGTGATTAATGAAGCATGCAAGTGGAGCAGAAGTAATGCCTGGCTTTACTCACTTCCGCCTCACGCTCACGCACCTGGACTTTGGGTTTGACTCCACAGATATTATGTTTGTTCAGTGAAGCGTTCTTTGTCAGCAGTTGTCTTCATTTTAGAGGTGAAAGTATTACTTCTACTATACTACAACTGTTACTCGTCAACTGTTCATTAACAGTTTTAGTGGATTAGTTTGATTTGGCATATTTTTTCTGCCTAAATGCTCCTTCTCGTGCTTCAATCCACACATTTTGGGACAAAACCTGACTGTATGTTTCATGTTTTGGATTTTAAAGATGGGCACATTTCCACTTTTAATCACTTTTTTTAACTTTTAATCAATTTTTTTTAACCCTTAAAAACATTTTAGATTTTTTGCAGTATACACAATTTTTTAAATGTTTTTTTCTCAGTTTAAAAATCAAAAAAAGGTCTAATTTACCTTTTAAATATTCAATGCTTTTCAAGCCCTCATATTCAGTTGTCTAAATTCAAAGTCTAAAATTCACAGTGACTTTATTAGAGGCATTAATCGATCAAAGTGAGTGAATCTTGGCATCTGAACATTTTCACTGAGAATTTTACACTCTGAATTTGGACTTTGAAAGCTTGAAGATCTGAGCATTGAATAATTAAACGATGAATTTGTCATTAAGAATATTTTAACAGTGGGAAAAGACATAGAAAATTAGTTCAAACATGTTTTTTCAAGGTAAAAAAAAAAGTAAATCATATCAATTCACCAGCATTTAAAATTCAAATGAAACAAATGATCTCCCAACTGGACCAAGATCTGAACAGCACATCCTCCTGTTGATGCTTCAAGGCTTAACTGTCTATGCCACTGTCACTCCTGCTGCGATACCTACTACAATCACCACTTCAGTCCTCAATCTGCCGCCTTCTCAGATTCTCCAGATTGCAAAGAGATTCACAAACATAACTTTGTCTAAAATATTTTGTGAACTCAGAGTTCTTGTGTATTTATCCTTCCTGCATCAAAATTGTCTGCATAGTTTGCCTGAGGAGTTTGTGTGTCTAATTGTGCCCGGGTTCTCTGCCGTGGGTGGGACAGTGGGTGAAAGAGAGTTCAGTGTGTGCAGAGAGGAGAAGCAGTGTTCCTCCTGGATCGACCCGCCAGCTGAATACCTGCAGCGGTGTCTGAGAGTGAGAGAGGAGAGAGATGAAAGAGGCTGTTAATCTATGTCAGCGGTGCCAGCACACTACAGAGCGGCACCGAGAATGTGTCTTCATCAGCAACTGTCTCCAAAACTCTGCAACTCCTCCAGGCATTTATATAAGCGCATCTGAATCTGCAGTCTGTGGATTTTTGCAAACGGCAGGGTCAGAGCCTCTTGTTGAGAGCATTGTTCCCCTCCAGAGGCATCTTGCAGGCTCTTTATCTCCATACCTGACAAATGGTTCCTGTGGTGCTAACACATTGTGCCTGGGCCTCCCCTCTAGGCCTGATAGTCAGACTAGTTAAGGTATATTTAGCAGGTGAAAGCCAGTGCTACAATGCATTCATCACTGTGAAGAATCGCGGCAGTTGGACTCCTGCACTTTAATTTGCTTCCTATTCATATTCATAGGATATTGGTGTGTTTTTTCCTGCTACTAGTCCAACAGTTTCTTGGCTGATGAGGATTTCCATCTTTGGGAATAGAGTATTTCCAGCCCGGCTGGCTGTAGCCGAGTTGCACAGTCACATTTCCTCTGAAGCAGAAATTATTTACAGTACTTTGTCAAACAGAGTTTGTTGGCTCTCTGCCAGGCTCCGTGATGGAGAGACAAAATGCCCTGGCTCTCCTCTGGCCTCTTACCTCTCCTGTCTTTGCTTCCAGTCTTTTTCTGTAGAATATTTTTCATTATTCTCATTTCCTCTTCTCTTCTTTCCCGCTGCTACACCTCTGTACCCTGCTGTACCCCCTCCAGTGTTCCAAATGATCTCTGTTATTCCGGCTGCTCCCAGAGGACACCCTAATCCCTCGTTTTCCAGCCCAGTCCACAGAGCAGTGTGAGGGGAGCGTGAATCCTGATCTCATGCAGGATCTTTGTACGTGAGGATGCATGTCTGTGTCAGAGCTTTCAAACCTGCTTTATGACATGCATGGAAAATAGAACGGTGGAATACTGCTGTTCTCTGACACACATTGTGCTCACAGATGTTACATGGACATGTTTAGCCTTACCTAATTGGCCGCAGCTCTGAGTTGAAGATGTGTGTGCAGCCTTGGGCTGTCAGCAGTCAGCTCGCAAATGATGCCCCATTTGCTATTCTGTGTCCAAGGCCAGACAGTGCAGAGGAACAACGCCCTGCTGAACACCTTGTTGGAACAAAGAGGCTTTCTGCAGGCTGCGGTCCAGGGTGCTGCTCCCGTGTGCCAGGCAGGATATTGCTTCTCTAACTGGACATCACATCCATTTCTGTCTGCTTCAGCTTGGATCCATTAATCTATTTGCGAGGATTTATAGAAAGTCTATAAACCCTAGCCTGAGGTGTTTGGCCACTTCCTGCAGATTTGTGCTGCGTACACGGACACAGGAGGACAGCTCCCTGTAAACTGCATTTACACATCCAACAGGCAGCGGCACAGAGTGATAAGATGCAACAGGCATCTTGATAAGCCTGCTCGATTTCTCCTGCATTTTAATGCTTTTGACTTAGACGGAAATAGATTTAGATGCATTTTTCAAAATGGTTGAAACTATCTGGGTTTGTGTTGATGCTGATCTAAATCTGAAACAGATAAGATACACAGAGGCAACTTCCTCCATTACAGTTTCTCCACGTTTGGACTTCAAAGAAGCCACCTCCAAAGAGCACAAATGTGTTTCCAAATTAATTGCAATCTTCAGTGTGTGCTGCCCAGACACAAGTGCTTGGAACAATTTGGGAGCAGAGGGAGAAGCCTAAATGAATGTTTATATCAGTGGTCCCTTGATTGCAGGGAGCATTTAAAGAGGCTCATTATGAGCCTACAGTGCAGTACCACACAGGAGGCGGGATTTGCTTTGTCATGTTCCCACTGCTGTATTCATCCAACCTGGCCCTACATTTAACCCCTTCAGTGCTAATGTAATGCATACATTCTGCCATACGAAGCCACACAGCCTCCACTGACCTGGTATGACACAGGGATTTACTGGGGGGAAAAAGCCCTTTTATGGTCCCATTCTTAATGATTAGCATCCCGACCTCGCCCGTAAATCTCCTGTGGGTGGGCCTTATCCCTGCCAGGCCTGGTTGTATGACATCATTTCCTCCAGCTTGCCTGGGTGCCATATGAACGTGTGGGCTGATGTCATGGATGCTTAATCACAGCATGAGATTAGCTGGTCAGGATGCGTGTAGCCTGGGAGTGGAAGCATGGGGGCCACACAGGACACTTAGATATGCTTCAATGACATGAGACAAACAGAAGCATCATGATTATCTACCAGTAAATAAAACAGCAGTTATTAAATTGTGAAGACCATTCCTCTTTATCCCATCACTAACCTTGTACTGTTTGATTCGTATTGTTAAGATTGGAGCACTGGAACCATGAAATCTTTCAATTCTAGTAGTCTCCAATTACAATTCAAAATTAGATTTATTAGATAGATTTATTAGATAGATTTATTATATTCTGTTCTGAATCATTCTGGCACTAACCCTCTGAGCAAAGCCACTCCTATCAAATCCACATAAAAAAAATAATAAAAAACATTGTAAATAAAAGACAAGAAGGCTTTTTTTCTTCTATAGGGAGAGCACACAGTTTTAAAGGAGACATATCATTTTTCTTCCAGGTACTTAGTATTGAACTATTACATGAGTAGATCATCATTTAACAGTTTGTTCAATGCAAAGTGCAATATTGACCTAAAACAACTAACTAACATTCCTCTGCAGCAAACTACTTTTTCCTTCCCTGTATCATCATTGTATGAATAATTACTGTCACATTTCCAAAGACTTAAAATATACTAAAAGTGCTGGAGAAAAATAACAGTTTCCACGTTTTCTGCACTGAATTGGTGCAAAGAATCATGGTCTATGTAGTTTGCCGTTTGTTGCTGCAATTGTGACCGTCCACGATATTACTGAGGCTTTTGACGATACAATATCACAATATTTCAGTTATTGTTACATCCTAGTAAAGATGTTTTGACACAAAGATGCAGCTCCTCCTTTTTGCTGGCTGATATTGTAGATTTATGTTGCAGTGCTGTACCTGTGGGGGCGGCGGGCCATTTGATCGTGTCAAGGGCAGCCCATCAATAAGACGGTGTGTACTGATTTTAGCTCGGGGGAGATTTCCTATTGATTATGCCTGGGCTCCAAAACATTGCATCTCACCTGATAGAGCCGCGCACCACCAGCCGAATCAATCACAAACATCTGCTGATATGGCACCTCTGTCTCGTCAATGTCTGCTGCAAACTGTAACATGGCTATGTGCGAAAAAATACCTTCCCCGGCGTTTCCTTTGAGCCCCTGTTTAATAGTGAATGTCTTCGACAGCGAGCGAGACGGCAGGCTGTATTCATTATCAATGCGTGGCTAGAATCCAGTATTCTCATTCATGGAGAGGGAGTAGTAGTTGTAGGCTGGCGCGCTAATCAGCAAACTCACTGCAGGGGGCTCAAAGCGCAGTTTTATATCAGACCGGCGATCTCATACCACCACAAATGGTTTGAGTAGTCCGCTGAAACAAAATGTCAAGGCTAGCTAATGTGCAAAACGCGGTAATTAAACAACAATGGATAAAGATGTGGCTTGGAAGTCAGAGACAAATTTGCACGAAGAAGTGAATGGGTGTGCCGGTTACAATGGTTATCCAGGAGGGGAAAATGCCTGCCTTACAAAAGAAAGCAATTATTGACAGCCTGCCAAAGTGGTGATTCAAAAGGAGCGCTGCACAGGCGGCAGGACCAACCTCTGTCATTGACCTCCTTTTATAGATGTAAAAAGGGAAAATCTCAACGTCCTTTCTGAACCAGACGCCCAGGGACCAACCTTCCCATTTCAAAAAGCAGCCTTGATTTTTACATCCATCTTGCTTTGGCTCATTCATATACTATATTGCAATCATTATCAGTCCCTTAGGTCTGTTCAAAAGGAGACAGTGATGAAGCTGCGGGACTATCTGGACACTCCAAGCACCCATTGACGTATAACACTTAACGGGAAGGTATACACTGAATGCTTGCAAAGGGGGGGATAGGTCTAATGGCTGGTTGCACTGTCAAGGTGACCAATGTTCACATTAGCATTGTCCCCTATTCATCAAGTCTTGCCAATCATGATTAGCCAAGTGGTAAAGCAGTTTCCAGGAGACTGGCGCTGCGCTAAAATCATTCCAATGTGGTCAGCCCCCCCCGAAAAGCAGAGGCAAGCTAGATTGAGGTGCGAGGTAAAGGTTATGCCATATATCAACATTTTTACTTTTTCTATTTCACTTTTAATCCGAGCAAGTTCATATAAAGGGCACTGTGTCAGAGGCAGAAGCAGAAGAGGAGGAGGAGAGAGAGAGAGGGCTGCTGCTGTGCCTTTATGCCGAATGCACTTTCATCCTGCGGAGTCTCACACCCACTCACTTTTTGGCCGCTGTGTTGTCGAAGCAGTAGGCACTCAAATAGCCAGCCTTTCAAACACATACAGAGCGAGAGGGCTTATACGGCTAAATTGGAAGCCAGGGGAATACGGGGCACTCTCACCCCGACCATCGCCCACTCGCACGCTTCAATTCCACCTTTTTTTACCCTTGACCATTGACTGGCTTTTCCTGGTTTTTTGAATCTGCTTTCCAACATGTGTTCATTGTCCTGCTTCTGTCTGGTATCAAGCAAAAAAACCAAAACTGTTGCACGCAAACCCTTCCCTATTTTGCGTCATGACAAGCAATTCGTTCATCTAACTAATTACGCCGTTCAACCAAAATGCAAAAAAAAAAAAGTGTGCCCTGTTGCAACTGCTGCTCTGCGGGGATATACTCATGAAATCTGTTTGAAGTCCAGGACCCCTAAAAGAAGAGAGGGGCTCCTGTAAGGCATTAAGTATTCATGTGACGTGCTGGTGGGGTGTAGACAGTAGTAGGGAAAATTGCGCCGTGAGCAGCCAACAATCGAGAGCTGACACTTCGTCTGGCAGTCAGGGAGAGAAAAGGGGCTGGGCTGAGGAAAGAAAAGCGGAGAGAGGGAGTGAGAAAGAGAGGGAGAGAGAGAGGGAGAGTGGAGGTAGGACAGCTGCCAGGATTTCTCTGATAGCGGCTGCGAGAAGAGACCGGGAGGCAGAACGAGCACCAAGAATTCTCCTCATTCCCAGCCACCCGTGGAAATCCGCGGAGCAGTCAGGCGTGCTGAGCCGCTCCTCTCCGCTCTCTCCCCTCCCTGATCCTGCAGCAGAAAACTCCGGACAACCAGACCAGCAGTCGCTCTAAAGGATTAACCGCGAGAGAGAGAAAATAAAGGGACACAAGCCTGTGGGGGAAACACGCTGGATGTAAAGTTATTGAAAAGCCAGCTGTTGCTATGCTGCTCTGAACTTTGGAATTGACATTTTCGTTGGATCACTCTTGACCTGCTTCTGGCTTCTTGCGGACCACCTCACCCAACTCATCTATTCACCTGTATGCCTGAATGGTTCCTATACAGTTACTATGGCAGCTTCTTCGACACCTCCTCGCCTGCTCCTACTACCTAAACCTTCGTCAACTTAATGTGTCTCATTGCAGCTTTGCACAGAGAAGACCTGAGTGTCCCTGACTTTTGGGTGCAGCCCCGCCTCGCTGTGTCCCCACTACTACTACTACAACTACTACTACTACGACTCCTTCTTACCCCTGCGGTGGATCAAATGTATGAGTAATGGAGACCAGCACCGCAGACCTGGACTGCAAACTTGAACTGTCTGTTTTCTGACTATGAGCATAAACTAGAGGATGGATTGGAAAGAGCTGTAAGTAGACTTGCTTCTTGAGGTGCACGCATACGTTGTAGTTATTATAGTACTAAGTGAAGGAATGTGATCACACTGTGTTGAAATGAAAAAAATAGTAGAGTGAACAGGTGGGCAAGCTGTTGTTGGAGTACAAATCGAATTATATGTAGTTGCGCAGAGAAGCAGAGAAGAGGTGGGTAGGGACCTTATAGAGTGAGCAGAAACAGCACTGCAATTAATTTCCCTCCTCTCCATGCGTACACGTGTTGTGCAAAACCGCGACTGTCATCTATTTTGTCTCTCCTTTCCTTTCACAGAACGCCATTGTCCGGCATGAATGAGCTTTCAAGGTTGCCAGCTTGCAATTACACCAGCCTTTCTCTGTATGTTTTGACTTTCTGATGCCGGGTTTAGGCGGCAAGGAGACACCTACCATCATCTATCTTATTCGCACGTTGGCACAGAAGCCTCCTGCAGCCACGTGCGACCACTCGAGGACTCTTCCCCCTGTCTGTCTATCTCTCCACACCTCGCATTCATCGTTTCCATCTCATTTTAAGCCAGTCACACGATCCGTCTCGCATGCTCTCACACATAAGGCAGCTCCCCGGGGACTGGAGCCCTTCTTGGTTGCAATAATTATTCCATCAACCGCCAGTGTGTTCGCTGATTGTGCTCTTGGGCTGTCGCTGCAGGGGGCGAGCGCACCGGGAGAAGGGGAGGGCAGCGAACACTTCTTGTCACTCGAGTAAAGGACTCCGGAGATGAGAATTTCGCTGTTGCTGTTGCTTTTTTTTTTTCTTGGCAGCAGCAGCACAACCCAGACTTGTCCAGCACCAGAAACGGCTAATGAGCACAAGCTGGTCTTTCAGGAGCTCTCCAAGACCCACACGGACTTGCCCCGCTCTGCATACTCCTCCTTCTTCTCTCTCTCTCTTTTACATGCTCTGTTTCGTTCACCCTCCCCTTATAAAACCCTTGCTCTGCACAATTTCTCATCTTTTAATCTCAATCCAGTTCTTTCATTCACAGCGCCACCCTCTTCTACTTTCATGTTGACAAGCGCGGCTTTGTCTCCGCCGTGTTGCTTTTGAAATCAAACTGACTGGACTGGAAAATGTTTTGAGGGATTGCTTTCCTTCCTGACCTTGAATTTTCCAGCTTTGAGATGCAGTGTTAGCTGATCCCACACCGTATACATGGGACCACTGTACAAGTCTGGCCGGCTTCCCCCCCCCCTGCGGGCACCGGACTGAGATATTGCTGTTTTTGGAAGGTTGTGAGAGTTCAGGGGGTGAATGGAGTGCATGAGGACAAGTAAGTCAGGCCGTGTGACCAATCAGTGTCTCCACAGAGTTGATTTCCAGCAGACAACAGGGGCCAAACCGGACAGTGGATTTTAATTAGAGCGCTGTCAAAAAGCCAGCTAGTGTTACAGGAGGAGAGCGGCTAGGTGCCAGGGCAGAGGAAGTGTGCAGACAGCAATTTGTCTGGGTACATTTGATGAAAGTTGTAGGAAGGTATACCTGTCTCCTCCTACATAGTGCTGCCCGTAAGCTGACATGCAATTCATTGATTCAGCCTTTACAGCCTATTTTTATTTGAAGTGGCCCATCCTAGCAACAAGTCAACAAACTAATAAGACACAGACAACCATTGAATACAGCGCGCCTTCAACTTTTTCATTTTTTTTCTTAATTTTCAAGTTCATAGTAAACTTTTTTTTAATTATTGATTTTATTTCAGTCCAGTTTTTTATACATTCACATTCATCCATCAATCCTTTCCATTGTTGGTGTTTTATGTCCTAGAATAAATACATACTTTAAAGTCAAATTGCACATTTAAGTCAGGTGAAGAGCTTTGTGTGCCTCGTGTTGATTCTACCTACTTTGTGTCTGATGTGGGATGTACCTTGAACTGAATTGGACTTAAATTTATACAAATATTCAGTCACATTCCTTTACTACGTGCAGCTTGCATTCACCAAGTCACCTAACACATGCATGTCCTTGGAAATGGGTTGAAAGCCATGAGTACCTGAAGTGATCCCATGATCTCACAAAACTAACCCATAACAGATGGCAGCGTCCTGGGAGTCAAACCCACAATCTCTGCCATCTTGAAGCCTTAAAAATGCAACTCATCTTTTACAAATTTGAACATACATAACTTATAAGGCTTCAGTCTAGGGGAAGGATGAGAAGGAAATCATTTTTTGAGGGCAGCGTTTTAGCCGTGCAGCCTGACATGCATGTGACAGTGGTTTTGTGTTTGATCAAGACAAACGCGTACATTTAGTGTGCCTTCCTGTTATGACAGCCCATATTTAATCCCTGTCAGACGCCGTGTCCTGCTTGGTAATCGTTTATGTGTTGGACTTGGAGCATCTGTCAGCAGAAATCTAATTATAAGGCAGTTTGCCCGGCACTGAGTGAAGTAGAGGCCAGATATTTATTGCTGGAGGTGTTGGAAGAAGAAGCTGTTTTAAAGAAGGGGTTGTCTAAGTTTGTGAAATATTTCTCTGGTTAAGTCAGAAAACAAATGTAAGAGATGGCCTTGTTGACATGTGTTTATTGGAATGCTATTCTCCAGTTGTTCTTAACTGGTCGGGAAAAGAATTAAGAAAGCAAAATCAAAAATCCCATTGTTACATTACATTACATTCATTTGACTCACATCCGATGCCTTGCCTTTTTACATTTATACTGTCACATTCAATGAGTGTGCCGGCTTTCAACAGCGGATAACATGCTGAATTCCAACGTTCTGCTCTGAAATTGGAAACACAAATGCTAGTATGACTTCTAAATTATCTTTGTTCAAGTGGTCCCTACAGTAGATGTTAATGAAAAATCCATACTCATATTAACCCTCTGCCTCTTGTCTCTCTCAGGGCAGCACAGAAGCTGAATCTATCATCCAAACGCAAGAAACACCAGCCGTCACTGCTCCACGCCCAGGAACCCTCCATCTACCCCACCAACTTCAGCGGCATCCTCCAGGCTCTGCCCCCTCCCGCACCGCCATGCCTGCTCCGCGCTGTGTCCAAAGTCAAAGACAATCCAGGCATGGGAAAGGTATGGCACAAATCTCCTCACGTCAGCCATACACAGACGATCAAAATACAAACAAACGCCTATTTAGAGAGAAGAATGCCGAGTGGAGACAGCGTGCTCTATAGGCTGGTCCGGACCATGCAGATGCAGTCGGATAAGCCCGCTGGAATGCTGTGAATTTGGTCTGCTCTGAGCACTAGCATTCTTCACTTTAAACACTGGACTGCAGCAAAACTATAATTCACTGATCCTCGCGCATGTTTACTCCAGGACGTCTAATGCTATCACGGGTACAGCTCGCCATGATGAAAGCCAGACTGGCTGTTATGGACAGTCATTAACCAAAGCTGTATAAACACGGGGCTCTTCCTTTGTGGTTTATTGGCCATTGTTTGTCTGAGCCCACGTCCTGTATCCAGAAAGCAAGATTAGACCCCACCTGGATAGGAAGAACGCCCCTCTGCTCAAAGGTATCCAGACGTGTGACTTTTTTCAATGAGGGATGTTGAAACACAGATCAAGCCAATAGAGAGGGCTGGTTGTCGATACAGGGAATCATTTGAAAGTTGCATTTATCAGAGGTTTGATCTTTATTCAGGCTTGAAACGTTTATCTCAAGTGTGTCTAACATCATAATTACTATAATCAAGGTTAGATAGAGGCAAAGAGCATTTTAGAAAATATTTGTGAAAGTGTTTCTCCAAATTCACAGTTCCACAGTATCACACTTATCCACCTCTATGAAGACAAGCAGGTGGCAGCATCAGGCAAAGCTACAGGTCAGATCTGTGGAGAGTCTGTTCAAGCCTTAAAGGGTTCACTGTTTTCTTTACAACTTATCTCTGTAATCATATGTAGGTCACGGTAGAACGAGCTCTCCACACATGTGCTCAAAGGGGGAAATACCAGACATCACTAATGGATTTCCAGAGGATCACGGGACGGGGGAATCATCCGCCATTAGCACAAGAGGCCGAGGTGTGAAAAGACCGCGGCCAACCCTCTGTGGCCTTCACTATCTGATCCCAGCCAACATGAATAAAACAAGCTGGTCAGTTAGCTTTCTGGCTGCGAGGCTCACTCAGCGGTCATCTGTGTTAGCCCACTTTAACTGTCGGCAAATGCAATTGGGTTGACATATGCACACGTCAGTCACTGTAACGGGCCACTACGGGGTCTTTTGTAGGTTTGCATTTGGCCTGTGGAATCCACTTACTGAAAGAAAGGGATTTCCAGTGGCATTGTTTTGCGAGCGCCTGGGCCTGGATATAAGCAATATTTATATACACGCATGGGAAGAATGGGGCTTTTGTTTACGTGTATGGAGTAAGGAGAGGCTCAGGTTGTCAAAATGTGGAAGGGAGTTAACTGCGTTTTAAGGTTTTGTTTCAGTGAGGCCCCGGAGCTATTTAAAAAAAAAAAAAAAAACACAAGACACATTTCAGCATTGGGTTTCCTGTCACATATACAGGCAAGTATAGAAGGTGATATAGGTGCAGAGGTGCACACTGCAGGGAGTTGACATGAACCACCAACACTGACTGCTAAACGTATCATGAGAGGCCGTTTATGTCGACTGTCAGTCACGGCTCCGTTTTTCACAGTATTTGCGAGGAAAATAGCGTATCTCGTTGCAAGAGATAGTTTACAGACATGGGACTTGCACAAAGGCTGATAGACCACACCTACGCAACTCTAACACTTTTGTGAAATCGGACAATGCAAGATTATTGTGCAATTATTTGGAAGTGTCATCAATATTGCTTCAGCGTTATGAAATGTAAATTACTCGTCTTGACTAAACTAAACTAGACTAGACTGGTTTTATTTCAAGCAGTTGATTTGGGGGTTTGATCCCATCTCCGGCCAAACTGATGTTGTGTCACAGCATCACCCTTTCCTTTTATGTGAATGAGTAATTGGTGATGTGAGCGACGGCACATATTGGTTCCTGTCATTCCCCGATTTAAGTCACAAGCCGACTTTGAATAGATCATGGTAAAGTGGTTAAACCTCTTACCTGCCATAATCACCAAACACATGACATTTTACACTTAAATCAGTTGTAGTTCGGTTTGGTGGGCCATTTGATCGTGTCAAGGCTCGATGTTTCTCTGCACTGATCTGTTTGCCCAGGTTTATTCGCAGTTAAATGTTTATTCATGATTCGTATTTAATTTAGCACATTCCTGTTTAAAGATAAAATAGTAGCACATTGGATCTTGTTAGCACACCTACTGTATGTGTTGCTTTAGTAAGAAACCAAGCATCTGCACATTTCATTTTGACACACATTTGCCACTGACTTTATTTGGGCAATCACAGTCTCCATGGCAGCAAGATTAAAGGTGCATTATTACTTTTCTGGCTTAGGGTCCGTCACATGCTTGTCTCAATATTGATGCTTTGCCTGGATTGTACTTTGTAATCTTGCTTTTATTCACTGCTCAAAATGACTTACTTTGGTGGTGTCATTGAGTTGTATTCATGGAGATGGCAAAGTATTATGCCATTCTGTGAAACGTTCAAAAAATATAATCTTCATGGAGAAAAGACATCATTGGACCCTCTGTCTAAAAGCTTGGATAGTTCCCCTTTAATCCATGCGTTAATATGAATAATGTGCGCTTAAAACTTGCTTGTTGAAATGTGCGGAAATGAGTCCTTTGATGTCTGAATTTAGAGATGTTGTTTTCCAAGATGAGTGGAAGAAGGCATAGTGAGAAGGTGGGATGGTAAGTCATGGGTCCATATGCTCCTCTCTGCAACTCATGGTCCAGGAAAACCATCCTGCTGCTTGTGTTGGGATAATCCCCCAGCATGGAGTGTCATTTTTCCACCCGTTCTCTTCTGTGGCTTTCAATGCACATCTTAATGCCTTTCGCTGACACCGTTAGGTGCTGTGTTGTCCTAATAGATTCACCAGTCAATGTTAAAAAGGGGGGTATCCATGGCAACCTTCAGTGTCCGTCAACTTTGACACAGTGGACGTGAGGGTAATTTTAATACAAAGCCAGGCTATTTCTAGGTTTCAGATGGCACCACAATGTTCTTTTAACCTGGAGTGTTGTGTCGATGTGGAGCGTAGGGATGTACAATTAATCCAATTATAATCATGATTTCATTTATTTCTCTATTGTTTACAAAAAAATGCAATTAATGAACTTCTGTTCAGAATGATACGTGTGCTCGTCCTGACACTCAAAATCTGGAGCAAAGCCACTTTTCTAATCTACATAGATAGGCTTTGGAAACTGTGAAAAAACGTGACTAATAAGTAGGGTCGTCAATGTATCAATTTATTGATCTAAAACTATAAAACTAATATCAAAACTAGATACTCAATTATGCAAATATCTAAATAGAAATGTAAAAAAAAACACAATCAGGACAAAATAGTACCTTTCCTGAACAGTCTTAGAATGATCTTAAGCTTCATCTGAACTATTATAAGTCCACATATACACAAAGAAAGAAGTAGTATTGAGCATATTCATAGTATCAAAATTGACAACACAAGAATAAAAGAAATAGCTCGAGGCAAATGTGATTTCAATTATGAGCTAAATAATTGTGATTATAATTGATGTCATAATTGAACAGTTTTGACCTAGATGATGTGTAACGTTCTGTTTTAGGTTAATATATTAATTATTTTGGGTCAAAAATACCATTAACAGGTACAATATTTTGGGAAATTGCTCATAAAATGCTATATAACCAATACAAGCTTTCCACCTCCTGCATGTAAGTAAGACGCATCAAGACATCTTTAGAAACTGAAAACTTCTAAATGTCTGCCAAAAATACGCAACGTAGTGATTTTTCTCTTCAAATGCATTCATACTTCTCTGCTGATTCCGCTCATGTTCCACTATCTCTCTATAATCCTCCCCATTGCGTTTTGCTCTCTCCTGTGTGGTGTGTAGGTGAAAGTGATGATGCGTATCTGCCCGTCCCTGGAGGCCACAGACTCCGGCTCAGAATCCCAGTCTTTTCTGAAAGTGGACAGTCGAAAGAAGCAGGTGACCCTCTACGACCCGGCGTCCAGCCCCCACTCCAGCTCAGGCCACAGGAGGTCCGCCACCGTCGCCGTCCCAAAGATATTCGCCTTCGATGCTGTTTTCACCGAGGATGCCTCACAAGTAAGCACAAAGTCTTAATGGTTAATATGAGAATCAACTCCATTTGAATTTCTCAGTTTGAATGGTTGTAAATGAGCTGATAGAAAAGGTTGTGGCTCATTTAATTTCTATAAAGTCCTGTACTGAGAAAAATAGTATATATTTCTTATGGATCCTGTAAAAATGTGTAATGACAAAATGTTCTAAATTATGGAATTTGGAGGCAAAAGTGACATGGAACATAATGTAATCTCAAGGGAGAAACTGGGATTAACCTCTAGGTGGTTTTGGCAAATGAATTTCTATTGTATTTTATGTTATCTCCTAATGTGATAGAGGATTATAATGGAAGTATGATTTTTTAATGAGTCAAAATACAGATTTTTCTTTTTTACTGGACAAATACACAGAATTATTGAGCCCACAATAGTTTTTCATTTAATCTACAGATATATGACACACTTCAAATACAAGTTTTAGGCTTGTTACCTATTCTTTGTTGTAGAACAGCAAACATTTTGGCATTTCTACCCTGGAAATTCAAAATGATTGCTTATTTTTTCTCATGAAGAATTCAAATCATTAGCAAATGTCAGTTTATTATTGAAAACGTGTTGACTTCAATGTGCCTCCAGTCGCCTCCATTTCGGAATTTTGAGCATTCGGATGAAAAGTGTTTTTAGTTCAAGTTAAGACCTTTTTTTTTTAATAAAATAAGGTTTTCCGAAGTCGCTAAAATGCTAATGCTACTGTGAACTGAATGTTGATTGAGAAAACCCATCACAACCATTTATTTACGTATTTTTACCAATTGATATTCTCTATGCCAGGGAAAAGGGAGTCTTTACACTGTCAGGGTGTGGCTGGTGGGCTTAGAGCAAAAATGCCTGTCTTGGGTCAAGGGACACTCTTGCTTGTGTGCGTCCAACAGCTGGCCTTCTTTTAAGCTCGCCGGGGAATGATTTGAATCCACTGGAGTTATATGTAACCTCTCCTTTCATAGAGTGGCTATATCTAACCTCAAGCGCGCCCGCTGAGATCTGAGGCAAGGGTCACGCACGTGTTTACTATGCGTGAACTTAGCGGAGACAAGTTTGCTCCAAAAAAACAACAAGTATTTTAATGGAATGGTCAGATGTGCTCGTGTCACTCAACGCATCGTCCATTGACTCCGCTTGAGTATTCGACACCTCTCCCTGTGGTGCAGTCAACTCTAAATAGCAAGTGGAGCAGAAGAAACTGTCATCGCAGGACAAAAGCGGTGGAGCAGCATGATCCGTACTGAGATCTTATATCGTGCCACCGGTGAGGTTTTGTGAGCGAGGCGCTGATAGCTGGAGTCTAAATGTTGCCGGCGCACAAGTGGGGCCAAGCTGCTAGATTGTGCCACTGGGACCGCGCTGCTGGTGGCGAGCTGTAGCAGCAGGCTGTTGTGCTTCTCCGGCCTTGTTTGTGTGTGATGTATGGGGAAGCCCGGCCCCAGAGACCTATGGGGGGAGAACAGACTGCCAAAATGAACAGCGAATACACAAAAGCACCAAACCAATACAGTGTACACTCATGCTACGGAATGGGAAAGACACATAAGACACATCTGTATTTATGAAAATGTCAGTCACACCTTGTTGCCGTTGTGTTCTTGGGCGAGATTCTTCACTCACCTTACCTTTTGTGTCTGTATAAGCTAATGTATAAACGTTTGAGTGCATGTGAGTGAGATTGGGGCTATTTCAATGTAACAAAGGACTAGAATGAATAGAATTGTTAAGATTGCAACAGGCCTGTGAGTTCACTTCAAAATTTGACCAAAATTTAAAACATGCTGTAAATAAACTCGATGAAGACGGACTTTATTTAAAACTAAATTGTTGCATACATTTTACACATTTCTTGCATCATTTTTTGGTGTAATTCTGGCTTTGTCTGAGTTGAGACCTTTACAGTCAGCGAACGGCATGTTTTTGAGTTTATTTATGGTTCACAAAACTTTTAAAAGACTGCTAAATGAGTTGATGATTATTTTTTCAGCCCATCATAATCCTCAAAAATCCTTATTTATAACACATCCTTTACATTTTTTCCTCTCTGTTTTGAATGTTTGTCTTATATGGCTGTTATTGTTAATGGAAAAACTATAAATTAATCTTCACAAAAAAATAATAACTAAATAAATATAACTAAATAAAAAACTAGAAGCAACTTTCGGCTTGATGTGAGATAAATCTAGCAACGTGGATCCAACAACATTTCAAACTTAATATTAAAGGGTATATCTGCCTCTATTACCTGTAACATATTCAAACCATTCAATCATTTTAGCAGAACCAATTACCATGCTACTTCCCCATTGATGTGTGGCCTGGTCGTCATGGAGCTCTCTGCTTCTTCCCCAGGCTGAGGTGTGCTCAGGGACAGTGGCCGAGGTCATCCAGTCGGTGGTGAACGGAGCGGACGGCTGCATCTTCTCCTTCGGCCAAGTCAAGCTCGGTAAGCCCTTCTACTGGCAACAGATTAGACCGGGGCCTTTGTTAGCAGAAGAAAACTCACATTCTCATTGTTAGTTGCACTTGAGGTTCACAAATGGCTTAGCGGTGCACTGGTGTGAGGAGAGGAATGGGAGACGGGAGAGAACGGGCGGGGTAGAGGGAAAACTGCTGCATCAAGGCTTCAGGGTCCAGACTGTAATTAAAATCCTAGTAATTGGCCTGACTAGTGCGTTTTGGACTGAAGGGCTAGTTTAAGATAATGCTGGCTGGAGTCCTTCATTGAAACATTGCAGTCTGGAATGGCTCTTCGGTCTCAAGTTCATTTTTAATTTAGAAAGGATTGGATATTGCAGTGAACCTGTAAGACCTCTTTTATCTTGTTCACTCAGGGCAGCTAATGTTTTTAAAAGCCAAGATTCTTTCTTCTCCTCAGCTCCGTTCATCTTAGGACACAAACCTGCATAAACCATCTTATATTATCTTAAAAGTGTCCTCCACCTACTTGTCTCCAGGAATGTTCCACAGTGTGTTTTTACCGTGACTCAATCGAGACAAGCATGCGATGGCACTTGGCCAAATTACAGGGCAGGTCTGTGAAGAGTAGGAATCCAGGTTTTTCAATGTATTGTTCAGCATTTAACATTAAATAAATATATATATATATATATATATATATATATATATATATATATATATATATATATATATATATATATATATATATATATATAAGTAAGTTTAATGCCATTCAATGCAGCTACAGAATGCTGTTTTCTGATCCACCACTAAATATAATGTTTGAGTTAAACCTGTATTGTCCTGTAGCTGAGGCTCGATTGTTCCGAAAAATCCCTTTTCCACCTACCCCCTATCCCCGCTCACATCCCTGTCCTTAGTTAAGGTTATTTGACAAAATAAGATTCACAGTGACACATGTTCTAAAATGTCACATAGCAACTTTTCAAATGTAAATGATATTCTGCTGCTTGTTGAAGTGAAATGTCACAATGAAGATTTGTTTTAAGTCACTGGATCTGTTTCTATTATTAGGCTGTTTTAGATAAATATTGCAGTTTATGATGAACAAATTGTAAAATGATGATCTACTCAATATTAAGTACCTGGGGGAAACAAAGCATAATATGTCTCCTTTAACAGAAAGCAAAAGGTAATTTCTTTATATTTTCTCCTCAAAGGCAAAACATACACCATGATCGGGAAGGACAGCTCCACCCAGAGCTTTGGCATCGTCCCCTGCGCCATCTCCTGGCTCTTCAAACTCATCAACGAGCGCAAGGAGAAGACCAGCACGCGCTTCTCCGTCAGGGTGTCGGCCGTGGAGATCTTCGGCAAAGATGAAGAGTTGAAGGACCTGCTGTCTGAGGTGTCCACGGGCAGCCTTCAAGATGGACAGTCCCCTGGCATCCACCTGAAAGAAGATCCCATCTGCGGCACCCAGGTAGGACCAGAGCGTGTTTGCTTTTCACCGTATTGATCCAACTGTGCCTCTGATCCCACTCTTCCTTTGATCAATGTTCAAATATCATGGGAGCCCTCCTCTTCTCCTCCTACCTCTGCATCTAAATCCCAGCTTCAGCCACGTGTGCTGTCGATGGCGTTCTTCCTACCTGTGCATTGACTCCATTGTTTATTGTCAGGATCCATCAGAATCTATTATTCCACTCCTCCACCGTACAGGAATTATGGGGGGGATGGTGGGGAAAACTGTAGCTCGGAAACAGTCACAAGTGCTTCTCTCTTAAACAATACCACTCACAAACGCCTACTGTTTTCCCTTGTACTTCCTCGCCCCTCCTGTCCATCACAACGATCATGAGTGACATCCACAATGAGCAAAGTGGCCCGGCCTCATGCCCCGCCATTACCTCTCCTAATCCTCCTCCCCGTGTGTGCATATCTGCTGTCGTAATTGCCCCCGAGACCCAATCTAATGGCCGAGAAATGTGCTGCGCTGTCCAATTAACCGGCTAACCCTCGCCCTGCCCGTGCCCCTCCAGCCCTATAGCCTTTCACATCCTACTCTCAAAGGCCTGTAAATGTGCTCCGTTCTGCTAACCTTCCTCAGATGTATAGGTAAAGTCGCCCCAATTTTGACTCAAGTAGGAGTATTGTTACTGTCAAATTGTATGACTCAGTAGATTTAAAACGTAGTGAACCGATCAGATTAAAACAAATATTTCATTAATTTGTATTGTTATATTTAAACACATAAAGATAATAGATGGCATTCCGCTTGATATTCAAACAATGTATCTGGGTCGTGAACTCGGGTGGCCATGGAATAGAGAGTAAGCAACGAGAACGCGGAACAAAATATATCTGTAAAAATGTCAATCAAGTAAATATAGCTGAGTAATTGTAATTCCACCTAATTCTGACCCTATCCCACCATCTCCTGCCCACAGTTGCAGAACCAGAGTGAGCTGCGAGCCCCCACGGCAGAGAAAGCCGCCTTCTTCCTGGACGCCGCCATTTCCGCACGAAGCACAACCCGTCCCGACGCAGAGGAGGACGACCGACGCAACTCGCACATGCTGTTCACGCTGCACGTTTACCAGTACCGCATGGAGAAGAGCGGAAAAGGAGGAAGTAAGGGTCAATATTACAATTTTCTACTATCTTTTTACACTTTACACTAGATGATAAGATACACTGCACTTTTCATCACACAACTAACAGCTAATGTCTAATTCACCACTTGTATGACATGGAAATATCTATCTATATATTTGAATTTAGGGCTGCACAATTCTGGTATAAGACTTATTTCACTGACAAATATTTTGATTTTAATTAGATTTGCATTTTTATTTTTTTCAAACCTATAATGATTTAAAACACATTGAGGAACATTTGAGAGATGGTTGAAATATGAACTGCTAAACAGGATTCTTTCATTAAAAGACTTTTAGTTGTGAAAATTGTGAAAAGTTGATTAAAAACTGATTAATTGCTTAGCCCTAATTTGAATATTGACATTGTAGGAAACGTTCTGCCTTTTCTTCTCTATGGATTTCATTTCTTGCAAAACCTAGCGGATGTCAAAAGGCAAACCTTCTTTCCTGTTACAATATGCCATTAGGTGATTCAACAAATCCCAAAATAGATATACATTCTTTTCCATTTAACACATGATTATGAACCTGTGAGGACCATCTTCTGATCTTTACAGCTCATCTTTGTGGCCAAGTTAGTCAGCTGCAAATATGCGGCAGGTTAGGTGTGGTGTACAAAGCTATAAATCAGCCACATACTTTTTTTTTATTACGGCGACGCAATAAAAATGTTTCTCATAACTTATAATTGCGACTTTATTGTAGCCGCCAGTGTATAGTTGATGAAGACAAAAAGTGACACTAGAATTAAAATCAATTATATCTTTTTGATATTTGTAATCTGATGTTTATTCTTTTTGTATGGAATACTTTGGGATAAATACATATATTACATGAAAAATCATCCAGTTCTGGCACATACAACACAGCACATATCTTACCAAAAACTCACTAGTCCATTATTTCACTATACCACACTTCCTAATGCAATGTGAAGTCCCAAAGTCTTGAGTTTTGTCATATCGTGTCATCCATGACCATAAAAAACACAACAATAACACAGCCTTCTTGTAACCATGACAAATATTTGTAACTTTACCACTCGAGTGTGGGAATTTGCTCGTAAAAGTAAATTGGACAGCCCTGACAGTCACCCGCCTAGTCCTGTATAGTGGCTGTCATGCGGCCGGTGCGTGCGTAGAGCTGTGAGTGCAGAAGGAGTGCCTGTTACTTATGTTTGTTCTTTCTGTTCTTTTGTTGGCACAGTGTCAGGCGGACGGAGCCGGCTGCACCTCATCGACCTGGGCAGCTGTGAGAAGGTGCTGAGCAAGAGCAGAGACGGCGGAGGAGGCCTGTGTCTCTCACTCAACGCACTGGGCAACGTCATCATGGCTTTGGCAAACGGAGCAAAACATATTCCTTATAGGTACAAAACTAAATTCACTGGAATCTGATCTTGTTTCAAGCGAGCCGCCTCATGTGTCATCAGCCGGCGTGTTTACACTGTGCCTAATTTCCGTGTTTGTTTTGTTGAGCTCATGTGACTTTCACCCCTGTTGCATAAGATAATGTGGAAAGACATCTAAGGATAATCCAAAGGTGGAATAAAAAGTTAAGAAAAAAGAAAAGTAAAACATATTAGTAATAATTTATGATGACTACACTTATTCCTGCCTTAATAAAGCATGAACAAAGGCTTAATTCATAGTGCTTCAATAGTTTATTAAGAGTAATTCAGGATTAGTAATCACTTAACTAATACTCTAACACCTAATTCTTAGCCCTACCACCTCCCTAGTAGTAGTTACTAAGCCTGACTCCTGCTTAATAAATTATGTGTTCATTATTACGTTTTGTTCATGCTTTATTAAGGTAAATTAAAGTGTGGTTATTATAAAGTGGTACCATCCCTTTTGGTCTATAATCTTTCAAATGTGTTCTTCAAAACAAATAATATTACCAGAGTAAAAGCATATTGATACAATTACAGACTCAGATACTGTTTGGTAAATAATACAAAATACTGCTATTACTAATTTGAAACCGGGAAATTCAACTCATGTTACCACAACTGTGTTTAAATATTTTGTATAATTGTGATATCATTGTAAATTTTAGATGATACCAACCATGACACATACTAACTTTAACTAAAAAATCTTCATTATACTGAGTTTTTTTCCTAATATTTGAGTCAGTTTTTCTGTAATTCACAAATACCTCTTTTGTACTGTCTTTTAGGGACAGCAAGCTCACCATGCTGCTGAGGGAGTCCCTGGGCAACATCAACTGTAGAACTACCATGATCGCCCACATCTCTGATTCGCCCAACAGCTACGCCGAATCGCTCAACACCATCCAGCTGGCGTCTCGCATCCACCGCATGAGGAAGAAGAAATCCAAGGTACACTGAGAAATGACTCACTAATACATGCAAAGATATGCAATGTTTGTTTGTCTTGCTTAAACAACAAAATCATTTAGAGACTCCCACTAAACGCTGTTGCAATAACTGTGCATCATGTTAATTGCTGCGACAAAATGTCCCCCTCTATTTCTTTCATAATAAGCGTTACATGGAGTGTAGTTAGAGGAGTAATCAACATTCCTAATTTGCATATACATCATTGATATTATTTAACATAAGCAATGTCTTCTTCTTTTTCTTTGCTAAACTAATGCATCTGCAAATTAAAGATTAGTGATGCAGTAATTCAGGCTTTGTTTTTTCCAGCTCCTCGACACATCGTCATGTAATCAATAGCACAGCTCAAGGAGGTGTATAATGCATTCACATGGATTAGGGAAATATAGCTGCAGTAATTAGAGGCAATGACAGCATGTATTTATTTGGTATTGGTCAAATTTCCAGTAATTTATATTACAGGCATAAATATTGAATGGAAATTGAATGTGATTGAATATTTCCACAGTGATTAATTGAATGAAGTTGCAGCATATTGATGTCATGTCTCAAAGGTTATATTATATTATATAATAACATGTTCCAATCTCATCAAAAACAAACCTGGAGAAGCATTTAGCTTCATTCACTCTATTACACTATTCTAATGAATCCTGGTTAGAAAATCTTCTCCCCCTCCTCGAATCTCCTCGATGATAACTGACGTTTTCTCGATCTGTGATGTTGATCTGCTGTTTTTAAGTTCATAAATCATGGCCAGACAGTTCTATGAATGTTTCCCACCTATTCACGATCAGTGCAATTGCGTGCTTCCTTGCATTTCCATTGTGAATGGTTTAATTCAGTGTAGAATCTGAATTAATCTATTCACGATTGAGATAAGACAACCCTGTTCTATTGTTTTACTTTATTCTTGATAACCGTTAGAAGAGATTTTTTTCCACAACAAACCGTCCAGTTGTTTTTTATGAGTCTGTTGTAATTCCCTTCTGCAGTCAGTAATTGGCGCCAAAACTTAGTTAGTCCCATTGGAAACAGCAGAAAACGAATTTGTTTTTTTATTAACAATTTTTTAAGATGAAATGCAAAACTAAAAGTACTCAAGAGCATGTTTAAAGGCTAATAACTATACAAATAATGCATAATATATGACCTTAAAGTTCAGTTGATTTATGCTGTTTGTCTTTGCAGTATGCGTCAAGTTCATCTGGAGGAGAAAGCTCCTGTGAAGAGGGGAGGATACGTAGACCACCACACCTCAGGCCCTTTCACCCTCGAACAGTCGCTCTGGATCCAGACCTGCCCTGTCTGCTCAGTGACCCTGAATACTCCTCCAGCAGTGAGCAGTCCTGTGACACAGTCATCTATGTGGGCCCAGGTGGAACGGCCATCTCCGACAAAGAGCTCAGTGACAACGAAGGCCCTCCTGCCTTTGTCCCAATCATTCCCTCCTTGAACAGGAAGAGGTCGGGGAAAGATGGCCCTCTGGACAAGGACCACTTCTTCAAATGCAACACGTTTGCTGAGCTGCAGGAGAGACTGGAGTGTATAGATGGCAGTGAAGAACCTACTGCCTTTGTGGGTGAAGGCAAGAGGACACAGACTAGCCCTAAAATGGACACATCAAAAGAGAGCCAAGGCTCAGTTTCACCAAAGACCGTAGTAAATGTTTCTAATACCCAAGATGCAGTTTCACCTAAACAATCTCCTAAATCTATTGCAACACCACTATCCAGCAGTCCTCTTGTTAAATCTAAACTGGACGTAAGCGAGAGACAAGAGAACATTCCCAATGTAAACAGAACCAGTGCAGATGGGGAAAAGAGTACAGAAAGCAGAGTTAGCACAAACACTGGGGCAGCCCCTGCGCTTGCAGAGCCTGTAGTGAGAGAGAAAGTCTTCTTTAACAAAAGAGCACTGCCAAAGCCTGCCCCACCTCCTACAGAGAGTGAGGAACGATCCGGTACCAGAATGCCTCCAGTGGGAATGAGCCATCAGGCTGTGAAGAGACGGGATCTATGTGCACCCTCTCTCCTTGTCCGTGCTCCTGTAGAAGTCTGTCAGGTCCGATCCACCCTGAGGGACAGGTGTCTGGATCGAGATATCCTCAGAGCCACTGTGACCCTTCAGCAGCCGGTGGAGCTTAATGGGGAAGATGAGCTGGTCTTTACTGTGGTGGAGGAGCTGTCCATAGGCAGCATTTTAGAAGAGGGTCGTCCCTCCAGCATTGCCAGCTTTAACAGTGACTGTTCCCTTCAAGCCCTGGCCTCGGGCTCCAGACCAGTGAGCATTATCAGCAGCATCAACGATGAATTTGATGCTTACACTTCGGGAATAGGAGTCTCTGAAGGGAGCATAGCTGTGGTTGAATCCCTCCAGGAGGCAACTGTGGAGTGTGCAGAGAGCAGGGGTTCCTCTGTCAGCTCATGGCTCAGTGATGTCAGTGTGAGCACAGAGGAAAGTGAGGGTGTCCATTCTACTGATGTGTTTCTTCCACAAGTCAAACATGTTGGAGCAGAGGGGGCATTTTACTTTGACTCTCTGGACATGTGTCCTGGTGTGAGCTCTTCTAGAGACACAAAGAACTCTTTAAATGACAGTGGCTTCAGTTTCTCTGAGCTGGACAGTGACTGTGGCGTTTCGAGCAAACTGTCATTAACAAAGTTTCCTTCATCCCCAGAATCAACAAAAGGCTCTCTCAGATACCCTTCTAAGATAAGTAAAGCTCACTCCCTGAGCTCCTCCCAGCTTCCACAAGGCCCAGCCACTGTCCAGTCCAGTCTTCCCAGGAAGACCAAACCTACCTCATCTATCTCTCATAGTAGCAGCATTAGTAAAGACACACTGAAACAAGAGACTAAACAAGAAAACCCCTGGCATCGCACTGAACCTACTGCTTCCAGCAACTCCAGCAAGTTTGTCAGAAACCCACCCACTGGCATCCCCTGCAGTAGAACAGCCAACAATAGCAACAGTGTACCTCGGCCACCCAAGGTCCCTGGGTCTACCTCATTTCAGAGGGTGGTCGATGGTTGTGAGAAGTCCGCTACTAAGAATCCCCCCAGTCGAATGCCTCAGCTGAGAAGAGGTGCTACCACTCTGGGTACGGTGCCTGTTATTCACTCATCCACAGAACACAAAGCGCCACAAGATATTATTACATCAACCACAAGCCTTAAATTCTCCTCTCTAGGTAAAAGCAACAAGGCTAACGTCCAGAAAGCAAGCAACATACCCAAACCCGGTTGTACATCCCCTCCACTCCCTCCAGTAAGAAAGTCCAGTTTAGACCACAAGGTCAAGAGCCTTTTACCCCAAAGTGCCTTACGGTCAGCGTACGGAGAGGCGGGGAGAAGCTCTGGACCCAGGGCAGCAGTGTCATTTGAAGAGCTCGATAAAGTGGACGCTGGTTTCAGAAGCTCCAAGTCTGACCTTACCACAACCAAAGTGAGCTCCAGCCTGAAAGGTAGAGGACACAGAGGAGAAAGTGGGCTACACTATGGCAGCCAGGCATCCCTAGAGAGATATGATGGTGGCTCTCTCTCAGGGTCTAGAACTACCCTCAGTAGAGAGAACAGTGGGGCCAGTCTAACAGGTGGCAGCAGTAAGACAAGTAAGAACTATCAAAGGCTTGGAATTCCAAATTCATCAAGTTCGCCTATTGCAACCTGCCCATCATCTCCAAGTGGAGGAAGTATTAACAAGAGTGGTCAGATGAAAGCATCAGCAAACCCCAAAGCCTTGGGATCACTTATTAGTCATAGCAAGGCACGTTCACTGTCTGCAAACAACTCTAAAGGTCTGAGCTCGTCCACCAAATCTTTGGCTGCTCCCGTGGTTAAGAATACCAATGCCAATCTGCCACCAACAGGAAGAACAGCTGCTCCCCGTGCCTCTGCGGCAGTGAGCAGTAAGCCTGGCAGAGGAACCATCATGGGCACCAAGCAGGCCATGAGAGCCGCCAATAGCCGAGTGAGTGAGCTGTCAACGGGCAACATTTCAGGAAAGCACACAAGAGGTTCAGCTGACTCAGACAGTGGAAATGACAGTGGAGTCAATGTGAATGAGGACAGAGCCCCTCTACCCATGCTGCCATCACCGTACAGTAAAATCACAGCGCCACGGCGGCCTCAGCGCTACAGCAGCGGCCATGGCAGCGACAACAGCAGCGTGCTAAGTGGGGAGCTTCCCCCTGCCATGGGCCGGACCGCCCTCTTCTACCACAGCGGAGGAAGCAGTGGATATGAAAGCATGATCAGAGACAGTGAAGCTACAGGCAGCGCCTCCTCTGCACATGACTCCATGAGTGAGAGCGGCATGTCATCTTCAGGCCGGACAAGAAACTCCAAGTATCCAAAGAAGCGAACAAATGGTAAGCATATTTGTTGAGATGATCTATTGTTTAAAAGCTGATTGTGTTTCACTGTCTCTGGTTCATTCATAAGGAGTAAAGTAGTGTTGGGAGTTAGCACTCTTTATGGATCCACTCTTATTTAATTCACAAATTGTTATTCCAATAGACTTCCTCTTCCTAAATCAGCAGTATACATTATTCATGTATCTTGTACACTATATTGGGAAAAGGATAATGAATCATTCAAAAAATATAGCCTTAAATTGTATGATGATCAAAAAGATGAATTGAACATGAGCTGTGCTGACCTGCTTTGCGTTTTGTGTCCTTGTCTATGTGGGCTGTGTGCAGTAAAGTAACCTTTTGAATACATTCAGGCTGTATATGGAAAATTGTATTCTCATAAATATGCAATCAGCACACCTCAACAGCCCATGTAAAGCCTTGCATAGCTTTACAACTCTGGAGTCTGACTCATAAGAGATAACTGCAGATACGGCTATTGTATGTCACCATAATAACAAGTGTCTGCATTTTTATAGGCTTTCAAAGGAGGCGGCTTATCCCTGCTCCTCTGCCAGACACCACATCCCTGGGGAAGAAGGTGGGCACTGCGGGCCAGTGGGTGGACTTGCCCCCAATGTCTGGAGCTCTGAAGGAACCTTTCGAGATTAAAGTGTACGAGATTGACGATGTGGAGCGGCTTCAGAGGTGGCGGCAGGAGGAGCCTGTGGAGGTGAGACTGGGGTCACTAGGAATTTATTTAGCAGAGCACGTCTTTCTGCTGAACTTGTTACAAACAGTGTCAAGTCTTAATTTTACTCTTGTAAATCCCCCTTGCTAAGCCTCAGCAAAATGTTCCATGTATGACATTGATCTCAGACATGCTCGAGAAGTGCCACATTGGTCAACCTTGTGGGAATGTCTCCACTCGTGTCTTCCCAGTACTTTTTAAAGAACGTGACAGATTAAATGTGTCTCGGCCGTGTGACCTTCACTTAGCTTAGGGGAGAATCCCAGAGTTAGAAACGTCTGGGACCAACTTCCCACAGCTTGGTATTTTGACAGGACTCTTCAGGAATGTCAAGAGTTCATGAGGCAATTACTGTCCAGGGCTGATTGGTTTGAATATGATCAATGCTTCTGACTAGAGCAGTAATGTTATAAAAAGAGCTGCAGCATGGGAAGATATCATGAATACACTCTCAGCACTCAAACAACTTGCTTTACTAGCCTTCTTATTACAGAGCCTTATATAAGAGACCATGTATGGATCAGTTACTTCCTATTTTCCATTGACATTACATGGGAGTTTGATTTACTATCAATTAGACTTAAATGATTAAAGAATTGTTTTTTACTGCTGTATCAATGAATTGCGTTTAATCATTGAGCTAACGTAAAACATTTTCTTTCTTTCAGCAGCCATTCCAGGATGTTGACAAGGTAAAATAAATAAAGCGTGTATATGTAATTCAAGCTTTTATGCAGAACATTTGCATGAATTAGAACTTGTTTGTTTTTTGCCAGGGCCTCATGTATTTTAACAGCAAGTTGAAACTATTGGAAAGAAGACAGCAGCAAGTGAGAGAACTGAGGGCAAAGCATGAAACGTTATTAGAGGAGCTTGAAGACACCAAGGCCAGACTGATGATGGATCCCAGCAAGTGGAATGGGGAATGTAAGTAAACATTAATCGTTTTTTTATATACATTTGCATTATATTTTGAGTTTATGTGAGCTGACAAAGGTCTGTATTTATTCACATACAGTTGACATGGACCAAAGTTTGGACAAAGACTCTCCTGAATACTTGGAGGCCTTGGCACAAGCCACAGAAGAGCTGGAGTTCTGTGTCAACTTATGCAAGTCCCATGTCATGATGGTGACTTGCTTTGACATCAGCACATCTTCTCCACCTGTCACTCAGGAGGGACTGCGCGAGATTCAAGTGTGAAGACAAAAGAAAGTCGAAACTGGGGATGTGGAAGTGAATAGACAGATGAATGATAAAATGTAGCAGCAGTTTGTGAAAACAATGGAGTAAAGAGATGGAGATGAGGGAGTGAGAAAATCTCAACCACCTGAAGCTACAGTGCCTCATTGTCCGTGACATGTTTTAAGGCAGAGAAATGAAACGTGAGCACAATTGCTGTGGCCTTTCGGCAAAGCAATGGCCATTACATACTTAAGAGTCAATGAACAACACCTGGAGTGCCTTTTTATTGTTTTGTTGTTTGTCATTATTTTATAAATGGCACAGGTATCTTAGGCATACCTAAACAAGCCCTGATATAAGATAAGATATTTTATATTGCATTGTATAGTGTATTTATATGATTATGTTGTGTGTACAAATATCCTTTAAAGGAAAAAAATAAAAAGGAAAAATAGAAATGCAATAAGCTAATGTTATTGCGCTCCAAGATCTTGCCTTTTTTCAAACCTCAGCATTTTACTCATATTCATTCAGCCTTATGCGCCTTATGTTAGCTCTGGTTTGGCTCTCAGACTGGACTATGTTACCCCATCAAGGACTGCATTTGCTGTTGTCACTCATGCCGTGCCAGCTGGCTCGTGAACACTCGCCGGCTTGAGTGAGTGTTTTTCTTTTTCCTTCCAGTTGCCTTTATCCAAGCGCGTCTCAACGGATGCACCAAGGCAGAGCCGCATTTCTGTTGGAGGATGGAGAGCCTAGGCTGTGCTTGCCCATATTATCTTTACTAAGAACGACATTAAGCCAGAACAAATCAGAGGGCCACTGTGACGGATTGTGATTTAGTATTGTTGATTCAGCCATTGTATCACAGTGTCTCAGAATGCGGTAATGCGACCAACTAACCTTCCTACATGATGAATGGGTTATGGCGGGCCTCATCAGAGAGCCATGTTGCCACTTGATAGGCTTGGACTGGTGGCTGTCTCTACACTGCAAAACCCGGAGGCACACTTGAGTTAGCAACAGTCTGTTTGCCTTTTACAAAGGATCAAGCACCACCAAGCCTCAGCTCTATGCATTCCAAAACCTATACTGCAACTCCTACACAAACCTCAGAATTCACTTAAGGGCATTAGCAGGGATTATTTTGTCCCAACTTATTTTTAAAAAGGCAAGATTGATAGTGATTTTCCCCATGAGAAAACGATTGTGTTTTTTCTTTTTTTAATCCAAGTCAATCATGATATCTGCTCTTTGGAATTGCCAGGATGTGTTTGAATCCAACGCCTGGCATAAGTGATCAAGATGATTGTTTGCATAGAAAACAAACTGGCTTTGTTAAACTTTGGTGCATTTGATTTATGTGTCTATGACAACTTTGTATTTCTTTTTGTACTTTTTTCCTTTTTTACTATGGTGTACTTTCTCAGGCCCTCTGAAGATGCTGCATGAAATTTTTAATCATTTTTACAATAATTTTTTACATTTTTACCATTCTGATCTGTAAGAATAGCCTCCGTTTTCACAGAGGGTGGGGTTAGGCTGATAAATAACCTGCTACAAAACCAAGACCCTTTTCCAGGAAATACTTAGTCTATATGTAAAATCATTTTCATATCAAAACTCATATTTTCTAATACCTTTTGTTTAAAAAAAAAAAAAAAGGAAAAAGGATTTTCAAATCCTCTGTACAAATGTATGATAAGGCAGCTTGTGTTTTTCTGTCACTGTACATGTGAATAAAATGTTTCTTCTTATTAATATAAACGGTGGTCTTCACTACATTTTCTGGTCATGTGACTTACATTCACTCCCCGCTCTGATTGGTTGTTCAGGACGCATGCTTATTCGCGTCTTGTATGGTCCAGTGTCATGCAGTGTTATTTTAATTATCGTTTCTTTTAACATTTCGTTGTCAAATGTCCACTTCCTCAGCCACTCTGGATGACCTGAAGAACAAAATGCCCATATTGTTTCCAAGAGCGGTCATGGTTTTCCAGGCAAATAGGTAAATAATATGAAAGTTAGCATAGCAACATTAGCATCTCCACTGGGGACCACGTGCACATGTTTGCAGAATTAATATGATAAAATAGAGGCTATCAACCAAAATTACGAACTATAATTGTTTTGGAGTAACTTTAAAATGTTATTAATGCACATTGCACACCTCAGCGCAAAAGGGCTTGTTGCATGTTAAATATTATGTAAATGCATGCGTGTTACATAATTATACGGTTCTAAGTACATAGTTCCAAGGCTCTAGGCACATCACTATTTTCTATACTATTATCTACTATCCTTATCTTGTATTAGTAGCTCAATATGTTTTGCTCATCAACTTGATTTATGTGTAGGGGTGTATATACTAATATGTCATCTACAATATAAATGAAAACTAGCAAATAATCTATTGCTAAAGATTATTTTACACTTAATCAACACTTCCTCCAGTTATCCATCATTATCACACCGACTTACAGCTCTAAGTAAGGTCACGTTAAATGTATGCACATAACAGTAAGTAAAAAGTGTAATCTCAATCAATATTGCCTGACTGCGAAGCAATTATAAAATGATAAAGTAGAATTTCTATTAGAGAAGGTGTGACGGAGGAATGATTAATTAGAGCCTGTATCAGGATTACACTGAGTGCAGCATGGTGCAGGGACCCTGTAGAGTTAACACTGTGCATGTGTGCAAAATGAAACTAGGACCTGCTGAGCAATTATGTCTCCTCTGCTCCTGATGATGCTGTTTTAATAAAATGTGGACGAGGGCGAGCTGGCTGACCTCGACTGTAAGCACACAGTGTCAGCGTTGATACACAGAAGCTCTCAAAACTCCAAATTTGCGTAACACTTTCAACGTTAAAGCTGTTAGAACTTGAATGTGTGGACCCTGTTTTCTGCTGACATTATTTACATTTATCAGGGAATCTAAATCAATTTGACGCTACTCGTATTTCTTGCACTGTTTTGGTAATCTGTGTCTTTATTTAAGGGGAAAACCTGCAAACAGCTATCACCATGCATGACGTGTCTTCTGCTATCAGCCAATAGCCATCTGGCAATATTCTCCTGCTGGTAAAAACCCCGCCCACCTGAGCTTAAGCAGAAACTCCTTATTAGTTTATTACTATAAACTATACCATTTGTTTAAAAAATGATTTTATGTGTTTTTAAATACTTTGCAAATGTACAAAGAAATTAATTGAAGAAAAGAATCGATGGATTACTCGATTACTAATAATCAATTGCCGCAGCCCTATGTGTTCAGGCAAAAAAAGCAAACATGAGCCACGTGAGAGACCAGCTGATATGTCCATGACAACGGGCTTCTGCATCCATTCATACAAATATATTTGGTCCATCAAATTCCAATCGCTTTTATGATCACCGCGCTGGAAGTAGGTCGGCCCGAGGTCAGCCTCTTTTACCCCACAGTCATCCAGCTTCAGAGTGCAACAGAACCGCTTCAAACAGACGGTCTCGGAGCGACCGCTCACGCAGGCAAGTGCATCGCTCTTGGATCAAAAACTCTTTTAAGTCAATTAAACATGACCATGGCAAATCAAAGCAAACATCTTGAATGGTGACAAAGTGGATCTCATAGAGAAAAATATATTCTACTCATGTGTAATTTTGTGTCCTCCCTCATTCCCCTTATTCTGGAAGCCATCCAACGTTATCCTCCTTTCGGTTGTATTAGTTAACGTAGGGCTGCCGACCTTGAGACGTTTGCACACATATTTCCCTCATTCTACGTTGAAAAGAATGAAGTTTGACTGGAAGTGTCATTACAACTGAAATGCCAATCTGTGGCAAAAAGAGGCAAAAGCGGGCGGGGCGTGACTAGAGAGCTGATGTTTTCATTAATGAAAGCTGATAGATGCTCTCGGCCCACAACCCAACTCTTTTGCACCTTTGTAGACTGACTGTTTGAACCTAAAAAAGGAATGGATTGGAATAAAACCTTCTAACCCAGTTTACTAGCCATTATTTTGAATATTTTGATTGCTAGCTGTTATGACTGAGCACCAAAACACACATAACTTCATCCGGAAGTACATGAGGCCATGATGCTGATGTGTGTCGTGGAAAAAGGGCTCATCATCTGCTTTGGAGAATGATGTGGAAGGGCCCCGCCCGTCTGCTTCTGAGGCCGGGGCCGAAAATGCATATTGCTAAAGCTATTATATTATTAGGCCCGAGCGCCACAAGCTGGCGAAAGGCCTATTAATCTCGTAAGGCCGTGCGAAGCACGGCTGCGAAAGTGCGCACGCAGTGCGCACGAAATCGAGCGCAAAGCGCTCGCCCACTTCCAAACACTCACTAACGCACTCCTTCACTCACGTACGCCCCGTGCATACTAATTAGTAGTAGGAAAATGGAACATTACCGTTGTAAACGGGCGAAGCCCGTGCAAAAGTGCGCTCTAAACGAGCACTTTACATTGGAGCGGTCGTCATCCCCTTATAAAGCACTCATTTGCGCTAAGTAGCTCACGAATACGTCCCCCAGCTCTTGCATGTTCCGTGCATATAAGCATGTAATGCAAAAATTGAACATTATTACTGTAAAGAGGGCCAAAAACACAAAGTGGGCGGAGCCCACTCAAAATTAACGAAAGTACCCGTCAGTGACCAGGGACCCACACCATGAGGTAGGAAAGCGCGAGCGCTTTCCGAAAATGTATAGTTTATGATATTTGAAAAATGGGAAACATTGTTTTCGCATCGGAATATTCTTCTTCTTCTTCTTTTTCTTCTTCTTCTTTTTCTTCTTCTTCTCGGGACCAACCCCCCTATTTTTCACCCAGTGAACATTGACGAAAAGTCACAAAAATTAGCACACCTCTAAAAATCGTGCCTCTCTACATTCTGGCTATTTCCCTTTTGTAAAATAAAAAAAAATTGGCGCGTCAGCGCCCCCAAATGTACCAAAAATGCATTGAGAGATAGGAAATGACCCAAAAAAAATCTGATCGTAGAATCATGAAATTTGGTGCAGAGGTAGATGGTGACAAGAGAAGTAAAAAATATTATTACGGCAACACCGTCCACCCAACCAAATGTCGGCCATATTGGTTCAAAAATGGCTAAGCATGACTCGGGAGTTTTTCCAAACGTCGTACTTTTACGAACTCCTCCCAGGGCGTTGGCTCTAAAAAGCTGAAATTTGGTGAAAATGCTACTGAGGAGTGGGACATCAAAAGTTATTCAAATTACATTGATACCTCTCACGGTCTCTGTGCGGCGAAGCCGCAAACTTTAGCTAGAATTTCAGAAATCTCCCAAATTTAACATTTCTGCCGTTTGCGCAGATAAAGTCCGAATTGCGTCAAATTAGAATCAGTTGTTAAACTCTTTGCGCTAAACGTACTTGAAGTGAAATAAATTAATTTGGCACCACAGCGCCCCCTACAGATTTTATATGGAGGTTAAATGTTTAGTTTTGCGACATTTTATGAAATTTGACACACAACTCAATTTTGGCATCCCCATCAAAAAAGTCAATGAGACCCATGTCATAATTGTTATGGCTTTGCCGTAGCGATGACCAAAACCTCCCATGTTATTCCAATGGGGAAATCGCCAGAACATGTTTACACTTTAGACTTTCACAAACTCCTCCAAGGGCGTTAGCCCTATTAACCTGAAATTTGGTGAGACTCATCTTCAGGGGTGAACCGTCAAAAGTTATTCACATTTTTATTCAAAGAGTCACGGTGTCTGTGCGGCAAAGCCGCACATTTTGCCAAGAATTCAAACTAAAATAGCTTTTTGATGGTAAAACAAAGGGGAGAAGATGTGACAGCGTCACAGATTCAGCAGTAGGCGTAATAAAAGGACAATTGGGGCGCGTTAGCGCCCCCTCCTCTTGCGGCGTGGCGGCGGTGTGGCGGCGGCGTGGCGAGGGCCGATCATTGCCGCTTGCGGCTATATTTATTATTATTATCATAAAATAGATTATTAAATAAATATGACTAATAAGTATGATCATTTATAATGATTTATTGTTTATGATAGAGACAGATGAACATAGTTGTAGTAGTCGTAGTAAGGTACCACAGTGTCTGATAATAGTGCAATTAGTTTAATTTGATTCGAGATGGAGATTCAAGTCCAATGCCCTCAGTAAAAGCCTGTGTGTAATTGAAAAATGAGATCAATATGAGGAAAAACTAATGTATTTTTCTTGTTGTTTTAGCTCTATTGCCCAGTCCTAGTTTATAGCCATAATCTGCAATACCATCATCATTCTGCCTTGGTATTTCTTTTATTGGCATGTGGTTTGTTTGGCTTTAGCTCTGCATCAGTAGGATCTCAGAATGACTAGTGGTCCAGTATGAAGCTGTGTGTGCGGTGTGAGCTGATATGAGCAGTTCCATGGATCTCAGTTCCTTTTGCCTGGGGCTGCCATCATTAGGAAGGCCAGTATTGTATGGGGATTGAAATGAGTTCACAGAAGAGTCAGGAGTTCTCTTCAGCCCAGCGCTGACCCCGGGTGAAGTCCAGTCTCTATAGCATTGACAGTTTGTTATCCAAAAGACATGACAGTCGCCCATGGCTCTGTTCTCATAGGTCCTGATAGAAGTTCAGTGGCACTAAATGACTCTGTGCTTTGTCATTTCTGATTGTGCATTCTATAGTTTGTGGTTGACCACATGATTGCAGACAGGCCGAATGATGATGAAAGGTTTTCTAATGCTTTAAGAAATCGCTCCTGCTTCCTTTTAATCCTGTTGGCTGCCTGGCTGTGTGTGCCTGGGGCATTGTTAGTGGAGTTAGTTGCTCACTTTTTGGATTTACTGCTCTGCAGTGCCACAGATTGGTCTGTCTAAAGCAAGCTTCCTCTTTGAAGAAGCCCCATAAACCTGACCAAATGCTGCCACTTATTCACAGTAATTAAAACAAGCTGGCGTGGAGAAAAGTCTTTAAATTATCAGAGGCTCTGTCACACTCTTGCACTGCTGCTGCATGCTGCAGGGAGCTGTAACTATTGACATTTCCATCCTCAGGATAGATTGCATGTAATGTGTGAGGGCTCTACACAAGCCGAACCTCACAGGTAGAATACCAGAAGTGCTTCATGTATCAACAGTAAATCTCAGATAGGTGGTAAACACGTCCAACAACATGCCACAAAGTTGAGATAAGGCACCACAAGGCACTCACTCACGCCTTTGCTTCGTTAATCCATGAAGTAAAGAAATAATTAGTCGACTCAGGCTGACAATCTCCAGTCAACTAGTGAGTTAAGTGTTTAGTGGTGGTTTGGTAAAGCTAAGCTGATTCAATGTGTTACACAGTTGCTAAATAATACATTTATGAGCTGTTTTTGCACAAAGATGGGGAGAATAAGGAGCCAAAGGCTTACTGGTTAGAACAATGACATCGTGTAACACGGGTTTGGTGCAAAAGCGAGACAGGACCACCCCTAGTGGGAACTCCCTTTCATCCTGGTCCAGCATCTGCTTTGAGTAGTGACGAGGAGCAGGATCTGTGTCACAAGTTCCAAAGTCCCGTTGTGAGCTGCTGACCCATGTGCTGGACAGGCCTTAGAACAGTATATGTTCTGAGGACATGTAGTATGGGACATGTTTTTTCTCTTCTGCTCAGGTGAGGTGTGGCAGATAGGATGAGCATGCTTTGTTATGTTCCATGTTTGAGCTCATGTTGACTTGTATATCTTTACAGTGCTGATCCCTCAGTGCATGGCTTCATCATCTGTGGTCACCCTGTGCCCTGACCTTGTCACAGAATAATGAGAAGAGCCTCCTCTGTGGGAGCCACTGACCTTGTTTACCTACAGCCTCCTTGTCCCGTGACCAGATTACTTGTAAGATAACCACTGATTAACATATACTCTTTGTTTCTAGACACTGTAGTACAATGCTTGAGGAATACTAATACAAGTGCAAGTCCATGAATAGTGATGCACTTGAAAGGTCCCACGCAACGAAGCAGAAAGAGAAACAAAAGCCCTTGATTAGATCAACTGGGTTTAGTTATGCTGCAGTGCAGTTAGTTAATGAGTTTGTGTTGCTTGAAGTCCTCTTCCTGTATTCTGGACAGACTTGAGTATCCCAAAGTTGTACTCTTCTTAAAAGTAAAACAAGTTCATAAGAATCAATAAGAAGTAGAAGTATTGCCATCGCAATTAACACTTTCAAACTATATATTATAACTTTTGTATGTTAAAACATCCTCAAAATGACACCCTTAAACAGGAAGCTGAAACCCATGAATACCTTATACCTCTACAGTTATTTTTATCTTTGACTGAATGGTGCAGTCAGAACGTTTCTCAGTAAATTATAAATGTATAAATATATGTATGAATGTATGTATGTATGTATGTGTGTGTGTGTGTGTGTGTGTGTGTATATGTATGTATATGTGTATGTATGTATATGTGTATATATATGTGTATATATGTGTATGTATGTGTATATATGTGTATGTATGTATATTAAATTATGTATATATTTATCAAAGCATTGCATCATCGGTAATCAATTGAAATAAAAGTATTTTTTTCATTTCAGAAGTGGCGAGCTGTGAAGAACTGAAATTGCACCATGGATTCAGAAGCAACAGGATTAAAGGTAAGATCTACTTTTTTGTTCTCAGTTTCTCTCTTAATTTGTTTTGTATATTACTGTGGAGTGGCTATATTCCTTACATAAACATTTCCAATTGCCTCTTAAAGATATCAACTAATGCTGAGTTTATGGCATAGCCTGTACACATAAAATCACATTGGCTTTTACTGCTCGCCATAACTGTTTATTAGAGGGCACCGAGTATCCCCACATGTCTAATGTAAACACATGAAGCCGTAGACGGTGACAGTGTCATAACCCAACCTCCAGTCCGGGCTCCAAGCACTAACACCTATATCGCTCTATATATCCAGTGTGTGCTTTCATTTACACCTACACAGAGTGATTATGGCTAGAGTCTGTCTCTTTGTTTCCTTCTATAGACTCCTCACATCCCCCATTAGTGACAGTGTCTGTATTTTCCTCTGTCTGCCACATTAGCACGTGTGTGCCGGCTGCTGGTTGCTGACAAGAGCCTGTCACTAGCTTTGATGTGAGAAGTTGAGTATGTGCAGCTAAAGAGGTTAATTGCACAACATTTAAGACCTCGCTTGTCACTCTTCACACTCGTAGCCAATCACATGTGAGATAACCACTAATCTAACGCAAGCTTGCAGCTCTGTGCCGTAGCAACAGTTACCGTGATGCCGGCTTGTCTGGCGCTGCGTGCACATCCTGCTGTTTGTCTGTTTGAGCGCGTTGGCAGCCAACTAAAGCTGTCACAACAAAAATTATGGAATTAGGACTAGACATTTTCTACACCTCACCTAATTGTACATTTCAACCTAAGTGTTTATTCATAAAATTTGGTTCTGGAGACTCTGAATATCACATAATGTCATCAATGTGTAATTTATCTAATTGTATAGATTCATGCCCAGGGGTATCGCTACGTACAAACAGGGATGGCGGGGACGCCATCCGATTTGACATGGGCGCCATCATTAAAATACTACTTCAAATAAACAGCTTCACACCGCTGCATCAAAGCGTCCAGTTTACATTCAAAGTCCACGTGGACACGCTTCTTGGGCATCCAGCGTTTTTGCGGCGCAAATCCAGCGTTTGGAGCATCAGACGCGGTGCATCGGGGGCGTTTGAGTGCTGGACGCTGTGGACGCGTGTCCAGCGCGTGTCCAGCGCGTGTCCAGCGCGTCCAGGTCGTGGCCAGCGTGGCCAAAAGTTGGAAACGCAGAACTTTTTGGGGCAGACGCGGCGCAGCAACCAATCAGGAAAACTGTGTCTTCAATGATTATGACTCACATTACCTACTTTCTCACCATCTGGGCCAATACACATCAACCATACCTCTGAAATAATAGTACAAAAACATTTAAAGTATTAGACAGGAAGCCTCTAAGTTATCTCCACATCCTTTACAATATGCAATCTATTCTAGAGGGGAGTGCACTAAGCCTCTGAGGAGGCTGTGCTCTCGTTTACAGTCTCACATCAAGAGAGTCCCCATCATTTCAGTCTTTTAAAATAAATGCCAAAAGGTGGCTAATTGAATCACTAAAATGTGAGCATTGTAAATATATGTGCTTTATTAGTAAATAATATTTAGTTGTGTTTTAATGAGGAGATGTATCTCACCATATTGATACAATGATATGCATGTGCCTTTTTCATACTATTATGTTCATGTTGTCTATTACGTCCTGGCAGGGGGGCTGTCCATGAAAATTAACCTGGCTAATTTGGGTGCATTTACATTGTTATTATTGTTAATATACACTGTCCCACTGAAAACTAAATAAAGTAATAAAAAAATATTTGTTGCATTAGAATTATAAAATGTAATAATATTGTATATTGAGATATTTTCATATGCAAGATATTGTCTGTCTACAATGTATTGTGACAGGCACTTGCTGTTCCACTGAAAATAAGTTGCCTGAAGGACTACTAATGTCATGTAATTGGACAGTTTCAGATACATAAGTGTGGCTTTTACAACACGAGTATCACTTCCATTCAGCCGTGGTTAACATTAGGCCGCTCTCCTGGGCAGAAAGCTCTCTCTGGATGCTCTTTACAGTGTCCCTCATGTGCATCACCCATGTCCAGAGCGTGCCTGCTGCGTATTTGCCACATTGTTTAAGTAGAATACTTGTTAGTATTGAACTATAACAGAAAATTATCCTTTGAAATTTTGTTTTATACAATATTGATGTTAAACCACTTGGTAATAGAAACGGTCACTATAACAAGCAGCGGATTGTCATTTATGTGTTTCTGTGTCATTTTCATTCATCTAATCACAACTAAGTACAGGGAAGTAGGCGGGTATAGGGGGAATACAGGATTACTCAAACATGCAGGAATCAATCAAAATACAACTTTACACTAATGACACTGTTGTAACAAGGTTAAAGCTCTTAAATGTGTATATACTCCCTTTTAAAGACCGCTCAAATGATGACATAGATGCGCTCCAAATGTGTTGACATATTTTCTTAATCAAAGTTGTCGAGTATGTTGCAGTTCCACACCTAAGTACAACGTTATGTGATTGTTTTGTAACTCAAATTGGTAAGAACTCTGGAGCACATGCGGCGTGGCCCTGGATCCATCTTGGTGTAGTGTGTCCTGCTCTACACGACCTGAGCTGTGGAAATCCTTCTGTCTAATTACAGCTGCTCACCTGAACGGCGTGGCATGCTCTGGGTTGCCCTGGTAATTAGCTGTCATCTGTTTAAAGGCACAGCTCATTGATTAGGTCATGATTGCTAATAGTGGATGTGGCCTCCTCCTGCCTCCTCCAATGGAATGCACTGCACTCGGAGCTCTACATCTTTCTTGAACAGCTGATGGCTGGTGTGGACATTTATCACACGTATCAGGTGACTTGCATGGCACTGAGCAGGCAGTTTAGGAAGGGCAGATTAAGTGGGTTCTCTTTAATGAGGGGCTGTACAATTAGGTTTGAGTTTTGAAAACAGACACCCGTTAATTAAATAATCCAAAGTAAAAAAAATCCCAGAAATGGCAAAATTACAGACTTAAGACAAAACATTAAATATCTGAGCGATATATTCACTAGCGACTCGCGATAAAGTCAATGTTTTTTTCAGGCATTATTTGACATGAAACATCAGTCTGATAAATATTATTAATAAGATAGGAAATTCACAGAATAGTAAAGTGCGAAGGCTGAGTTTACACCTAAAGAATAATCATACTATAGCCTAAAGCTACCTATAGCTAAACAGTGCCAGAAAAATAGTAGCCCTAATAAACCTTTTCCCTTCCTTTTCTCACAAAGAAGGGTATTATATGTTTTGACTGATTCTGTACATTTTAAAATAGATTTGATCCGTATTTTAGAATAAAAAGGGAATGCTGCAGCAATATTTCTTTGTTTAAAAATATTTAGAAATACAAAAATACAAATGTCTAGAAAATATCAGCCTAAAATCAGTTATCGACCCAAGCTTTTCCTAAAACATTGGCATAAGCCTAAAATGTCCATATCGGAGAGCCATGTGTTTGTCTCTGCCTGGTCCTCGGCGGTGATTGAACAGGTGTCCTGTGCCCACAGGCATGTGAACAGTCCCGCTCTCCAGACTGGCCACTTTTGGCTCTCTGCATCTCCCCCAAACACAGTTGTTCATGAATATGGATGGCCTGGCATCATTAATGTGCCATAAGCCGTCACAAATGATTTTGCCGTAAAGAGCCCAAACGCTGTGTTAAAGAAGGCAGCAGTGCAGCAGTGTCAGGACAATGTTAGCTCTGGCCGCTCCTCAGACGCCGTAAGTGTCAACAGCTGATGTCTCTGTGACAAGTGGACGCAGTTACTGTGGTTTATCTTGGCTCATGTGATGACAGCCACTCATGCACAGCTGCACTGCACGACTCTCACCACTGCTTTCTCACCACTGTACATAGCTCCTCAATGAGACGGAATACCTTTATTTTCAGTCTCAGGCTATTACAATATTTCCTTTTAACACTCTTCTGTAGGGGTAAGGCAAAATAAAATGCATTAAATAACCAAAGCAGTGCCTGGACTCTGAGGCCATTCAGACAATCTGTTGGCAGCCAGCTTTTTCCAATTTCATCCTTTTTGACAAAGCTGCCCACAGTCCTTGAAGCCATCTGTATTCTGCTCTTAAAGGGACCTTCATGACTTAAGCTTGTGATACACGGGAGCTGTGTGTGCATGTGTGTGTGCATGTGTGTGTGCACGTGTGTGTGCACGTGTGTGTGCGCACGTGTGTGTGCGCACGTGTGTGCGCACGTGTGTGCGCACGTGTGTGTGCACGTGTGTGTGCACACAGTGCACGTGTGTGCGCACGTGTGTGTGCACACAGTGCACGTGTGTGCGCACGTGTGTGTGCACGTGTGTGTGCCAAGGCCGCGCTGATGCTGACTATAACCGCAACTGCTGCTGCTTTTTACAAATCTCACAGTTGCAATTTCTTACCCTCACTTTTACCCACAAGGCTTCTCCTCTTCAGCTTGCAGGCTCCTTCTGTCCAGAGCAGGAGCAGAGGGGAGTGCACCAGTTGTTTTGCATTTTCTCCATGACACTTCACCACACATCAAACAGGCCCCCACAACAACGATGTCTGTGTGTTGGACTTTGAGCTGTTTGATGAGCGAGTACGTCACATGAATATGGAGCAGGAGGGCATCTCTCTTCTCCTGCTAAGCCCTTCACACAGGGCTTCCTACAGGCGCTCTGAGGAGGGGGGCACCTCAATGCCAGCCCGCTTCACTCTGTGTCTTTGTTGAAGGGCTGATTTAAAAATGTATTGTTTTACCCTGAAGAGGAGAGGACAAATATGTTGGCAAAATCTGGAAGGGAGAATTCAAGGCAGTTTCAAGCCATTCAACATGAGAATCAAAAATGGTGACAATGGTGACTCAGAGGTCGTGATTGAGATCTGCTCCATGATCAGCTGTAAGGGACTTCTCAAATTGCAGAATTGCCAAAATGTACATGTATTTATTTCAAACGTTGTTCATTATTGTTATGAGAGTCAAAACCACTTGTTGAAGTATAAGTATAAAAATACAAAAAACAAATTGGATTGGATGATCTGTGCCACTCATGCCTGTTCTGACACTGAAACACATGCTGGTGGTTTGAAGCAAGTCAGAAATATAATTATTTGTGTTTAATGGCATATATTAAAAGTCTGTATAGTTTATATTCATGTCAAATCATGACTAAAAGCTCTATTTGAAATGACGAAATAAAATAAAATCGAGATTGATCAATATGATGAAAACCATGTTAGATGGATAGATTTAGATCATGATCATCAGCCTTGGATCATGGGCACAAATGTAGTGAAAATGATACACTGAAACTTGATTAGGATGACTTCAGAACAAGCTCACCCTCATGTATGAAATCAGGTTAACTGTAGCATCAACCCTGATATTAACCCAGTGATGTCATTAGGACGTCAGGTTTTTAGGCTAAAGCATTTAGATGAGCCTGTGGATATTCCCAAGTGAGAGTAAGAGAGCAACTCCCTTTTAACCCCCTTGGGTTTGGAAGAAGCGGCCAGTGTTTTGTGACTTCTCCCTCATAATGAGCAGGTGCACTATGTCACTTTTTTCCACCACCTTCTTGTCTCTATGGAGATGTAATTGCTTTGCCTGAAAGTGTGGCCTTTCTGTGGGCGAGATCTGGCTGTGACAAGTTGGTGTTTTCTGTACTTAAATAATCCCGTAAAAAGCATGCATTCTTACTGTAAATAGGCTCATCTCATCACAGACCTGGCCTGTAACTGCTGTAACATACTTGCTGTGTCTTCTTTGATCATTGAGATAGATTTGTTTCACTTCATACTGTGAAATTCCAGGCAAAGCAATAACATCTCCATGGAGACAAGCAGGTGGCGGACCCTCTGCCAGTTGCATAGTGAACCTGTGGAACCATAAAGTATATATATTTGTCTGATAAAGTCATTATTAGCCAAAGTTTGTGTATAGGGTCTTCCCTGCTGGTACCTTGAGACCAGAAGTCCAGTTTACAGCTGAAGGCTGTGACACTGTGGACAAAGGTCATTAGAACTACTCCAGGACTGGATTAGAAAAAGTTTATGATAAGATATGCACCAAATGTGGCTGGGGCACTGAAGGTTGAGCTGGGATTGACTCCTTAATGTAATTACAGCCACTCAGAGCAGACGAGAGACAGAAGTGGTTCTGAGAGAGGCTGTGACAGCCCTGTCTCCTCCGGCTGAGGCTGCTCTCATGGCCCGGGGCCAGGTGTCACACATGAAACCCTTATTGTGACACACCAGCAGCACACGGCCATTACAATAATGAGGCGTGTCATACTCATATAGTCTGTAAATGTATTCAAATATCAATGTATCTTTACCAATTTCCAACCAGCCACGGTAGTTTTAGATATCATTATAAAGTAGCTCAAGCATGTTGGTCAGTCATTTTTGTTTCAATATTCAGAGCATAACAAATCTACACTTTAAACATGCAAATCTATCAGTAAAAAAGTTTATAAATTCACTTTATCAATACTATATACTGTATTTATACAAAAAAACATTACATTTTTGTGTTGGTTATATGTGCTACCGGCTTCTTTTTTTTACTGAAAGAATTTCCCATTCTATCGCTGGTACACTTTGAACAAAGAGGGGGAGCAGACCCTCAGATGAAAGTGTTGAACCCAGCCCCCATCTCACACTCTGCCCCTCCCTGCTCGTCCTCTGCCCTGTGGAGTTCATCTGGCAAAGGAGGCAGCATCAACCAATTTATACATGCACAGTCGCTCCTCTCTGCCTGCCTTGCCCGAGCCTCGCCCCTACACCCCACTGTTCTTTGTGCTCGTGAAATAATATGGCGTGCAGTGCGCTGAAAGACTGTCCAAGCCCCGGGGCAGCTAACACCTGTTTGGTGCAAGCTGTAGAGCGGAGGTGTCATGGCCCAGGTAACACCACCCACCACCATCACCTTCACGTGCCCCATTCAAACAGGCACATATTTGCTTTCTCTTTGTTTCCAAACCACGCTAAATCTAATTAAAGCTGTGCAAGCGCTTCCCAACGAGACCCCGCCCAGGCCCACCCCTCCCTCGCGGAGAATCATTGATACATACGTGCTTATTGAACAGTTTCCACGGCTAACTGGTTTATGTTGTAGTGATAACATTAGTCACGGGGCTTGATGAGACGTGCTGACGTGTGGCCACTGCTGTAATGTCAGTCTGTGCAGCCTGAAAGCAAATTCTCGCTCCATTCCATCAATTTTTCTCCGCAGAGCATGGCCAGATCAATTAAATCAAAGTTCGTCTCGAAGGATGTTAATTATTTAATGGATGGCATCTGGATGTAGACGGACCATAGAAAAGGGAGGGGATCTGGACCGTTAATGTGATTTTATCATTTTATGTTGTTTTTATATGTTGACTGAACCGGTTAGTTAAAGACTACCAGGGACATTTGATAAAACATCAAGACAGACTTTTGGTAAATGGTCACTCCAGTACAGTGCCCGAGCAGTTACTGTGGATACTGCGTCCATGAAGCTTTACTGCAGGATGTTTCAGGCTAATGGAGAAAATCTGGATTGTGTCTGTTGCACTTTGGGAACCACATCGACACACTTTCACTCCAGTTCCATTCTTAACTAGTAATTCTATTATTTAATTTAATTTTTTCCTTTTGACATTGTTTAATGACATTGTCATTCCATGTGATTACATTAACAGACATTAGTCCTAAATTTGAACTTCTTCTTGTGTTTTATGGCTGGTATATATATATATATATATATATATATATATGGTTGATATAAGTGTTACATTACCGCCACCTACTGTAGTTGTACGTCTTCAAAGTATGTGTTTTACACACACTTTTTAGTTTTTTGAACTAAAAAGCTTGCTCTATTGAACTGGGTAAGGCATTGCACTTGTGTCAGTTGCTGGGTTAAAATTTTCAAATGGTGATTTTTGTTATAATATAGTGAGTTCTATGGTCAAGTAACTGATAAAAATGATCTGGTTAAGTTGTATTTTGTACGTTATAAATATTTCCATTGCAAAGTACAAGATATGGCTCTTTCCCCCAAACTGGGAGAATGACATACCATTCTGCAAAACGTCCAATATCTGTGTTATACGTAAAATAATTCTGTTCATCTGATCCAGTGTTATTATTATGACAACTAAGTCATTTTGAAGGAGAGTTTTTTTGTCTTCAGAGCTGTCCTCAGCCTGGGTCAAAGGTGAAGGAGAGAGGCTCATCCCTAATTTGCACAGTGACGCTTCAGCACTTTGTGCGCCCTGGGTCAATACATGTCTGCAGCCGCGTGCGCCCCTGTCACAGTCAATACAGCCCTGACACCACGCGTCCTGCAACGCTCATTCAATTACTCCCCATTTGTCTGCCATCATTGTCTTGCTGTCATATCGGCGTTCATCTCATTGTGACCCCTGTCTGTCACTGTGTTTTAATGGACTTGGACAGTTTATAAGGTTAATTTTAAAGCAAATCCGAGCTGTACCCTGTTTGCCGTTTGCTGTGAACTTATGTGGTTCACTTGAAATTACATGAACAATTGCAAACCTGCAGAATTTGCTTCTCATTTTGTAAGACTCACGGCACTCATGTTTTGTACATACATCAGCGTGGTAATGATTCTGAATGAGGGGCGTGGGCTGTTGTTTATGACACATTAAATTAATATCTATAAACATACAAGCAGAATTTACTTACTGATTTGAAGAAAGACTCTTCTCTTTGATATTCTCATTTTAAAGTATTAACATTAGACAACCACACAGCATTAATAATGCAGCTGGTTGAATATGTATGCTCCTGAAGAGGCTGAGACTGCTCAAATATTGATTTTATTTCTCTTTTTTCATATCGTGCTGTAGCACTAAGAGCCTACAGTGTGTACAATTTCAAAAGCTTGCGGGTTGGCTTGATTCTAAGTTCCTTGTCTCTAGTGAGATACAGTAACTCACAAGGTCCAAGATTTATTTGAATCCCCTGAATTACAATATTGTCAGTTTAGCCCCATGGCCAGTTTTTTCTTGCAGTTGTCATTTAATGCAGTTGTGTTTTTCATGTCCACCTTAGCCTAGCATGGTCTGGCATATATTAAGCCCTGACTTTAGTCCCAGCATGATTCAGTGCCTGCTACCTGCTGACAGCGTGTAAAATAAAGACACATCAATTGGGAGTTGGATTATTCAGCTCACTAATCTAAGCACACTGTCTCACATGTGTAAATTCTCTTTTACTGCCTGTCACATCGCGTGTGGCACAACTTCACTGGGAACTCCTCTGGTTGTAACTCACGCAGAGCAGGTCTCAAACGCCCACAGTTCACTCGCTTCCTTGATCTGAGGAAAGATTGTTTAGTATATGGACGAACAGCTGTAAGTTCTGATAAATAACAGGTGAGCAGAATGAACTAAGTGTTGATAGCACGGGCCAAGTCAACCAAGGCGATGTGTTTGAATCAGCACCAGCGAGAAGGAGAGCAGTATGAGGTTAATGACTTCTAAGTGATGTGGATGAGGAACAGGCTCAAGTTGCAGCTAATGAGATTCAACACTATTTCATGACACAGAGGTAGAGTTAAAGGAGTCAGGGCTTATCTGCAAAACTAACACAACAACCAACCCGATTTTTGATATTTATTTAAAACATATTGTACATAGTACCAGACTCCTCGGGTCTATTCTCCGTAGGTGCTGCACATACCAGACTGTAAATGACTGGACAGTGCTATTCTGTAAGTGACTACGGCCATGTGTCGGCTCCTTCAGCTCTGTCGCCCTCTCACTTTCCATTGAAACATCTGCTCATCTTTCTCTGTAACTGCTGCTGTCAGATTTAACATTCTGGATTTAAAATGTTTGTTATAAAAAGCTCTCCATCATCCTTTTGCTATTGTCTTTGTAACTCAAGATATGAACATTAATAGATGACCAATCAGGCGTTGCCGTCCCTCACCGTCGTTCTCAGCTTGCATTATATATATATATATATATATATATATATATCGATACTGACTCAAATATCAATAATAATTATCATATGACATATGATATTGAATGACAGCTTGCACCCCTGGAAACCAGCAAAGCAGACGGGAAGGGGCGGCTATTTTCTACAATCTCGCTCCTGATTGACTCTCTGGTTGCCATGACATGCACACTTGGATTTACAAATATGGAATTCAACCCCAAATTAGCGCTTTAATTGGATACAGTTGGATTTCGGACCTCTGAGAGACGTTTTTCCAGTGGTTAAATCGGGGGAAAAACAACTGAGCAAAAACAATAAACCCCAGGAAGGTGCTCAAATCAACCACAAATTCATCCAATTAAGTTAATTTATCAACCCAAACACTGTTATTACATCTGAAAGGTATTAATCAACATTTGAATGGGAACTTTTGCTTTTGTCATCATTAGCTCCGTGTAGACATTAGCAACATTTTCACAACAATGCATTTCTAACTGCAGAGGCTCCGCTGCAGCACCGGAGCAGGTCCAGACAGTTTGATGACCCTATGTCCGGTCAGTCTTTGGCACATACCTATGAATAACTCTACATCCCTGGACTGGCACAGAACCTGGGAGACTGACACAGTGAAACATAGTCAAGAAAACATTGCTCCAAGCCAAACCAACACATCTAAACATGCTGCACTTTCTGTTTTTTCAGTCCACTCACTTGTTTGGGTGTCACAGTTTCCCCTGGCCCCAGAGGCTTGACCTGCCGGTGCTGATAGTTGATTGTTGCGTGACTGTGGAAACTTTATTACACGCATGTTTAACTATATTAAAATAATAGGAATACTCATTGAGCCACTCAAATGAGCCAAAGTGTTCTGCTCTCAGTGTGCGTGGTGTGTGTCTCCTCTGCTTCTCCTCACTTCACACGAGGACTTGAAAGAAAATGCTAACAAATGAATACAAATGCCGCCAAATACGTGCCATAATGTTTAATGCTACACACAAGCCTTTTTTCAGTTTATGAAAAATGTGAAACACGTCCAAACTCCACAGAGGCAGGGTCAGGTCATTGTACCATGGCGGTCAGGATTCAGGGCGAGTATATCTGGGGCTGTTGTTTTTAAAACGGGCCAGACATTGTCTGTGATAATTTTTCCTGTGTTTTTCTGTCAATCCCACATTTCTTTTAACGTGATGTTGATGTGGAGGCTCCAATTCCAAGATTTATGTGGCGCTGCAGGGATTTAGACGAGAGCGGCATGTCTCCAGTTTATCCAGCCAAAATATATCACGTGATCAAGTGTTTACCTGCATGTTACTGCATGTACTGCATGTACAATAAACAGTTTTGTCTTGTGTCTGTTTAGTCATTCCTTTGCATCAAGTACGACGCAATGCAGTGTTTATTCTGTACAATCGACGTCACACATAAGGCTTCACTATCACATCCATGTATCATTGAAATTGTAACACAAATCAATTGACCTTCACCTTTGTGCCAAAATGCTAAGAGTAGGGTCCAGTCCCACCATTTAGCCTGTTGAAAGGGACCTTTTGTGTTCTGGGAAACTGTATCAGAATCAGAATCGGTCTATTGCCATTGTCAGGAACTTGCTCTGGTGATTCGGTGCAACATACAACAATGAGCAATGGTTTGTTGCTTGTATTGATAAATTTATAATACAGTTATAAAGTTATTTGAGTTGCAAAGAGATTAACCTCTGAATTTTACTTAATTTGATTTAGTTCACTGGAAAGTACATACATGTACATATAAGACACACACGAGCTATCAGCAAGTACTTTAACAAACAGTTTCCTGTTGCATTGACTGTAATCCACTAGCTTCATGATAAAAATTAAATGCGATATTTTTGGTGACTCAAACTCAAAGCCACTTGTTGCACTTGAATGACATGAGCCTTTTGACTCACTCACACAGTACGTACGTTTATTCTTCAGAGCTCTTTGAGTCCATTTGTACCAAGTTGACTTGGTTGAACACATAAACATCTTTGGAAAAGAGACTCTTACATCCCATGTCTAAAGGTACACAGCCTGTATTAACAAATCTTGCTTTTATTGTCTTCCCTGGGTGTTGACGTACAAGAATGTGCTTCAGGGAGGTTGAAAGATGAACTTAGTCCGATGCATGCATGTACTGAAGGTAAACACTTGTTCACGTGGTATATTTCCGCTAAATAAACTTGAGATGTCGCTCTCGTGTATATATCCCCACGCAGCGCCACATCAATCTTGGAATTAGAGCCTCCACATCCACAGCACGTTAGAAGAGATGTGGGATTGACAGAAAAACAGGCAGAAATATCAATAAAGGCTTTTTGCTCGTTTTGAAATGGTTCGGCAAGACACGCCCCCAAACAACTAGCCCTAGACAGCCCTGAACACCGACCGCGTCACACAAATGACTGCAGCAGAAACACTGGCTCGGACATGGAATTTTAATTCTCCAATTATTCACTTTTATAATATCAATCATTCACAAAACACTTAATGTAAAGTAGTCAGAGCTGATGTCAGTGTATTCACCACAAATACACAAACAAACACACAAACCCCAGAGTCTGGAGGTCAGGTGAATTCAGATATTGAACAAGGTAAAATGATATTCATGCATATTATTAAACCATCTGCAGTCAGTATTCAGTAAGTTTATGCCATTAATCACCATGACTACATGTCGTTTTGACCCTGACGGACAGTGGATCTCCACAACACAATGGCCATGCGTGCGGCGAGGTGATTGGATAGTGTACCCTGCTTATTCAGTCTTTCCTCATCCCATTTGTGATGGAGCAGCTGCTGTTACCCCGGAGCGAGGTATTTTAGCCCTGACTCGAGCTGTAAAACCTCCGTATGTTGAAAGGGACTTGGGAACGCGTCGACTGCGCTTGCTGAAGGCTGGAGGTTTGAAGCTGCCGTGCTGTCAGCTGTACCCCACGGGCTGCTGCTGTGGCACTGGGCTGACAGCCACAGAGGGGGAGAAGAGGCGGTGGAGGAGGTGGAGGAGAACGGCCTATCTTAGCACACGTACCGAGCTGGAGAAAATGTCACTAAAGGTGGCATATGCATAGTGCCACATTCAGATGCTAATTACGATGGGCAAACCAGTGGACACATGTTTATACAGCTGCGACCGCGACACTACTTGCTACAATAAGCATGCACTTGTTTGCGGCTCGAGTGGAATTCCTATTTGAATAAAGTTTAGCCTTTCGTTGAGCTAAGAGCACATCTGAGAGCGTACAGCCTGCAGCGCGCTCACAAGACGCCCCAGGCACCGTCTCACTCCGGATGAGCCTTCATAAACCCCCTCATCCCGACTCTAGCCATCGTATGCAAATAATGTTGTCATAAAGTTAGGTTATCCATCAGTTAGGCATCTACTGAATTCAAATATAATAAAAAAGGCTGTAGTAGGCCTGTAGTTAAGCTAAAATATTAAACTCAACGTTTACAAGATGCCATCACGATTAAACGTACATTTGGCACGGTTTCTCATTCAAGTGACATTAAACTGTTTATTTGGAGGTTGTTGTTCTAGTCTAGCTGCAGTAGATTCTCCTTGGCCAGTCTCCAAGTCCCTGTGTGTCGGTGCGAGGGACTTTCCTGGCAGAAGTGTTGGACTGAGTGCTGCTTCAGTGTCACCCACAGCAACAAGAGCCAAGAAAGTGACAGTTCCGCCAAACGGATGTCCTCTATCTGCTCTTAAAGGTCAGAGGCAGCTGAACCAAAACTTGCACCAAAATGAACAAACTAGGGCTGCAGCTATAGATTATTTTAGTAATCGAGTAATTGGTAAATTGTTTTGTACATTCTGTCAACCATTTAGCGGTGGCTACATTTTGCCGTTTTTGTGGCGTTGGCTCCGTGTGCCGTTCACTTTGGCCTCCGTGTCCTCGCGGACTGTGTTTCACAACAGATTATTATAACATGCTCGTGGTCCGTGCTGTTTCCATGGATGTATTGGCTGTTTCAAGGCGCAACAGAAGAGAGGCCGGGGTGTTTTAAACGTAAGAGTGTGACTGGGAAGTAGAGTTGTTGTATGGAGGAGCGTGGTGGGCCGCGGGTGTGGGGCGAGGATGCGGGGGCTGGGGCGGGCGGCACGTGGAGCTAGTTGCGGTGGTTAGGGCGGCACCTCGGGACACTGCTCTTTCACACATCAAAAGTCTTTCCGGTCGCACTCGTGAGTTTAAAACACGCCGCTCTCTCCTCTGTTGTACTTTAGCTGCGGCAGGTCCGAGCGGAAAAATCTTTGTGCGAAAAAAAAAGCGCCACAAGTCGTTCCGTGTGCTCCGTGCGCTACAAATTCACGTGTTTTTTTTTAAATATTAAACGAATCATCGAGGCAATAAAATAATAATCAAAGCTTTTTTGTAAATTAATTACTCGATTTACTTGGGTAATCGTTGCAGCTCTAGAACTAACAAACACTTCAGTCATATCAATATCCTGAACTATAAATGACTGACATGACGGAAAAAAAAAATATGCTATCTAATTTATCTAGTTTTTTTAATTTGACCCTTGAAAATGGACAAAAACAAGCCTGGTATGGGTGATTATGTTGGAAACTAAACTTCACTGCTGTGATTTTCCTGCACAGCACCACATGGACATTCAGAGCCCTGAGCAACAATCAAATACAGAAAGTATGCTGTCATTTAGTTAATTAAAAGCTTTAGGGTAGTGGGAAAAATGAGCAGTGTTAGATCTCCTTTTTTTGTGTCACATAATTATTAGCCATATTTTATCAAAATGGCTGAAAGAAATTTCTCCCTTTATATTTATCAGACATTGTTAAAGTGTTAAATAGTCTCGTTCCTCTTAAGAGCGTTCTTGTACAGTTGAGTGTTAAGGATCGTTACAAAATGGGAATGATATGTATATTACCCTTGTCAATGGCAATTTATGTATGTTTATTTACGTACTGATATGTGTTTCATCAACACTAACACTTTAGAAAAGCAAAGCAGAAAGATGATGCGTACAGCAGCATTTCAGTGGAATAAGTGACTCATGTGACATCACAGCCTTCTAGAAACCCCATAGAATTGGATGATTTTATATCAAACCATAAGATTAATTTAGATATTTCTTTCAAAAAGCGCCAATCTCCCATAGAGTCACGTAGGCCTCACCTATCTGAGATCATGACGTCGTCAAATTATTGACCGTGAATGCAACCTATTGCAAATAAGTTCTTTCAATCAAATTAGAGACCTTATAGACAATACACCTTTCTCTCAACTTGAATTAATCACTTTTTGGTTAAAAAATATATTCTTTTGATGATTATGATTCTTTAAATTCTGAATTTAATGGCTCAACCTAACCCAGTAACAATTTTATCTTGAAATATGCTCATAATCTTATATATAATGGGCACATCCTCCATTCTGCTTTAGTGACAAAGAGGAGCAGTATGCCTCGGGGCATGCCACTTCCTCTCTACATGTGACTGCCACTTTCACTGTGAAATGCTTATAAATCCATGATGGACAGGCTGACGGCACATTGAGCTTTTCTTGTCTTTGTCACACTCATATTTCCATCTGGACTCAGTCTGGGGATTAACGCAGGAGTAAATCGGCGACTGTGACTGTCCTGCTGTGAGGTTCTTGTACCACGTCAGCTCTTATCACGGCGGTGGGATTCAGCCCAGACCAACACTGGCTGCACCACACACGTATGCAACAGTGTGGATACAATGTTTTAATTAAGAGGGCCGCTGGTGTGAGGAGAGGCTGCGGGGGTGTTAGAGGTGGGCCGCTGGGTGAGGGACAGCTGCCCTCACCAGCTCACAGACAGATGGACTCCTCAGAGGGGTTCTTAATGCTAAGTGTTATGAAGATGACAATGTCTCACTATAGGTTTGTTTAACATCAGTCCTTTGCACTGTGGCGGAGATTAATGAATTCATGCATTTACATATTATACTACTTACTTATTATATATATATTTCCCAACTTCTATATTTCTCAAATGTGTTCGTGTACCAGACATTATTTTGTTTTATTCATATTTTGCCATTTTGCCAAGACATTGCCACAGTAAAATGACAATCACGACAGATTAACCATATAGTTATCTACTTTAGATAAATTATGATATGCACATTTATATTAATACCTGTAGAAAAGCTAAACTTGACATTTTTTATTTTCATTCATATTGTGCTCATTTCCTAAAAATTGTGAAAAAAGTGAATATTACATGAATCATTTTTAGATGACACACTGCTACAAAATATATCATTCTGACAGATAAAGACATATTTGATTATGACGTGCCATTTAGAGTATTGTCACAAAGTGTTAGAAGAATATAATTGCATGTTTCCTGTTTGTGGTGTAAAACATATCTGATAAAAGTGGCTCATCGTTAATTCATGTGTTCCTCAGATGAATTATAGATGCGTCCTGTGGGACCAGTGCCCTTGTGCCGCTTTTATTATGAAGAGAATCCCACATCATATCAGGAGCGCGCCTCGCCTTTGGTGTCTTACTGGAAACCCTTTGAAAAGCCACCACTGATCCATCATGTTACCAGGCTGTTGCACCAAGCATTCTTCACCTTAGATTTCAGGACTTTTCCCTTCTCCATGTTGGATCAGAAAGTCGTTTTCTAAAGTTTATCAATTATGAACATTAGGAGAGCGGTTTAACGTCAGTTCCAGGCAGTTTTGTTTAAAAAGCCACTCTTTGGGAGGCACTTTACACCTTCAGTTGTAGTGATAACCGTTTAAAACATGTCAAACCATGCGTTTTACAGTATTCCATTTTCAGTGATGATGCGATGCTGATTGCGATTAGCAACGCTGCATAATAAAGACATATTTTAGGTTATATTGCGGCTGCCTTGCTAGCAATAATGACTCTTTAAGTGAATGTCAATGTGAAAATAATCCACTTTATAATCCATGTTAAGAAAAGTGACAATTAAACAACTGCCACAATCTCCGTTCTTTCCACTTGTGGGTTAGAATGGCCTCCAGCTAAACATGAGCGCGGGCTGTATGTATCTTGGATATGGGATCTGAATAATTGAGATAATTATCACCCTCAGCAACTGTGTTTTTCAAAAAGAATTAACATAAAACATTGCTAATTTTAATGGGAGACCAAATTCATAGAAAATAATTAAAGGGTGATGGGTGGAGGCCTGAGTGATTCATCTCATTAGAGGGAGAAATGAGGGACGCTTGGCTTTGTACGAAGAGGCGCAGTCGGATGTGCCGTCGCTAATTGATACTGCTTAAATATGTAGAGAAAGTATACAGGTCAGCAAGAGTATTACAGTAATTCATACGCGATGCCAGCAGAATACGCTGGAAATATAAATGTGCGTTTTCCCACACACATTTAAATAGATGGCCCAAAAAGGTCAAGCAATTAATCCCACCATAAACTACGATAAATTACACCGAGCGATTTAACAGAATAATCTATAACAGTGAGTGTGCGGGTGAAGCGAGGCGTGGCACCAGTGAGAATATAGTCCCCCTGTGAAACACTCGCTTTACGCAGGTGAGCACGGACACAAATAAAGTGTTTGGCTGCACCATGAGGGACTAATACGTTTTTTTTTAGAGCTCCGTTATCTGATTTACGCAAAAGGAAGTACGTATTTACATCTAACTTGTTCCGAGCTCACACCCTTTGGCACATGGTAATATTCACATGCATTCATTGCTGTGGCGGCTGCTACTCTGTCTTATTTTGTCTACAATCAACACAAATCTTCACATTGCGATCATTTTATAGCGATATATTGTGTGTATCTTTGCTCTCATTCTTGGTGGATTGGACTCAGCTTGCTTTGACTTTTTCCTTTTCCTTGTGTCTTCTAAATAGAGAAAGTGAAAGTAAACAACATACGATTAGCGGCTAGTTAGTTAAAGCAGCCTGTGGGTATGCACACAATCATGCAGTGTTTGGTATAATTCCCTGCAGTTGTGGAGCTCAAGGCAGAAGAGTGGCGCTGCCTTTTAATCAGCGCCGAGTAGGACGCTCCCATGTGTGACCGCAACCCAGCAGACAATCTCCAACGCGCAGGAAGAAACCGCACTCCGGCCAGCTCACAGATTCTTCCACAATCGGTGTTTTCCCCATTTACAACTCGCCTTTCCCGAGCTTTTTCTGTGATTGCTTTGACACGAGGTTGTGACTCCGGTCTGCGCGTTATCTGCAGACAGCAGCTTGTGCAGCGAGGGGAGACGGGGACCTAAAATGCAAGATCATGTCTTAACACTAGTTCCAAACGCGGTCTTATCAAATCCATGTTTAGCTCAACTGTTTCCAATATATTCAGAAATATCAAAAATAGATTTGAGGACTGATTGCCCAATTCCTGTCCGAACTGTGACCGTGCAGTTCGTCTCTAACCCACTGCGCAGATACATGAACTCATATTATAGCTTTAAACTTTTTATTTTCTTCCAGATCTTATTGAAAAAGATTTTGTATTAGGAGCTCTAATTACCACTGAGGACGTTTAAGGCCCAAACCGGTCAAAACACATTAGCCAGAACAATGCTGTCGAGTTGTTTTGCATTCGCTCTTTTAAATCGGGCTCTGAAGTCCCAATAATAGTCGCGTTTATTTTCAATAATTTGCCTTGGAAGCAAAACAAAGGCTTACCCGACTGGAGCGGCTTCCTGACATCCCCGTCGCAGCAGAAGAAGAACGCGTGCGCTTCCCCTTATCACAGAGGAAGACGCTTTGTTCTGGGAATCTTTGTCGACATCAAAGAGCGGAGGAGCATTTCTCCAGCTCCGGTTCTAATGAGAGGCGACCGTCCTGCTGCAGCCTGATTAGAGCGTTTCATTATGGGGCTGAGCTGGTGGAGCAGGGCTGGGGAAACTCGCATCCACTGAGCATCAACTGTCAGCCAGGAGTGATGCACGAAAGCTTTGCTCGCACGACTTTTGATCTCTGCAAACTACAATGTTGAGAGGATAATGCAGGCGCCTTGAAAGAAGATGACATGTAAAATCAGTATTCTGACAGGGCTTAAAAGCATGCGCACTACTCCCAACTACTGCGAGTTCCTCCGGCTCTTTAAGGAGCTGCGTTACACTGTTTATGGTTGCCAAGAGATCACTCAAAGGGAAGAGAAGGAAGACAAAAGGTTTCAGTTAGCATAACAAGTCAGAAGACGTGTAGTTAACATAGCACCTGAAGCCAAGTGAGAGCAGAAGAGGTGGCTCAGAGTCGGTTTGTGGACTAAAGCAGAAAAGACTTTTGGACTTTGGTTCAATGAAAACATTTAAACCAAAAGCGTCAGACTGCATTAAATATGTCTATGTTCTCACTATTTTTCTTGTTAAATTTACTGATGTTCTACTGATATTTGGAGGGGATCCTAGAGAAGACAGTTTTCCATTGTTGAAGGTCAAATTAGTGCTGACCTCATGGATCCCGTGGCAGTGACCAGAACTGTGGCCTCTTTATGAACAGCATAATTAGACCAGGAGGAAATCAGGTCTCGGTTCAGGGAAATCGGCTTTTAATTTAATTACAGATCGGGCCGCTCGCTGACGACTGCGCTCAGGTTGGTTTTACAGGGTGGTGGCCCGGGCTTTGAGGCTCTCTTGAGGCAGATTAAACACAGACTTCACTGTTCGCATGGAAATCTATGGCCTGTGCCACAACTGAAGTCAAGTTTTACTATCACAGTGTACAGTGACACACACGCTCTCTAATGGAAATTTAGAGTGACTTCACTGTGGGTCCGTTTCCTTCACTTTTATCTGCCTCCACAATTTCAACCACATGGGCCAGCACACTAAAATGGCTCTATTGACAGATGGTTGCCCTTAGACCTGCCACCAACACAAACAATCATTATTTCCCTGTGAAAAAAAAACTCCCGTTTCTATCTTTTTACTTTTGCCCCCTGCTGGGCTGCACTGGAGCAGATGTGTATTTTACCTGCTCACAGCTGAAAGCTGTCGTGTTTGGACCGGCCTCTTCTAACAAAATTAATCAAATTATATTTCCTTGCATACAATTTACAGCTTGTAGTCAACGTGTGTACATCAAAATGTAAATGACATTGTTGTATTGACATGAATTACTTGCCATCTGTCTCATCGTTTTGCATTTAGAGAAACTTGAGGCAAACACGCACCTTTTGCATAAGCGCGGCTTTAAAAAGAAAGACCTTCAGCTGGTTTTAGTGTTCTCTGTAGACCTGGGTCGTATCGCAATCGAACAGGAGGTGCTCCTGAATCCTGATTACAGCCACTTTGCAGCACCTGGGGGACTGAGGAAAGATGTCTTTAAGCCTGCTATAAATATTCACTGCGGCTTAATTGTGCATGTTAAAGTGCTGTAGACGGAAGGAGGCATCACTCTGGTGGGATGAGATGACGAGTAGCGCTTTGGCACCTCAGAGTTAACTTGTGAACAAGTGACAGGAACAGTTTGGATGTTGTGTTCTCCCGCCTTCTGGCCTGCTGCTGCTCACTTTCCACTGTGGAATTACATGCATCTTGTTAATGTATATCTCATAGTTTCTTCAATAACCCAAATGGCTTTCCCTGTTTTGGCAGTTTGTACTAATTTGTACTTCTCCACAGTCTACTCTCTACTCACCATGCTTTCATATGATTGAGCATTTAGCTTTAGGAGAAGCCTTTTGGTGGACTTGTTGATATAGCTAAACTAGATAATCCAAGTATTTTGCTGTTCAGCATGACTGCCTCTTAATGGAAAAGCACTGAACTACCACAGACCAATCATACAAACACATGTCACTTGGATTTAAGAATTGTAATGTTTCTGTCAGTTGGAGTAAGAATGATGTATCCTGTAGCCTTCTAACTGAACATAACTTCAATATTGACAGATTTAGCCCAACTACACCATTCTTCACCTCGCATCGCCTTTTATTGACCGTTTCCCCTAATTGCAGCCTGCATAAACAAAGCATGGTGTGGATTTGGCAGTGTGAAACGCTCACATAATTAGTTTTGCAGGGGGGGAAGACTGCATCTGTGGACATTGATCTGCTGCGCGCTCGTATTGGACGTGTGGGGAGGGACAGGAAGCCCACCTCATGGATCTGACCGCCACGTCAATAGCACTCCTCCGTCTGAGCGAGCTGCTGCCAAGCCTTTCATACCGCCACGCTGGTGCCAATTGATCAGGGATACGACAATGGCCGCCGTTCATCTATGGTTAGATTTAACAATGTTCTCTCAGTATTTTGTGTTAACGTAGCAACCCATCTTGATTGTTGATAACACACTTGCTAAATTAACTTGCTAATGAGGCAAAAGGCAGTTCACCAGTTAGCAACAACCAGTGACAATTCAATCTCATTTATTTTCATGGAGAGAACTGTTTAGAACGATTTTCAGGAAGGATTGGGCAATTTCTCTTTCCATTTCTCCTCTGTATGAGCAATTCAACAATGAATCGAATGTTATGATTTTGTGCATTTCAGAAGGTTCTGTTTTGACCTTGCACTGAAGTAAGTGCAACACTTTATCTTTGTTAACCATCCGCTGTAATTAGGGGTTAAAGTTGTTTGCCGTACCATTTGTCCACAGTGGGTCCCATAAGGGCGGAGCTGGGAGGGGCAGTATCTTGTGGGTGTGAGGTGTTTGGAATAAAGATGATAAGAGTGTTTGGGGTGCAGGTGCGAACAGTGCGGGAGGGGTGACCTTGACCACCGCTGCGACGGAGACGACCATCTGTCTCAGGGCACTATAAAACGACCTGGTGTCATTGTTGGACGGCCCGGCCCCCCTGTGCGCTCGCCGATTCACACATAAATCCAAATCCTGCTGTAAATCATGGCCTTTTTTTTTTGTAACGCTCCAACAGGCTGTTACCTACTGTATTATTTTATCAAATCTTCCAAGTGTCTGACTCCAGCGTCTCTGTTCCCTCTCGCTCCACCAAAGCCTTTATGTAATTATTCTCAGTCATTCGAATACGACACCCTATAACCCTTGACCAATTTGTGACGCTTTTATTGAAAGCAGTGTGAGGAGAAACGTTTTGGATGTAATTTGTCTTCAGCCCAAACCTCAGAATAGCTTTTTAATCTTAATTTGGTTGTGAAAAAGACATCACTCAATTCTTTGTTTAATTTGTAGATGCTTGGCCTGTGTCTATTGCTTGTATATTCAAATTCAGCTTTGATGTGATGGAAATCGTATGTCTGTAATGGATGGATGGATAGATAGATAGATAATAGTTTGTCTGTTTTGTGTGTTTTGATGACGATCTCATTTTTTAGTGGGAGAAATATTTGTCTTCTAAAATAATTTTCTGGTTTATTTACTATAAACTATAGTCACTGTGTAAAGTTTTAATGTTACGACTATTTTGAGAAAACCCATTATTCACTATTATTACTGGGACTGTGTTTGAACTATAGTCTGAATGAAAACCACTTATTTTGTCACATTTTTTTGTGTTGACCTATATAATCACAAAGATCGATTAACCGAATAATCTCGACGTCCCCAGTGTCCACACGGTTGGGCAGCGTGGCGGGACCAAACGGGGGGCACTTGTTCCAGACAAAGGCTCGTGATGGAGCGGTCTGAGCCTGACAGGAACATGGCAGACGTGCAATCAGGCTGCTAAATGATGGAAAGGCCATAATGTCTGTCCCTCCAGTTTAATCATCGCACCTTTTTGACTCTGCACCACTTTCAATCACTTGTGCTGTTTGACTGGCCCTCCATATTTCTCCCTCTAATGACAAGTTTCACTTCTCACCTCATGCTCATTAGTCTCTTTGTGGCCAATAACACCATGGCAGTGGGCTCTATAAATCCACACATAAATGAGTTCCTTTTCTGTCACATAAAGGCGGCTTATAGTGTGTTCTCAGTGTTTTATGCCTTTGGAAATCAGGGGCATGATTGGTTAAAAGTGGAGCATGTTATTATGTGTTAATCATTCATGACTTCAAAAGCACTTCCTGGATTGCAGCTGGACGCAGGAGAGTGGAAGGGTGACTCAGATCAGAGGTTGTTGGGTGGTAAGGAGAAACTAGTGATCGTGCCCCGTAAAAGTCATAATAAAAAGGGACTTTACAACTTGGAATAGTAACTTAAGAAGCTCTGACTTAACTTGTTCCTCTGTGCAACCACAAAAAGTCCTACTTAATTGGAGCGATTGAAGTCTCTGCATTTTTTAAATGATGATGACCTTTGCATAACCCAGAAAATCAACTTCCTACATTTCATTTTTTACTTGTCCGTATACACTGTTATCAAATTCATTTAGTTAAGCCTGGACCATGATCCACAGCTTTAAGAGCAAAGCAATAACAGTCCTACTGTTGCTTTTTGGGCTCACCTTGAGGTTCATTCTAACCTGACACTGAGGCCCTACAGGCGTGCTGCGTTGTGTGGGTTTCTTTTAAGCCAGCATGTTTCTGAAAATGTTCATTTCATGGTTGCCATCGTACCATCCCCCATATGTTCAGGATTTTTGCTGTGTGTAAATGCATAGGTTTGGAGGGGTGCACACACCTACATCTCCATGGGTGAAATGATGTGTGGTGAATCCCACTTCATATTCCTTTAGCGTGGCTAGCGCCCTTTTGATTTCATAAGCTCGATTACTCTTCAATCTGGAGCATGCTTAAAGGCAAAATGTATGTGCAGGGTTGCCTGCAGTTCAGTGGAATGAGTTTTTTATGTTTGAGTCTTGTGTGGCTGAAAGTGTTTTGGGAGAGTAGCTTGGTTTACTGAAGCACCACATTCCCTTCAAATGCATTATGTTTGTTTACAAGCGTTTATATGTAACTATTGTGACATTGAAAGCAATCGGGTGAAGGTTTTATGTTTTAAATTAATAATTTCTTGACCTACCACTGAGTATTCCAAAGTGAACATGAAATCTGCCTCAGTGGCGATGGATGAAATGTAAAGTGCAGGGTCCTGACCCAAGGCTAAGTGCTCAGATGTACAGCCATCAGAATATAATCATGTGTCCACAGTCCAGACTAGTTATGGAACCCCACAGGAGTTTGGGTCGACTTCTGTCATTGACCCTGACTGAGTTGCAGCGTTTCTAGATTGAATTATATTGTGAATCAGTGACATACAATTATAGAAGCATATATAGTGTCATGTGTATTCGTCATTTTTTTGGTAGCAATGTCAACAAAATAACCAGAGTGTGACCTTTAAACTAGAGAGATGAAAGCTTTTAAATAAAAAACCCAGCCCAATTTTAGGGGTTCCAAGTTCTAAGCAAGAATCTTCACTGTATGATTTTCAAGTTTGGATCGGACATAAAATAAATGCAAAACACAGTATATTGTCATTTTGATCTTTGTAAGCATCATCATTGAATATTGCATGTCTCCTCTAACACTTAATGGATCTAAACCCAGTAATGAGTGCCCACATTATCCTCATAACTGGCTGCCATAACCTTGTACTGATACTGTCCCACATAGAGATATTGTGTTTAATCAGCTCATGTAGAGAGTAGCTTTGACCATGTTCACGTAGAACGAACACTGTAGACTTTCTGATGCCAAACACTGGCAAACAACAAACACACACAATCGGAAGCAGATGCCGCCACAGATGGGGGATAACCAGGCGCATACATTCCTGTTACAAGCTCAACTGTCACTGGCTGAGCTAAATGATTATTAAGTTTGCAGTGGAGCGGGGATTTGGAGCCTGTTTTCTTGTGGCTTTCATGGCATTCTGTGCATCTGCCTTACAAGTCCTCATTGTGATCAGAGATGGATATAATATGACTTTAAGCTGTTTGTTTTGATGCTTTCTGGGAGAATGAATGTTACAGTAACACAGAAAGTTATTGGTCCCATTTCTTGAATTAAAGCTCAAAGATCCAACTCAGACAAGGCCAACTCAGTGTCAGGTTTGGAATAGAGTTTGGAATAGTTAGCCCACTCAGTTTATTCTCTTTATGTTAACTGAGGAGAAAAGCCAATGGAGTCAATAAAAATAGGATGAACCATGACAACATAAAACCAGAGGAGGCTTCCATCTTAGAGAAATGGAAGTTAGATTCAATTCATTTTAATTCAATTCAATTTATTTTTGTAAATGACCGAAATCACAACAATAAAAAAACAACATATTTTCCATTTTGGTATTTTTTTTAACATAGTTTATAGGCTAGTATACAAATACAATATTGAGCAACAATTCTCGCTCAAATGCTGTTGCGCTCTGTGTGCGGGTCCGTGTCCACAGAGCTGGTCAGTCCATTGGTCAGTCCGTGTCCACAGAGCTGGTCAGTCCATTGGTCAGTCCGTGTCCACAGAGCTGGTCAGTCCATTGGTCAGTCCGTGTCCACAGAGCTGGTCAGTCCATTGGTCAGTCCGTGTCCACAAAAAAATAAAATAATGAAACATGCTTGGGTACAGTTGCTCACATTAACATCTTATGACATATATACCATATACATAGTTCAAGGGTCAAATGGTACATATGCTCTAAAATAGGTCTCGTCTTGCGTGTTACCAGACAAGTCTCTACTGTGATTGAGATTGTCATATTTTGGCCGTTCCAGTAGCTGAACAAAGGCAGCATGATGCTGTGTGTCTGGAGTTGTCACCTATTACGGGAGAGCCCAGGGGTGCATAGGTAGTGATTTACACCCGGGACCCCCACAGTGCCCAGAGTGGAGTGTTATGATATGTTATCTCTGGTTGTACTTCAAGCCCACATTCATGCCACGTATCCACTTATCTATATGATAAATGGAGAAAACTAATTATATATTGTTAGTTTAATACAGCTAAAACTGAATAAAAACAACACTGATCCAAATGGGCGACACAGTGGTGCAGCAGTTATCCTCACAACAATAAGGTCCTGGGGTCAACTCCAGTGGGACTTTCATGGTTAGATAAAAGTCAATAAAAATAAATCCATAACGCATGCACATAGATTTAGGAATTTTCTTACATGTTTGTACTATTGATGATCTCTCATGTTCTCACCAACTCACCCAGTCAAACTTGTCTTCCCCCAAATTATTGCTGTGATGACACTATAATCACTGTTTCACATGTAATATTTATGTTTGAGTACTTTGGATACTGTTATTTCCTTATAAGAAAGTTTCAACTATTCTGAGAGGATTTCCCAAGTTTGCTGTTTTGAGCGCTGGGAGGTTATAGACACATTGGAGAGGACGTAGAAGAATATCAGAGTGTGTCTCTCATTCAGCATACATAGAGTACCCAGGGCAAAAGGATGCTCTGCTCCATGCCTAAGGCCTTAGACATACCAGAAGCGAAAGAAACCTTGAGGGGCCAAGATTGTAAAACTGCAAGGCACTCTCCTGTCATTTTCATGGATAAAATGGTGTCAGCATGTTAGTGAGAGCTCCCAGGATCCAAAATGGCAGCAGTGGCTATAAACTAGAGCACTTACTCTGTAACAACACAGCTTATCCTTTCCTGACACTCATTTTATTGGAAATGTCAATGCAATGCAGAAATATCAAATACAAAAGAGTTGAATCATTCGGCTGCGTTCCTCTGTAAAAGCTACACTAGCCCACTTGTTATGGCACGGCCCACTTTAACTATTAGCTTTCCCCAACAAAACATCTGCACATGAGAAAGGAATGGAAGTTGGGGTTGTGGGTTGAATATTCAGAATTAGAATTACTTTATTCATCCCCAAGGGGAACCTTTTTTTTGTAACAGACATGCAACCGGACGACAGAAGAAAATAGAGTTGAAGAAACTAAAGTAATAAATATAATTCACTGGCAAGGACCACGACCCCAGCTACGATGCAAAGTGTTTATTTGCAGGCGAGAAACATGAACAACACAAATGTACAGAAGTTGATGCCGTTTTGGGGCTTCTGGCGATGAGGGCTGAAGGCTCCCGGGCCTCGATACCCCCATCTAGGAGATCAATTTGTTAATTAATTAGAACAATTAGAAAGAGGGTGGGAGGGAGGGGCACGATGTCATGAACACAAGTGTATGTGATCTGGATGCTTAAATAGTGTAATGAACAAGATACTTTACATTTTAACACTGCTCTGACCCTTCTTGTAGACAGCGTACACGTTCTTGCACCAGTCTAGTTTATTGTCCATATACCCAAAGTACTTGTACTCCTCCACCATGTCCACACTGACCCCTGAATGGATGTGGGGGTAGATCAGAAAAACTGCATCATGAAATGTTAAAATTAATAAATAAAAGTGTCCCTGTCTAATACAGTTCCTGCAGTCTGTTCAGTCCTTTTTTTCTTCTTTAAAATCTCCTCAATCTGTGATAACATCTGCTTCCATGTATTCTCCAGGTTGTGGAGGTGTTGATAGAAAAACCTATGTTGCATCAAGGAAAGCTGCCGAAGCGAAATGCAGTGTTTAATTCGATTTCTCAGCCTCACCTTAATCCTATTCTGGTTTAAAATTTCACTCATTGTCACCTCTCCTCAGTGTGATTTATTGGTGGAATTGGACTGTCACTTCTCAATGGCATTCGGTTTTGGGCTGACCTCCAGGACCTGTGGGGTCAGGAGTCACTTGGTTGTCTGAGGTGAGATCAGGACAGGAACAAGGGGAGAAAGGAGCAATAATGATAAAGTGGATTAAAGGACACTGAGCGCACACCATGTCGTCAGATAGACCAGAATGGGGTTTGATAGCAGTCAGATTGTGGGGAAACTCCAACACCCACCACGCTGACAGCTTTTCTCAAATTCAATGGTGGCTGCAGTTGTGAATGTCACATATCTCTGCTTTTATAAATATAAAACCTTATTTTGCAATAGGAATTTTTTTGCAGACTACAAGTCTTGTTCGTTCACGGAATCCAATTAAAATCAGTGACACTTCCACTGACGGCTGCTTCCATCCGGCTCAATGCTAAATTAATAGATGCCAATATTCAAGAGAATATGTCTTTTGCAATTCTTGCTTTAACAAACGTGTATCAGCATTGACATTCAGAAATTTGGAAAAACTGCAAACACCAAAATGGATTCATATTTGCATTGTCTAATATTTTATCCATGAATAAGATGCTGCTGCTGTGCCATTTTTTTGGGGTGATAGTGAATATGTGGGATATAAGAATATTTAGTTTAATTTAGATTAATATCCAATATATGTTTCTATTGTTAAGTGAACAAAAAAGATCAAAGCCAGAATCGAGATGAACAGATAAGCAGACATGTGTAGAAAGCTTTAACACGTTAGATGTAACACATTCATGTTCAGAATGACACATTTTAGGGTTCTTTATAAGCGTGAATAGCAGGTTGTGAAGTGAAGTTCCTCCTAAACCTGCCCTGAAGGCAGAGGCTCTCTCAGGCTGCTGCTGTGTGTCTCACCGTGAGCTGTCGTGTTCGACTCTCCCACACACACTGCTTTTGTCGACTCATTTAACTCCTGTTTAGTAGCATTACATCCCGGTTTGCATAGCAAACTGGATGTTGTTTTCATTAATAAAGAATCTTTTTTATGGCTGTGTAGAAGTTGAAACATAACCATCCAAAAAAGTCCACAATGCCGGAGCGTTTGAGTGGCAGCTGCTTGTCAGTGGGTTTGCTGCAATGCACAATATTGCACAATATGGAGTAGCACTGCACCTGCATGCCAATCAGCTGTCCCACTAATCCCATACTCCTCCTTCACTTCACCTGCTGCTGTGTCTCTCCTGTAGCCCCTGCAATTACACTCTCACTCCCTGTCACAACACCAGCCGCCCTCCAACTCTAACATGCATTCACAATTTTCTGCGATAGTGTTATTTTCGGAGTTACCTAAACTGAGATTTAAAGAGCTGAGGCGTGATGTGTATTCGCTGTAGCATGGCTGCCAGCGTCGATATACCCACTTGCTCTTGTGTTGTCTCTGGCAGGCTTTTTTTATTTACAGTCTCTGACATCCATAGAAACGCTTGAATCAGGGAAACAGCGGAGAGAGTTGTAAAGCTATCGATTCTCACGGTGGGAAATGGTGTGAAGAAGGGACCTCTGCCCGGGCTTGTGATCGTCTGCGTGTAGGTGTTATAGCTGGAGGAGTTTGGAGTGCACGTATTATTTGCTTTGTTGTTTTAAGATGGTCTCGGATGAACAGCTGTGCCACTAATGGTAGCTTAGCAATGCAAACACAAAGCCCTTTTCTCCCGAGCCCCTCTGTTTTCTTTTCTTTTCTGTCATGTCGAACTGTAACAGGTGTCTTACCTAAGGCAAAAACACTGCATCATTGTCTTCCCGCTCGCTCTGCCCTTGGACTATTACAATAAATGCACTTAAAGGGAGGTCTTTCCATGAGGTAACCACATAAACTGCAACACAACAAGACAAAGCGTACTAGCAAGCAGGGGCACTGTGAATTACAATGAAAAACAATCTATTTTTCAGATAATGTTTAATTATTTCTTATTACCTCAAGAGTACGTTTTAGATCATGCTGAGTATTGGAATCATCTGATAACTCCCAGTTGTTCACCACTAACCTGTGATAGAATTTGCCCTCATTGGTGTCATCTTTGTCACGAACAGAGCCAATTACGGAAGCTGGAAACAGGAGGTGATTTGTAACAGATTTTAATGATAGCAGAAGAGAGAATGTGCAAAGTCTTTTGGTGAAGTGTGACGACAAAAAAAGGATCTTTCCAGCGGTGGGCAGCGCCAGCAAACCGCGGTGTCAGGGAGCTGACGAGAGGCCTAGTCACTATCCGTTCTAGGTTCGATTCACAGGCGTTAGACTTGTCAAAGAATAGGCAGAAGGATAATCAGGAAGATCATCAATTGCAAACAGAGGTCATGAGGTTTAGGCAGCTGGAGATCAGGGCAAAAACTGGTCATTAACGTCCGGAGTTAAACTGGGTTAGGCAAAAAGCAGAAGTCATGGTCAAAACACGATCCAAAATACCAGAAGCTCGATAAGGACTCGATAGCTGGGGCCGACCAGGTAACGCAGACAATCTCGCACTGAGACCTAAAATACTACACCCAGTGATTAACAAGCAGATACAGTTATGAACCCACTCACAGGTGTGGAAAGCCTGTGATGAGCTGAGAGACCAGGGGCCGGTAACCAGAGAGGAGAACAAGAAGGGAGGGGGCAGAGACAGAAACACAGTGAGTAAAATATGACAAAACTATACATCACCCGACCAGACGGTGACCATGACAATCTTAATCATTGTGAACTCGCAAAATTGAAGAAACAAATGGAAAACTCTTGTATCGTCACAGATGTTTGTGCAAAAAAACAACTGCATGTACAAAAAAGTACTTGGAAACAGTCTTTATACATGTATACTAAAACTACTAAACTGCTAAATCTCCAGCTAACTCACTCCATCGACCGAATAATCAACCAATCGATTAAAGCCCAACAGTATTTTCTTTTATTGAATAAACACAATCTTCACCGATACTGTATTGTTGTATAGATTCATCAGGAGATTAGCCAAACGATGCTAGCTGGCCTGGTTCCCGGCAGAAGGCGTCACACGGCGAGGGCGATATGAACAGAAGGTCAGGACATGCCACGACACTGTGTAATGCAGCGCCCCGGCACACGAGAGCCACGCCGGTGCCAAAACCCACCCATCACCGGTCTCACCCAGCCAGAACTCCGGTGTGACTCGATTTACCCCGCGGCGTTTAAATCTTTATTGGAAATGATGTGATTTGTAATATCAGTCACAAGGCCTTAATGGCAGACATGAGCTTCCACACGGACGGCGAATTATACCGGCAAATGTGATGTTAGCATAAAAAGGAGATTACCTGCGGATCCAAACCTGTGGCATGGATCCAGCTCATTGTTTAGCCCAGTGTGAGTGTGCGCGCGTGTCCCGGCCCGTCCCCCCGCTCCGTCCCGCCGCTCCGTCCCCCCGCTCCCTTGCTCCTCACCCCTGCTGGCTGTCGGCTGCAGGTACGCTGGAGAAGAAGACGGCGTCTGCTCCCTTCATTAGGCGTATTCATTTACAGCCGCACAGATTTAACAATGGGATGTGTCTCAGAGGAAGGACGCTCTGTCTGGCTGGATAAAGGGATTAGACGGTTTTGGGGAGGATTTAGGACGATCATGGCATAAAGATTCATTTTAGGATATTTGAGAATGTATTATATCTATTCCGCTAAAAAAAAAAACACACATTAAATCACATGAAACAATCTGTTGGCTCAGCTACCCATGGGTTAAAAATAAAAGCTTAATCCAGACTTTATTTATGTACAATATTATTCAATTTTAAAAGTTGTTGAAACCCATTGTACTGCTTTGCTTGTCCCTAGCTCAAACGCTCAAATGTGAAAAATGTAAGGAATTGGCCTGATACAGCGCAAAATGCATGAAACCACTTTAATGCTGTGGTTTTTGTCATTATTTGTCAGCTGTTATGCGATTGGCTAATGAAGTATTTGCATTAACAGACGACCGAGCTTGCATTTTATGATTTATTAACATTGCACCCTCACACATGAATATATAATGAATGTGTTGTTTATTATTAGGAGACACAGACCCCTGACAGAGAGGCACATCAGATCAAGAGTGCCATTAGTTAAGGCGCTGAGTGAATGGAGTTAATGATGCAGAGGTGATGAATGAACTGCCTCTGCTACAAATCTGCACTAAACATTCAATATCAGCGCAGAGTCTCACGCGTTATGTTTGCTCCCAGACGTATTTTCCGAATGAGAGGATTAATTGTACTGTGGGTGATTGTAGCCCCTTCAGAAATGCATTGCGTCTGTCCCGGGATGCTCAGAGGGTATTAGAGTGATAATAATGAACGCACGGTAAGGCAAGTGGCACCTGGCAAATGTCAAGTCACCGTAGACAGCCTGTGTTTACATTGAATCAGCAGTAATTGTGCATGATTGGGGTATTATGCTCTAATTGTTTCTTCTATGCCGGATCTACTCAGCACAGACGCATTACTCTGGAGGAGCACTTTAGCAAAGCCGAATATTTCTTCGTTATTTGCTTAAAATGTTTGTTTGTTCCGAGGATTAGCACTCTACGTCTTGATTTTATAGAAAACTAATTACAACTCAAATACAGCTGGTTGTAGAATGATCCCGTTCCCATTTATTCTATGGGGCCAGTCAATAAACAATCTGCATATCTTTAGCACGTCAATATTTAATGCGCTCGCTGAAGGTCTTCTTACCTACAGGTCACAGCCGGTCTAGTTTTGATGTGTGCCATTTTGAAATTCAGTGCACGCACGGTCCCGAGGCTTCTTTCAATTGTTTGCGAAAACATGTTCAAAAGGAAAATTTTCTTCTTTCATTGTTCTTTACAAGCTTGCCTTTTATTCATGCGACTGTGGGTGTTTCCCCGTACTTCAGAAGGAAATGCGCTCCCCTAAGCCTGTAGCTGCCGTGTTGTGCTCCTCAAAAGCTGCTGTATTAGTGGGGAGGGGCAAATATGGAGGGTGCAAATTTAACGACAAAAACAAATGAGCCAACACAAGCGGCACAATTAGGGGGAAGTCCTGGCTGTGTGCGGTGTTTAGACGGCAGACATGATGGCCTCTTTAGCCTTGTGCCCCAGGAGAGGGCTCATTAGGACCGGGGTGAAGCAGGGGGGGACGAGGGGGGGGGGGGGGGGGGGGGGGCAGTGGGCGTGAGGGAAAGGGGGGATACTGCCACTCAAACAGAATAAGGGGCTCAGCCAAGGGGCCATTTTGACTTCGGGAGAGACATTAGCTCTTGGCCGGCTGCTGTTGCTGGCACAATGGACACACACCATACGGCCGTCATTAGCCCTGTCGCAAAGCACAGTCTGCAACATTATACCAGCGCGTACATCATACCAGCGCATACATCACACAGGGACAGTGCCGCTCTGTCATCGGGATCCACAAGTACCGTATTTTCTGGACTATAAGTCGCATCAGCCAAAAAATGCATAATAGAGAAGAAAAAAACATAAGGTGCACTGGAGTATGAAATGCGGTTGCAAGTGTGAAAATAACAAATAATATCACATATAAGTGGCTTCGGAGTATATGAATATAGTATAAATATAAGTATAAGTCGCACCTCAGCCAAAACTACTTATAGTTTTTATAGACTTATAGTCCGGAAAATACGGTATTCATTTATCATCGGGCAAGATGGCTGTTTGGTTCAATACTATGAAACTAACACAGACATAGACTAACATTAGAGCTGAGGTGCTTAGTCTGTTCGGTGTCATGTGTTTGATGATTTTGACACAAATGTCATTTGTATGTTACAAATAAAACACAGCTTATGGTTTGACATTGAGTATTAAAATAGTAATAGCTACAAACCAAACTCTTTTTCACTAACCCTAACCCTTAAACTTAAACAAGATCATAAAGAATACACTACAACATCTGGTAAAACACTTTTTTTTAGATTAAACTTTATTACTGAGAGTGAAGAATGTGATTTAAAGGAGACCTATTATGCAAAATTTACTTTTAGGAGCTTTTAACCATATTATAATTGTTTCCCCTTCTCATATATTCATGCATGTTTGAATAACTTTATTCTCCCGTGGACAAGACGCTTTGACAGTCTCAGTTTCACTGCTCCCCAGGTTCTCCACCGATACACACCCACTGCTCTTTACTTGCTTTGTTCTGGAATATTAATGTCGTAGATAGTGACACACGTAGTATTTGGCCGCGTTGCATAGTTTTGACATAAATATTTCCTTACCGTGAACTACAGCTCTCCGAAGAGTGACATAACGTAAAGAGGCAGCGGAAATCAGTGCCACTCTTTTCCACCCGGAACTAAAGGGAGTTTAAAAATAATTAAGTTGTCCAAAATATAACATGATTATTGCAGAAAAAAGCTCTATAAGTCTTAATAACAAAATTACATTCATTAGGATTTCAAATATTCAGTTTTATTTGGATCAGGGAAGCCGTTACAGTTTTGGGAAGTATTCAGCTTCAGTAAATGTAGTTGCTTTACTTATCCATATAGCATTTCCAGAGTCCATTCGTATCCTTGTTCGACTGGCCTGTCCAGAGCTGATGCACTGTACATTCTGCTGGAGACAGTGCAGATGTAAAGATGAAGTGGATCTGATCACCATCACAAAGCCTTTGTTCAGTCGCCCTGGCAGCCTTTACCCTCATTATGGGACCCAGAGTCAGAGCTGGGCCTGTGTGAGCTGGAAGACTGCCACCAGATGGTTACACGCAGAAGTGAACGTGCCTCTGACTCCAATGCTCAAGTCTGAGAGTGGCATAAGCGCAAGACAAGAGAGGATGTTATTAATAATTTAATAATATAATCGTAACTAAAAGAGACATAATTTTTACCAAGCATAAAGAAATCATTTGAATTGAATCTATTCTCCAAAAAAAGTAAATGTCACTTTCATTCATTCAAATGTTGTGTATTTGTGGAATAGTAATGTATTTGACAATGTGAATTCAAGATCAGATTAGATCAAAGTGACAGTAATCTTGAATATTTGTTCGATTATGATGGTTCTTGTCATGATTAGCATAATCGACCCTACAGTATTTGCTTGTGCTGCCAGATGTCTTTTTCGCCACAAATTCTATGCAGATCTCTTTATGCTGAGTATGAGAAATGCTTTATTTAATGGATTTTAAGCGTTTCCTGCAATATCTATCAGAAAATCCTGTAAGTCTCTTGTAATAAATGCTTAAACCTTCCCTATGGTACACTATGCTCTAATGCAGTATTCTGATGATTCGAAGCAATTTGTCAGAGTTTGTGTTTGAAAGTAGCCGCTCGCTTTGATTCGCCGTTGATCAAAGCGAGCGGACACATCCATTTGTTTTCTGTCTGGCTTGTTGAATTAACCGCTGTGGCTGCTGTGCGTGCAACATTTGCATACCCATATTAGTTTTGGAACCAACAGCTTTATTTGAGCGTCTAATTATTTAAGCATCTCTAATCTGTTTTATAGTATTCCCCATTGGATTTGATATTCGTAGTTTTGCAATTAAAATCTCTCTGGTGACTTTGGATGATGCGAGATTGGCAGTTTGGCATTACAGCCGCCAGGTTTTGTACATTTTCTTCTATATGTGTTCTCATTATGAAGCACATGTAATTGTTCCCTGAATGAACACTTCTCTTTATTAAATAGCTGTTCTGAGTCATTGTCACTTCTGCCTCTAAAAGCACTTTTGAAGCTGGAGCTAAGTGCCACATGTTTAGCATTTAATGAAAAGGGAAGATAAAACCTCTTTGGAGTTTGTTTTTACAGTGCACTTAGTAGAGATGCTTTTTAGAGATAAGATGCATCTCGTAGGAATAACTAGAGGCCTTGTACCTGGTAGAAGATCATTGGCAGAAGTACTCATTTATATTTGACTGTAAATTACTGTGTGTGTGCTGGTATATATTATATACCTTTACTTTAAAACTCTTAATTCACATCATTTAGAAGCAATGTGATACAGCTTCTCTACTGTTACTAAGTATTTTACAATATATCTTCCACCTCGTATGAAAACACTTGTTGAAGATATTCTTCATTATATATATCCCATGTCATTATATGTATCCATGATAATACATTTGTTCACTTTAACAAATGTATTATCTGAAATCCGTTGGGATGAAACAAATTGAGGAAACATTTTTGTCAATCAGTGTAATGTGTTGTTTAAAGACTATACTATAAATGTCCCGCCCGACAGCTTTTCTGTTGTTTAATCTACAGTACTGTGTGGATTCTGGGTCCACACCTGATCAATCTTGTGGCTGTACAAGGCTGTGCGTGGGCGGGGCTGTGCAGGTGGCTGTGCGGGGGGTTGCGCAGGTGGCTGTGCGGGGGGTTGTGCAGGTGGCTGTGCGGGGGGTTGTGTAGGTGGCTGTGCGGGGGGTTGTGCAGGTGGCTGTGCGGGGTGTTGTGCATGTGGCTGTGCGGGGGGGTTGTGCAGGTGGCTGTGCGGGGGGTTGTGCAGGTGGCTGTGCGGGGTGTTGTGCATGTGGCTGTGCGGGGGGGTTGTGCAGGTGGCTGTGTGGGGGGTTGTGCAGGTGGGGTTGTGCAGGTGGTTGTGCGGGCTGTGCAGGTGGGGTTGTGCAGGTGGGGTAGTGCAGGTGGTTGTGCGGGGCTGTGCAGGTGGGATAGTGCATGTGGCTGTGCGGGGCTGTGCAGGTGGGGTTGTGCAGGTGGCTGTGCGGGGGGCTTTACGCGGGGTTGTGGGCGGGGCTGCTCTGCCTGCCCCCCTGTGACTGTGTCCCTCTGCTGCCGCATACCAGGTTCTTGGAGTGTACGGGTCGCAGGGCAGAATAATATGATCTGGGTTGTGTTCGGACACTGTAGCCTATAATACGTGAGCTTGAGCTGAGTTGGGCTGGATTTTTTGACCCAATCTAATCTCTAATCAACACGCAGCTTGAACTGAGCTCAAACAAGTGAAGCGTCGTTTCAGCCTGGAAGACTATTCCTGCTGTCTCATCCGTGCAATAACTTCACCGTCCTGCTGTTATGCAAGGCTGAACAGCTGCCAATCACCGCTCAGCCGACTTGATTTAAATCTGCCCTCCTCTCTCTGTATATACCGTATATGTTAATAAGCATTCATCATCTTCTATTTAATTTCTCCAGGTTAAAGTGCGGTGATGTCTGCGACATGGAAGAGTGCTAATGTCAGAGCTGACTGACTCCACTTCACCTGATTTTCATAATGTTTGAATTCCCAAAGGTTTGTCACTGTCACAATTCTGCTCAACAGAAGAGCAGCAAGTGACACACAACCAACAAAAGATTCACTGTCACAACATGTCAGGTGTTATGCAAATCACACGCATATTTAATGAAGCACTGATATGAGCAAGTTGGTGAGCGTAAGCTAATATTAATTCAGAAGTTACTATTACTATGATGTTTCCATTACTATGTTTCCGTTACTATGATATAGACATGTAATGGGAGATATTATTTTGTGAATGCCTTTTTTAATGTTTCTCACACAAACTCCTCTACAATTGTTGAAAAAGAATCAGAATGCAGGACATGGAATCCTTCTCATAAACTTCTGGTCCATCTTAGCTCCAGTTCTCATGGCTTTGGGCTCATTATAGTATAAGTTGTAGTTTATAAAGTGTAATTTAGATCAGGCCTATTTCCTTATAACATATTCTGTCAGATTTTTGACTATTAACATTTTTCAGTAAATTCATATTCTTTTTAGCTTTAACCCCTGTGTTAGGGCGTGTCTAATGCAGCTGAGCGTGTGTCTGGCACCTCAGACTCTTGACCTTGGGTAACATGGCCGCCCTGACTATCAATCACCTTCTCAAGCAAGAAGGGGAGAAAACGATGCCGCTAACAACATTATCACAGCACTTGTTCACATCTCATTGATTTGACAAAAGCCATCAGTCAGTGGCCATGACACTTAAGCGTTTTTGGACTTTATTATAGAATAGAGCCATTATATGAACGCTATAGTGATAAAGTAGATGTTTCAGTGTTCTTTGAACCATTTATATGGAGTTCTACTAAATGTTGCTCATGATGACGAACACAACTAGTTATTTGGTTGCAGAGCAAATGACAGATTTGCAAATTTCTCAAAAAATTATATCCGAACAACAATTTAATTAACTGAATCAGTTGCTAAAATTACTGTTCATTGAAATTGAAAAAAAGTGTTTTGCCCAGCTTTGTTTAGCTGGTTCAAGATTCAATTAAAATGTATAAAGGACTAAGATTGATCGTAGAGGAAATTGGGAATAACTGGATTAGCATATGAGATTACAGTCGCAGCCCTTGCAAAGAGCCTCCCAATATTATTTTGTACTTTTCTTTTAGATTTGATATTAAAATTTGATATTAAAAAAAAAAAAAAAAAAGTGACTGTAGTACATTTAAACATATATATTTTTTATCCTGGCCAAGAGGGAGCAACGATGTCATATGATGTAACATGGAGTTCAAACTCAATTTTCTTTTCTTTTTGTTTTGTGGACAACCTTTGGGGGCCCCCCTGTTGTGCCTCTGAGGCCCCCCAGGTGACCACAGACCCCACTTTGCGAATCACTCTGCTAACCAAATGTTTGATCTGTCAGGGTTTTGCTTCGCTTGACTCCTGTGATATTTTAAACACAGTCCTCCAGCGACATTTCGCATACATTTGTGGTTTTCAAAAGCCTTGTTATACATCACAGTGTATATTCTGTGACTTAAGCTAACGTGCCTTCACTGGCACCTCTATGTCACCCTTGGCACCCTGTCAGAGTAGCACAGCGGTTACAGCTCTCGCTTCATATTAAGGAGGTCCTGGGATCCTGCATGTTCTCCCCGTGTCTGTGTCTGGTTACTCTGGTTACTCTGGTTACTCTGGTTACTCTGGTTTCCCATACCACTAAAACTTGTACAACTGGCTCCTCCCCTCAGGGGCCAGGACTCCCCTGAAAAAGAGATGCTACATCTCAGTGGGACTTTCCTGGTTACAGAAAGGTCAATCTTTAGCTAAAGTGCATGCAGAGCCTATTTCATTTATTTTGGGTCCCATCATTACAACATTCCTCTTTGTATGATAAATGGATCATTTAGCTTTTCCCAAAATGATTCTCTGTCTTGATTAAATATTGATCCCTTCCAAGCCCCGCCCCCTCACTCCATCTCTGCCATGATAGCCGTCCAAAAGGCAGTTTTACCAGCAGTCACTGGCACCTCTATGTCACCCTAGGGATCCTGTCGTCACACAATTCATCAGCTGTTATTGAAAGGTGACCTGGGAATGGCTTTACCGCTACTTTTTACGTGAGGTGGACTCTACCCACTCTGCTCCCTGGAGAGGTTTCAATTAACCAGCCCCCATATTTGAGACGTTTTAATCCCCTCTTCTGTGGTTATCTCTACACCCACACCTCTGCAGTGCACACAGAGCCAAGTCAGGATAAACAGTTCACTTTGTCTACTTGTCTATGGAGATTACAGGCCTGCTGTGGACGGGATTAGCCTTTTATGTTCATAAAAAGGCAGTAGTGAAGTCACTAGATTTATCGGACAATAGGATGGGTAACAAAGGCTGTCCAAAATCTCTTTTGTTCTTCAAATACTAATGACAACCATAAATACTAATGACAACCATCAATTTATTTGTGCAAGCACAGCTTATCTTTAATGTACTCTATTCTACACCATGCACAATTTCTTGACTCACAATGTACGTGTCTGTATTCAAAATACCTAAGCAAGGATATTGGCTTTGCTGTTGTTCATTGCTTTATCCTAAAAGGTTTTCACTGCATTTATAGGCCTGAAAGCCTGAAAGTCATTTAGCTTATTCATCGGTTGATGGCATCTAGGGACGTCCCAATATCTAATGTTAATGTTATGATTATTGTAGGAAAAAACTGCACAAATTGAGACTGTGACCAAACAAAAATAAAATCTTCTTCTAATTTAAAGGCGGTATGGACGATTTTTCGGCGATTTGAGAACTCAGGTGGAAGTGCGCATGCGCACTCCCCCGTGTGGACTGATGCAACACACACGTGTGTTTGTTTATTAGCGCAACGGAGCGCATCGCATCTCTCGTCTCCCGTAGATTTCTGTCCACTTCTGCGTCAGCTCGAACTGTCTTTCTCCGTCTTCATTTTGTCCCGTACACTGAGGGAACTATATTATGATAGATCCATGCGCTCAGGCACGCGGAAACGTGAGGACGAACCGCACGCGGCTGCAGGTGAGCGATAAGTGCGTTTTATGATTGATACGTGGCAGGACAAATGATTTATCCACGCCACGAGGAAATATGATACAACATTTGCTGAAAAAAATCGTCCATTCCACCTTTAATTTTTTGGTTGTATGTTTTGGAACACAAAACTACAAAAACAAACAAGGAACATAGAGAACACAAGATAAGTAAAGAATAAAATTAGAAAATAATGTATCTTTTTCTCTCATTCTCTAATGTTACCACTCCTCAAGTTTGTGACCGGCTTTACAAAATGTTACTTTCTGAAAGACAAAAAACAAGTAAAATGTGACAAAAACACCCAGATAAAAACTATTTTTTGGACCATATATTGAACCAACAATATGCAATTTTGCTACTAAAATTGTCCCGATTATTAATTTTTGGGTTCTTACAATTATATTGTGACCCGAATAATCATGATTTTTCATTAATCTAGGAACCTTGTCACTAATGGCATCTTAGTCAACCAAAGATTGTGTTTGTCAATATTTTATTGTGATTCTAAAGGATTTATATGAACAGTAGAAACGAGAAGGAGAAAGTTTGCTGGAGATTTGGAATTTGTATTGTTTTACATAGAGATACAGTTTACAATAGCACTTCTTTATATATATATATAGTCATCTGAGTGCAGTTTTCCAGTGCCACGCCCTTATAGTCAACTAATTGATGCACAGAGCATGTTTTTAGTCGACCAAGAAGAATTACTTTTGGTCATCTACAGCCCAGGTTTTTTGTCAATAGCTCCTATGTTGGTCCACATTTTATTCTGCCAAAACCATGTTTCCATGGTTCTGAAATGCAGGGCTGGGCCTGGTTAGTATTTGGATGGGGAACTGCTGGGAATAACAGATGCTACTGTAGGGCAGCAATGGCTTTAGTGCAAACTGCTGTAGTGTCCTTAGATCTCGCTATAATGAATGTGGTCTGTGAATGAGTGATGATGGTCAGAGGTCCAGTCCGGTCACTTACCACAGAGTGTGGAGTGAATGCATGACATGTAGATGTGTCTTCAGAGGCTCTTTTATTATTAGTCAAACAATTCAAACCAAGTACTAACTAGTACACTGAACAAAAACGCAACACAGTCCCATTTTTCATGAGCTGAACTTAAAGATATGAAACTTTTTCGATATACAGAGTGTTCCAGATCATCCCAATAGCCAGCAACTTTGGTGGCCATTTTGGTGTTCAAACCAGATACCGTCTGGTTTTCTGACCCATCCAATGAAAGCAAAATCGCACATGTCACAGTGGTCTTTTATTGTGGCCAGCCTAAGGCACACCTGTGCAATATTCATGGCGTCTCATCAGCATCTTTGTCACAAATTAGATGTGGGATCGATTATAAATTCGAATATGAATTGTGCAATAAAAATGATTTTGACAAATTTGTGAACAGTATTATTCCTCATTAAATTATGTAGGAAAATCAATGTGACAATCTTTAACATCAAAAACATGTAATTCACTTCAACATGTTTTTTACAGTATATCTTTGCTCTATGTTACTGCTCCAGACCGATCTTTGGCCGGCAATTTAGCAGGTAACAGCTTGTTAATGGTCAATTGATTAGTGCTTAATGGGAGTATTGATTGAGGCATCGTGGACTGTACATTTTTCATCCAGTGTTCTCAAACAGAAAGGTGCTGTGCCTCCTCAGGTCATGTGTTAAACGTTCATCATTAGAGCGCTACTTTCAGACACCTCAAATGCAAGAAGACATCACACTCTGCACATGAGCTGAGCTTCAAATGCTTTGGCACAGGAGATAATTATTTTATATTCTTTAGGTATCCTGTCTAAAGGTGTATGTGTACCCAGGATGGTATTTTAGTCCATTCAATTACAAAACCCATTTATTCACGCAACGCCATTTAAATATAAAAGTAAAGATACACTCAAGCGTTTGTAATGTGTATCATCTTTGTCTGGATAGTGTGTTGGAACGTTTCTCCAATGCACCATTTTAGTGTAAAAAGGGGCTTTTTCATTATGACTACGGCTTTTCAGTAAGAAACATATCAAAATACTGGTATTTTGGTATAAATACTGGTAATATATGTATTTTCAAGGCAGGTCCTTTCAGTAAATGAGATGCACACACCTAAAATATATAATAAATGATCATCCATTCACACAGTAGGAGTATTCAGTAATGAGTACAGACAGGACAGTCCCAAGCAAAGATGAGAAGATGTGTGAGGTTGAAGATAAATCGATTTTCAGAATGCAATGCTCTTACTTCCATACTTTTCTACACGTCTGCTGCAATTATGTGACTCACAACCAAAGCACTCAAAAAGCATAAATGTGATGCATACAGATTAGATTTGATATGGTAGACTTGAAGGTGCCTTTAGAGGTACACCTTCAGCATCACTGTGTATCAGATGGCCCACTGAACAAGCGCTGTGCCTGGGGAATGAAAAGAGGCTGGCGGCTAATATGTGCCATTACCATCTGAAGATTCCAGGTAAAATGAAATGCTCTCTTGCTGTAGCGTTAGCATGCAGAATGTGGCTCTATCCGTCTATGTTCCAGACAGGGCACGGTCTGCAGACAATCAACATATCTCTGGTAAAGAATGGGAGAGCCCCGCAGCCACAAGATCCATCAGTCATCAGACACTGTTAAGGAAATTTAAGAGCTTAATTTTGTCATTGCCGGCTCTTGATACGGCCAGTGATTCAACGTTGTTATACCAGAGAGTGATGTCGGCTGTAAGCGATGAGCACACGGGACGCCATTCCTCACCAGGAGCAATGTTCTCCACTGCAGCACTTAATGATGGCAAACCGCTGCTTTATCAAACTGAGGGAATACGCCAGTGTCAGGCATTTTAAAGCTAATCTAGTGGTTACTTAAAAGTCCATTTGTAGAAACGTATGACTTTGTAGATTTTGTACAATCCAAGCTACCTTTATCTTTTACTATTTTACTTTTTCTTTTTGGTGATATTAGTTTTCTCCAACTTCCGTGAAAGTACAATAGGTGACTTTAAGTGTGTTATTATGTATAAACCAAAAGCTTGCCACAAATGAATACTGAGCTAACAAACTGCAACTTGTAGAAACTGTATTGCTTAAGTTTAATATAAAGGCACATTCAAAAAATATTGTGAGCAATTGCCCTAAATCACCGTTTTAACAGTCTACAGCATGAAGTACTTTGTAGTATAGTGTACCTGTGTAGCAACATGGGTCATGTGAATACATTCCATTGCACTCCCATCAGTGGAATAATTTAAAATGTTATTGAATTTCAAAATAATCATTTTGTAAAATGGCAGAAATGCTTAACATGCACATTTCTGTAACTAGATTCTATGTAACATTGAATTATTCGATAAGGGTGTCACTATTAAATACACGTGTTCGCTCAATAGCACGTCGCTCCATGCACGCTGTGTTGTCATATATTTTGGTTTGGAAATTCAGATTATAAATGTCTCCCCAGGGACTTACAGCTGGTATATGTTAACAAAGACTTAACAAAGTTTTATCTTTTTTGATTGAATTAAACAAAGGCATTATCTTAAATATTTTAATGGTCTGTTAAGACATTCAATTGTAGTATAACATAATTTCAGTGATCTGAAAGAAAAGAGCAGAAAACTGTGTGTTAAGAGCCAGAGACTGTGGGAGGAGCTTCTGCCTCTACTGCAGAGACCAGGGAGACCAACCCCTACACAGACATGAGTCAGGAGGAAAAGACACTATATTAAGAAATAAATCATGAAATGTACAAAATAGAATGGTCTGATTGTCCAAACAGCTCATATTGACTCTATTATATATTATTATAAAAAGGGTTCCACAGGTTAAAAGTTCAGTGCTGTAAGTCATTGAACACTCATGATTCATCACATAGAGACACATTTACAGCTGTCATTCTGCAATTTATTGAAATGTTCTGTATCAAGAAGGGCGTTGTTCATTTGTTGATTAAACGCTACTATTCAAATAATTGTCAAAGAATCATTAAGTGGTCTATACAGTCTCCAAAACATACCATGTACTGAGAAAAGATGTTTCATGACTCAAATTAAGCCACAATTGCCTGAAAATGACACAGAAAATTCGAATTGATATTGTGACCCATGTATCCAGATACTTCTGACAAAACAGTGTCGTTGCATCCCGTGGACATTTCCCAGGGCTTGTGTTCTGAATGCTGGTGATCTTCATATATAGTGCAAAGTAATAACATATTCCACATTTTGTTATGTTACAAATGTATTCCAAATTTAAATCCATTATTTGCCTCAAAATTCTACAAACAATACTCCATAATGACAAAGACAGAAGGTATTCAAAATAAAAACATTATTTGTACATAACTATCTATAATAGTTTATTTTGTATGCCATGGTCTGAGAGTCCTCCATGTGGGCCGTCATGTGCCTTTCACTGAGGAGTGTCTTATCTGGCCATTCTACCACACAGGCCTGATCGGTGGAGTGCTGCAGAGATGTTTGTTCTTCTGGAAGGTTCTCTGTCCACAGATACATGCTGAATATAGGGTTCTTGGTCACTTGACCAAGGCCCTTCTCTCAAACTATTTCCATTTAAGGAAGGAGGCCACTGTGCTCAGAGGAACCTTCAATGCTTTCAGTGCAAAATGTTTCTGTGCCCTTCCCCAAATCTTGATATAATGCTCGGAGGTCTACAGACAATTCCTTGGACTTCATGTCTTGGTTTGTGCTCTGACATCACTGTTAACTGTGCGACCTTATATAGACAGGTGTGTGCTCTTCCAAATCATGTTGTAGAAGCATCTAAAGGATGATCAGTGGAAAAGGGAGTTTTTTTTTTGTAATTTGCAAATAACTCTAACAACCTTCTTTCAAGTGTTCATAATGGGGTGGTGTTTGTAGAATTTTGACTTTAATGTGTAGAAAATGTGAATGTGAATACATTTCGGATGCACTGTAGTTGCTCTCCTTGCTCATCATTTGAATAGGCTAATTAGCGAGCTCCAATCCGTCTGCTGGGCTGATCCTCAGTCAGAGGCCTGGGCCTGGGCAGTACCAGCCCGACTGCAGACAGCTGCTGAGTGGTGCTCTTCCAGGCACATCAGCGCAATCCTCCTCTAATCCTGCACTCCCTGCTTTGAGTCTGTTGTCGGAGAGGCATCACAAAGAACATATGACAGCGCTGATAAGAGAGGCTGCATTTGATCCCCTCAAATTAAAGCGGATCACTCTGGGTTATTAGTGCTCCGTTTGTTCACTCTCAATTCAAGTATCATTCAATGCATTAATGTCACTAAGGGCTTTTGTCTTTTCTTTTGAGCTTTTCCATAGAGTAGTTGATAATGTCTGTGAATAATTTATTTGGCTTTTCCGAGTGTGGATGAAATATGTCATTCAGAGGTGCGAATGGAAGTAGATGTTTGGTCGGGTTTTTCCTGTCAGACCGAAAGGCTCTGAAATGAAACCGACAGGTCTGAATAACACTTCCACTCTTGTGTGCTAGGCAGGCCGAGGATGAACTCCTCCTGTGGCAGAATCTTCACTCATGTGTTTGGGGATCAGACGAGCAGTACAGTGAAAACTGAAGGTCTGTGCGACTGTTTTGCGGCAGACGCGGCGCAGCAACCAATCAGATATTACTACCCGGAAGAAGACCCAAAAACAAACCCCGCAACGATTAAAAAAACAAATCCTCAAGACACTGTCCTTGGAGCAAATAAAAATATTCACTAAATACTATATTAATATTCTATAATATACACATTTCATGTTGGGTAGGCCTATACACCATGTAAAAGTATGTTTAGGCCTATACACCATGTTTAGGGTGCATGTACCTTTGGAAATAATGAAGGTACATTAAACCATCCTTGGAGGAAAATGAAACCCCATGTGAGGCATATTTACCATCCCTTCTGGGGAGAGCACTGGCACTTGGCATTCAGAGTTCGTCTAAAGGCCTCCAGACCGACTGGACTGTCCAGAGCAAAGAAAATACTTTTGCTGCACACACTCTTGTCAGGACAGTGTTTTAGCTTCAGTGTTATGTTGTATTCAAGCAATAGCAATAGCTATAATGATCACTTTAATATTTCCGTGTTGCGATGAAGGTGCGTGACTGGTGTGAAGGCTAATTTTACTCTAATCAAGAATAACTATACCAGTGGGTCTCCAATTACATTTCCAGGGGTACAGATTTTTCTGAGAGCTAAGGTCCTGGGGCCGGACTACAAAATCACACCACAATTTTATGTTTTATCTCTATAAGATCCACAAACAACAAGGGGCACAATTCAACAACCGAAAACAACATAGGACTTTATGTTCAGATAAGTCAAAATATCATTACAATATTAAATCTAGCACTAAAACCCAGGCAACACAAACCCAGTGTTTACCAGAAACCTTACTCGGCCTTTCAATCCAACGGCAAAACAATGAAGCTGTTATTTACTGTTAGCACACGTTTGTGCTTTGCCAGAGCAGTGTTTCAGATGACCCGGGGTGCTCTGGCCAGTCATGACCAGCGGAGGAGCACAAAGCAGTGCAGAGTGCTGCGGTTGTGCCACGCTGTGTCATGGAAGCGACATGAAAAAAATTTAATAATAGATTTTTAATTATGGGAAACTGGGTCACGGACCTGACCAAATTGCTTCGGGGCCTGGACTTGGCCCGCAGGCCGCCTATTGTAGGCCCCTTAACTATACTTTTTTTTATTTTTTTCAAAAGAATGGTATTATTTTTTCTAACTAGTTATACACATTTTAAAATATTTCAGAATAAAAAGGAAATAGTTTAAATCAATCTTTGTTGAATATATAAACAAATACATGGTGGATAAAATATCGGCCTAATATCTTTTATTGGCTGGAGCTTTTCCAATAACACCCGTTTCAGCCTGAAATGTCCTCATCTGTGCACCACTTGTTCTTTCTTATCTGATCATCTCACGCTCAAGTGTTCCGGGAGCCACAAACAAGCCAGCATGCTCTGGAAGCTAGTACCTCTCATGGCCCATTTCGGACCCCTAAAACAGACCGGTACTGTTCACTTATGACAGCGAGGACCACCCTGAGCCACGCAAAGGTGAACCTATAGAAACATGCCTTATGTCTCATCAAGATTTTATTTTTAAATCCTGGGAGTGAGAACAAAACCTTGCATGTTTTTGTATCAATATGATATGTCTAAATGTATAAAAAGTTTTCTTTGTCTCCTGCAGTTTTGACTCACAGGAAACATGGTAATGGCTCCTTTAGTTTCATAAATCTTGACAGTTTTAGAGTAGACAGTAAACAGTTAGGGCTCCGGTGTTAGTACCTGCGTCAGAGGTAAAGGATGGCATGTATTTTCAAAGCACACTTGATTGATTTGGCTGTAACAGTGACAACAGGCCTCCCCTGAGTTTGACTGTGCATAATTCTGTGATTAATGTCACTCATCCCAAAATCGCCCCGCTGCAACACAAAATCGAATTAAATCACCTGGATACAATCTGTAATTGATTGGGAATGTCAAAAGGCATGGGCCATACCATTAATAACGCCAGAACTTTTTCAGCAAATGTAGATTAAGTGATTTCTTTTTATACTGCGTTTATTGGTCACATAATGTATTTCATCAGGCTTGTTGCTGTCAGAAATAAAGAATCTGTATGGAGCAGCATCTTTCTACCCACTCTCACTATTTCATTTTGACATTTGCCTATGTCATCAGTCCCAGAGGGCGAGCCAGCGCTCATGTCCCATTGTATACAGAGAGACATGAACCACACAAGCATTAAATAGGACCACTGTACCCTCGCACCACTTCACACTGTATGACTTTGTCTCCAATCAATACTGTAAATTATTGAAGGCCCCCTATGCCAAATGATATTCATTGAAGGGAATGGAGTTCCCCTGGGCTGTCAATAAAGCGCAGAATGTTTCCTCTGCACTCAAGATAGGAAATGCATACTTTGTCAGATTATGTTTTCTATGAATAATAATTATAGGCTTTAATAATTCCTTTCAGAGCATTGTCTCAGCAGATATCAGTGAGAACAATACACCAGAGCCACGTGTTTTGTGATAGTGAGTAGTCGCTAATATCTGCTGCAGTTGACCTTGGCATTATGATTAGAAATATCCAACATAAGGCGCTGGTACAGCTGGCAGCCCGGTGTAAACGCTCTCTCTTCTTTCTCACACTTATTGTGCTTTATCTCCTATATTTTGTAAATATAGTTAGTATATTTTTTCTATTTTACTGTACGATAGGGACACGCGCTGGAATAGTTTTTTAATTCAACTGTTTTTGACTTTTTTTCGGCTGGATTTGAGCGTTTTTCGTTGTGTTGTTGTGACGTGAGCTAGCTCCGAGCGAGCCCACCAGCCCCCCCCCCGCGCCCTCCGGCCGCGCTAAAGTACTGCGTGTCGTCGGTACACGTTTATATACACGTTTATATGAAAGAGGAACTTCACGAACGATCGGGACACAAACTGGAATCGCTTTAATTCAACTTGTTTTGACTTTATTCGGCTGGATTGAGTGTTTTCGTCGTGTCGTTGCGATGTGTTTTGGCTCTGAGTCCCCCGGCTCCGGCCCCGCCCCCCGGCTCCGGCCCCGCCCCCCGGCTCCGGCCCCGCCCCCCGGCCGGCGCCGTACCGCGTTTACACAAAGGAGGAACTCATGAAACTGCGGAGAACAGTCGTCTTACCCGGAGATCGTCACGTTATCCCGGCGCAATACTGACCTAACCTAATACTGATGTGCAATTCTGTCATATGTGCAATTGCTGTGAAGTTCATGTGCAATTCATGTGCAATTACTGTGAAATTCATGTGCAATCTATGTGCTGTCGTGACACATATTCATGTGCAATTACTGTCGGGATCACATGCAATGGTATTTATTTATTTATTTGTCTATGGGAGTTTTTATTTATTTATAGGAGATCTTCTACTTAAAGTGTTTTTCAGACTTCCTATAAGTGATCTGTTCTTCTGTATCTACCTCTGTATCTACCTGCGTTGCACCAATGAAATTTCCCCATGTGGGACAATAAAGGAATATCTTATCTTATCTTATCTTATAAACCGCCAAGACATGGTTGTAAATTTACATGAAATGACTAATGGTGCACACTGGCAGAATGGTTATCAACCCTGCCTGATTCAATGGGCATGTCTCTGACTGTACAGTACAGTACAATTGAATAAGACTTATATATGTTGTAGTTGTTGCTGGATTGGATCAACAGTGTTGCATACATGCAGTATACAGTTACTTATCATGTCAACTTGTGTATTATTGTCAGTTATCATTGCTATTAAAAAGTACAGAATAATAGCTCTTAGATTTGGAACGTGTGATCCCTCGCTATAACGCGGTTCACTTTTCGCGGTCTCGCTGCTTCGCGGATTTTCATCATGCATTGTGTTCTGCATTCTGATTGGCTAAATAGTCTCTCCGCATCTTCTCTACCTGTGTGTCAATAACGTTATGGATTAATATGTACACGTACGTAAAACGGCTTGCCAAATTGAAGTTTGCGAGGCCGGTGAGAGCGGCGCGTGTGAGCTTCAATGTTTTATGGAGTATTTCATTGTATAATAACTGTAAAAAAATAAAGGTTTCTACTTCACGGATTTCGACTCCTGCGGGTTCTTCTTGGAACGTAACCCCCGCGATAAACGAGGGATCACTGTAACAGCTAAGAATGTAAGATTAAGCTCATTCCTAATGCACTGCATATGGTTCTCACCCTTTGGGCCTCTGACTTTGATGTCTCACTTTTTTCTCAGAAATAATGAGACCACAGAATCATTAGCATCCTTCACTTTATGACCCATCCTTTGCAATTCATATGAGCCCGTCTCGTCCTTCTGCTGCAGCTTTGACTTGTACCCCCCCCAAGCTCTGCTGACCCACCATTTTAAGGCAGAAAACACGAGCCTGATGCATTATGGGCCTGTGAATGTCCAACAGCTCCTCCGCTCATGTGTGGAAGCCATTATTATTCTGGCTGTCAGGATTACACACTTAGGGAGCGGATGATGCCTTATGAGTGCAGCTGTTATGATAGAGCCATCAATACCTACATCCTTGGCCTCATTTTCCTCTTGTTTGTCAGTACAAAGTGTGGACGCGTTGACCTGCCAACATTCACTGCAGAACCTTCAGCAGGATGTGCGCCTGTCATTATAACTGTCTATGGAAGTATGGAAGTGGTGTGTGCGAAGATGTTGGTGATGGTTGGAGGGGCCAATGGAATGGATTGGCAGCCTCACTTCTGTCAATCTGCCCCAAGGCAGCTGTTGCTACAATAGTAGCATAGTACTACTACTTATAGCTACAATAGTAGTAGTAGAGGCGTCAACAAGACTTTAAAGCGCATTACAAGTGTAAGACATTTTATTGTTATTATCAGAATGGGTGGCTCATCCAGTGTAACAAAAACTAAATCCTGGGACGGGTTCCATTCTGCACTGGGCTTTCTGCTCCTGATGGTGACATTAAAGAATGGGCCAAATACAGAAGACACATTTCCCTACAGCAGCCATTAAATCACCATGACTTACTAACCGTCTATAAACATATTAGCCTTAAACAAGCCATTCCATTTAGCTTCTTCCTTTTAATGCAGTCACTTGTCTCATCAAATCTCTCAACTGAAGTCAAAGATTTCATTTTTGTTTGTCTTCTTTAACAATGAATGAGAATCAGTCCATTGTAGAATTTCAAGATTAATGTCGTGTAGAGAAAAACAATCATAGTTCTGCCGGTGCAGGGAACAGTGCTGATGGCAATAACACTACCATTTTCAAATTTCCTTTTGTCAAATCCATTTTCACCCATTTGTCACTATGCGGTGCAGATGTCGCCTTACTGCACTATAGCTTCAAATATTTGCCTCCATCTTGCTTCCTTTGTCCCTCTCAATCTGTTAATTTCTTGGTGTTTTTGGCTCCTCCCACCTGGAGTAAATCCCTGCTAACAGTTTGATGACCACGCAACATGTGAAGTGTATAAGGGGCTTGCAGCTGGCTGACAGATGAGCTGTGAACAAAATGTGAAAGAAAAACACGTGCGCTTTGTCAACTCAACTTTGGTACTGGACACTGACGGTTGGAATGTTTTTGACCAAGTTATAAGAATTACGAGACAGAAGCATCTGGAATTGCACACAAGAAATGCACACGAACCTCAAATACTCTACTCTAAAGAAGCATTCAGAAAGGGTTTTATTGCATATTAGGGTTTTGAAGAAGATTCATATCCCCTCTCAGCCTTTTGCTCCCATCGCCCTCAGGATGATTGACAGCTCTGCCCCAAAATATGCATTTCATCACAGATTCTATGCTGCATGTGCACAACTGCTCCATAAAGATAGCGGGTGTTTGATGAGATGGTGGAGATGACTCTGGTTTGTTGACGCGATTTATGTTGGATGTTCTAGTAAGTACTGTGCGTGTGGTCATCGTGTTTGGAGGTTTCATAACTAAAGCATTATGTTGGGAAGATAATGGATCACACTCTAATCTGGGGTTAATTCAAAGGCTTTCTCTGTGGACCCATAACTTACCTTTGTATTCTCAGCGCAGCACAGAGAAATTGAAAGCAGCTTTCACCATAACAATAGGTAATTAATTAATAATCTTTATACAACGCGCCTTTCCATGGGTTATTTTTATTACGTCGGCCGTCATGCAACACATTTGTATTGTTTGTTTTGGGGTTTTTACTCGCATCACCTGTCAGAGCCTAATAGAGGACTTTGATATTTTGTTAAATTCAGCATAGAAGTGTTGATAGAACACTTGATTAAATTAGGATTGATTAAACTTGTTCGGCTGTATTTCTAACATGTTAAAAAAAAACGTTTGTGATTGAAAGCGTGGCAGAGTTTCTTCCTAAATCACGCTCAAATAAACATCCATAAAAGTCAGTCGCTTCACCCGCTGTTTGATTCCACATTGGTCAACTCCCCTTCAGCTCCTGCTTTTGTGCTTTCATGGATTTTCCAATCATGACAGAGTTTGTGCAGAAATCCTTCATTGAAATGGAAAATTGTGTTTTTGAAAGACTTTCCTCAACAACCATTCAGATAGAACCTTAGTCGTAAAATGGAGAATATAATGATCTAATTTACAGGAGGGAGGATAGTTAACTTGTAGGATGCATTTCTAACAGCAATTTAGGAGAAAAGATAACACTTCTGACAGATAAAGTGCAGACTATTACCGGCAATAACATCACACGGTCAGCGAGTCTGCAGCGTTTCCTTTGATTCAACGCAATGTTCAGGGCCGAGCTGATCTGTCGGCAGTTTTATACGACATGACAAACCATTAAGTGTGTTGATGGATCGAACAAAATGACGACGCTTTTACTGAAAGTCGGAACATGCAGCCTCCGTGTGAGCGAGAAAACCTGGAGGGAAGATGATATCAGCCACACTCCAGCCCATTTCATCATATCGCACCGGGAAATAGATTCTCTGAGAAATACAGAGAGTAAAGGAGCGCTTCTGTAGGGATATGAGTATTATTGGAAAAAGAAAACTGTACCTGACTATACTGTACAAGGCTGTAAGCAGCAAAAAGGCTTGGACCAAGGTCAAATTAGATTTTGTAAAGTTAGATTGGTCAGTACTGTCAGACATGAAGGATTTTAGGTTAGATTTTGTTATAATATCTTGCAGATTCAACAGTCAGGATCAATAGTCTGAACAGAAATGGGATTATTCTTGGGCTAGTCAATGTGTCAGTGTTAATATCGGTGTTGGTGATAGTGGAAGGGGTTTCCAGATATCCTTATGTTTTAGTTAATATATTTCACTAAGCTGCCCAGTCTCTTTGTCTCTATGTTAAAAAGACTCAAAATAGATACAGAAGAGAAGCACTACTTATGTATACCAGATAAATACATTCTGTAATATTTTTTGCGAAAGTTAAATCTCAGTATCAGCTGCAATAATCCATATCAGACCATCTCTGATTCACTAACCTTGAAAAGACACAACACTGAATTAAGAAAATAAATTGAATACATGTAAAATGTTCCAATAGTCACTGTCACAATCAGTGTATTGCAAGCTTTAAAGGCAGCGGTCTCCAGGGCCGAGTCATCTCCTCCACTAAAGGTCACAAGAGACCATGATGGATGGGCATGGCTGTGGATTTAATTTAAAATAAAGAGCAATAAACAGCGGTCTGGTGCTGGTGGCATAGGGGATGATGAAGGAGCCATTAGTTAAGCAAAGGTCACTGCATGGTTCCTCCCCTGACACGGGCAGCACTGACACACTGGCTCACTCTGATCCACTGACCGGTCAGGGCTGGCAGGACTTAGCTGTGGGCAGACAGGAGCTGGTTAGCATTATTGAAATGTGGGCTGAATGTTACGAGACACCACTTTGCATATGAAGCAACATGATGGATGGAGAGAATGCAGAACACATCATATCCCTTAAATTATTTTAAAATGTGTATTTTCTTTTCTTCTTCTTTTCCATTTGAAGGATGTCACTTATAATGTTGGTGCAGTTTGTATCATTCGCTTTTTGGGATGGCCTTCCTCCAAATGTATCCATACACTGTGTCCATGGCGGGAGTTTTGCTGCCTAAAGACATTGTTCAGAAGTCAAGTGAGATGGAAATATCATAAGTTTCAAACAATATCCAACTTAAATGAACTTTTTATTGTGAATTAATCAGATCATTTGTTTCATACGCAAACATACACATTTCACAAACAACATCACAGTTCGAGCTTTTGCATTCAGAGTCTAATTATTCTCAACAGCACTTTATTTCTGCTCACATTTTCACAGTGTTTATGCCGGTGATTGGAAAACAGTATTTTGCCGCTAACACCCCTGTTACACATGGGTAATTTGCCACCTTCAGATGTTCCTCACTAATGGCATTTAATAGAATCGTTTGGGCCAAAATGGTGACAGGGTGATGTATCTGGCCAACGAGCCGAGCTAATGACTGCCATCAAATGTGATTTCACTGTTCAGCCATAGTTAAGTTATCTCAGTCCACAGCGATTCATTTAGTGTCACCTTACAACTGCACCGATTGGCACAAACACAGGACTGAAGGATGTGCGAATACTGAACGCCTTGTTAGCGACATGAGCAGGTTTGTTTTCAATATGGAGCCTAATGATACACATTTCAGCACTTAAATGATAAATGGTGAAGTTCGAGCACAGCATAACGAGCAAAACTTTTCTGGAAGTCAAAGTTTACAGTGAAAATTATATTTGATGGTGTTTTGAGATTTTTAATTATGGTGTAGACCAGTTAATAGTATTTGCATATTTTTTGGTTTGCTTTTTGTATCCAAAAAGACCATCTAAACTCAGTTGCCCCACAAACCAGGAACAACTTGCTGTGAGTTGTGAGTTCTAACCACTTTGCCACCATATTGGCTTTATTCATCTATATAAAAGTGGCAATTGCACTGATTTTACAGGGACTCATTACCATTTAGCTTGTTAGAATGGTATTTTTTCCGTGTCACCAACAATATCTATCTTGACCATCTCTTCCTGGTTTAGCCGCAATGACACTGAAACCCAATTTTGACTGTTTTTCCAATTTGCTCCAAGCTGTCGTCCATAAACATTCCTATATCGCCTCTGAACTCAATCCAAGTCTTTTTTGCACTTTTTAATTCCCACTTATCAGATGCTTCTTCTTTGAGCGGCCCTACACTCTCAAGGCTTTATCAGCTTACCACTCATTTACATGTATAATCGTTACAGCCGCTTCTGGAGCCATTTCCTAAAAAGCTTTATGCAAATTGTAATTAACGGTAATTAAAACCCAGGCAACCTTGAATGGGAGCCACGGCGCCAGTACATCGTTTACAAAGGCAAATTGAATCTAATGGTTTTACTGCGTGGAGCTGGCGGGGGGTCTGAGAGGAACTCAGAACGTCCTGTCTGACATTTGGACCAAAGGACTGATACGGGCGCCGTCTGGACACAAGCCAACTGTTGATTCTAATCTGTAAATGACCTTTGCCACAATTACAAAGTAGATTGAGGTGGCAGCGCGGCGTGTGTGTGTGAGATATAGCACATGGGTCTCAGTACGTGCAGCTGCAAATGTTAACTCATAAATGCCTTCTGACTTGATTTAAAAAAGGGAAAGAGTTCTAGCAGTGATCATAATCAGAATGCAGACTTATCTCATTTTGCCAGGTGTGCACAAAAACAATAAAGCTATTTGTTTGTGCCAGCGATACAGCGTGACACTATTAAAATCCACTTACGTTATTTGTGATATTGTGAATCTCTCTGCTTTTTTTTTTTTACAGCTACAACAAAACAATGCTCTGATAGAATCCACAAGAATAATGCGACTTTCCTTTTCTTAAGATGTTGTGTCCCGTTGGCTTTAATCGACAGGACAGTGCAGGGTGAAATGGGAATGAGACCGGGGAATGACATGCAGCAAAATTGTCGAGAGACGGATTTGAATATGTAGCAAAACACATTGTTGCTTTGTTTTTCCAAAGGTATAAAGATATTTGTGCTGTTCTATTATACTTGGATCATCTGTCAGAGCAAGGCATGGGTCTTTGTATAGTCATTAAAATGCAGTATACTTTAATACTTACTTTATCCATTTAAAAAGGGAATAAATAACCGGATATTTCAAAGTGCACTCATTTATTGCAGACATATCACTAAGTTTATCATGTGTAAAGCCAAGTCCTGTGGAAACTCTATTAAACAAATGACACAGGATGTACTAAGCATATTATGACTTATGAATTGTGCACTTTGTAGGATGTGGATATAGCGCTCCATGTTTGATCTTCATCCAAAGTACAATTAGTGCCTGTATTTACTCACTATTTATTCATCTTTTGTGCTTTGCTCAGCTAGTGGCTGTCTTTGAGTGTATGTGGCATGAATGCATAACCGCTGCCTATAAAAGTGCTTCCAATTAGCTCAGCAAATGCTACATATTCATGGCACACTTCCATTACGTGTACATTTTTACTACTAATTTGCTTTTCGTTTTAAGAGCAGCTTCCAAATTGCCTCCTGTTTACAAGCCTTAGGTCAGCGGCTTCAAGGTCAGACTTATGGAAAATTGAATATGCAGAGGCTTCAATGCTATATGGCTCTTTTATTATCTGCTGCGGCCTCAAAGTTAATGAGGCGTATATAGAGCCTTAATTTATTATTCAAAGGGATTGAATATGCTATCTAAACAACATACATCAGACTGTTTTGTTTTTGAAGTAGTCTGACATATAAATCATATGCATATGCTTTATATAGCTGGATCATTGGTTAAGGTTGAAGTCCAAGTATCAAGGGGAAAGAAATCATAATTGGACAAACTAGAACCTTTTTTCATTTAGATTCTTGAAGAGCCTGGATCATGCCTGAATGATGGCAGAGCGTCTCTTTAGCGGCGACATCTAAACTTGATTCCTAATTAAGACCAGGACAACTAACAGGTATTTCTGACCTTTCTCTCATCATTCTCCCCTGACTGCTGTCGTCAACGAATCATTTTCAAATCATTTTTTACTGTAGATAGTTGTGCTTTCAAAGTCTATAAGCTCTTAGCAGCCGTTTAGCACCACCAAGCTTAAAATTCACCTTTCATATACTGCCCGGTGGTCCACCTTTTCACCCTTTTCACCCTAAACCATCTGGTAATAAAACGCCAAAAGGGCCAAAAACTCAAACCTTTCTTCCACATATTCACCTCCAGTTTTCAAGTTCATACTCTATTGGAATGATTACAATTATCGCTTTGTCTTCATTAAAGAAGTGGCAAGGAGTTGTTTCTAAGTATTAAGCTCTCATAATCATCATATCTTACTTGCTTACTACTTACTTACTTTGTATCGACTGTACATCAATATATGTCAGAGCTAGTCTTAAAAAAACTTGCATAGAAATAGCATCTTCCATCATATTCCCTCGCGTTCCTTATCGCTGTCAGTGCATTGGGAAAGAGACATCAGAGCAGGTGTGATAAGCCTGCTTGTGGTGTACAAGTTCCCAAGTCCCCCCCCCCCATCCCTCCATCCGCTCCCTTTCAGCCTGACCACCCTCATACTATGGACCGATAGCTGTCTGCTCTTATCTGACAGCCTCGATTCCCCCGGGACAGATTGAGCCTTATCGGGAAATGGAGTCCCTGTGCTGGAGCTGACCATAACTCCCTGTGCATTGTATTCTATTGGACCAATAGCTCATATAGAAAATATACAGTATAGCAATTGACTGTATGCATCACTGAATGGTCCAATAAAGCCAGGTGGGATGTCCTCCAAAGCCTTATCTGCCCTCTATCACCACATTTCGGTCACCCTGTGGTAAATGGGACCATCAGCTTGAGTTTAAGCAGGTCAGTTCCCCCCTCCCCTGCTCATCAGAGGACTACAGGATATTAAAGAGATAAATGGTAAAGGGATGGAAGAGACAAAGATGTGCTGCAAGAAACATAGTATTGTTCTTTGATTGATGTTATGCCCACGACCAACCAAACGACGGCTCTTATCTGCAGCATTGTTGGCACATAGTTACATTCAGGCTGGGAAAAGGATTTAAACTGTTTTTGCAGCTGTCAAAAGAATAATCTATTACAGTCAATTTCTAGTAATAACAGTACAGTATTACAGTATATTTTATAGGTATCCGGACAAAGTAGGGAAAAAGGTAAGTGGGTGATCTTAATACCGGTACTTTACTACATTTTTTAGCTTAACAGAATACATATTGTGTGTGTTTTTTGTTTTATTGTTATTATTATTTTTTTTTTTACACGTTGCTTCCTCCTTGTCACCTTTCCTCTAACCACGACACTACATTGTGCTGTTGTGTCCGGGCATCATGCCTAATGGGAGGTCCAGGTTAATGTTTAGCTACTGTTTGAATTAGTACCATGTAGTTAGGCCAAATGTAGATGAATCAATCAATATAATGGCAACCAGCGTTGTGCTCGTCATGATAAAGTAAAGGAAATGAATAACCACTTTGTATTAACCAATAATTTAGTTTGAAACGTATCTTTGCCACTGTTATGGCCTGGTGTCAAACAATCCAGTGTGCATACGACACTTGAATCTGTTTACATGACTACAATCACACATTAATAAACTGTTATTGATTACCCAGAATGCACCTGTCAGCCTTATTATTGCCTGGCATATCAGATATCATTCTGACAAAGGAATTAGGGCTGGGCTGGTCGGGGAGTATAGCGGCTAATTTGTAATCCGAGCATGTGTTTAGCTGAAAGCAGAGGAACACTCGCACACATATTCAGATATTATCTGATCTGGTTCAAGGCCAGCACCTTCAGCCGCCTGAGGAAAAGGATTTGAGTCAGGAAGTGCAACGCGAACCTGCCGAAGAGCCTGAAATGCTGTATTTTTTGGCTGAAGTTAGAAAGTATGTAGTCTATTAACTCTCCTGTCAGATATCCACTTAACCTCTCATCAGACATGAAAAATAGCTGATTAACATTCCTCTTGTTAATCTTTATATTAGATACTGATGTTCTTTACCGTACAATCTGCCATCTCACTTACTGGAGTTCATGCCACAGAATATCTCCTCTGCTAACTCTTTAAAGCGCTATACAACACAACACCACGGCATGTAACTAAAAATAAGAGGGAATATAAACAGGATATACTGTTTCTCTGTGCACAGATAGGACTGTGTTGTTCTTAGTCCAGCAAACTTATAAGAAAACCACTTTAAACTGTATAGTGAGTTTATTGCCAGTGGTGGTGGAGATTTGGAGAATAATAAAAGGCTTTGGAGTGACAGAAGTAAAAAAATAGATTGAGGTTTATGCGTCAACCTGATAAGTAGACATTTGGTTGCAACCACTAATAACTAACTCACGACTAGACGTTGATCATTACAAGATAGGGGGATATCTTGGTGGACATCTGGTCTGTTTCAAAGATGATTGTGTTGTAAATGATTGCATGTACTTGAACGCCATGTTGCAGATACATCTTGTCAAACATTTGTTAGATGTACAGAATATGAAGTGCTGCCAACTCTAGTGTTAACCAGACTGCTGGGAGTACATGCTGCCACCATCGCTACATGCGGCGCTAATGATTAGGCCGGGATTTCTCTTTCCCAGTCTGGAGAGTGAGGCTTGCTATTTATGCTAATTTGCGCAATTAGAGAGTAGAATCAACTAAAAAAGTCCTCATCTGCATTCAGCTCAAAGACTCCCCACCAGCGGACACTCTGATCACACTGACCTCCTAAATATTCAGCGTTTTACACTCATCGCACGCACTCCCGGCGCTGTAGGAAAGTGTCTCCTCGGATTTGCTTCCATTTTGCGGAAATGTGCACAGGAGGACTGCCCCGTATCCGAGCAGCGGGCAGGCGGGATAGCTCTCGTTGGGACAGCAGACATCCGAACCGCCCTGTGCTGATTGGCTTCATGTCCTGAGGGGGTAATTAGCAGCGAGTCAGAGAGGGTCTCGCCTGTTGCACCACTGAGCCGCTAATGTACCATTGTGTGGCAGGGCAAAAGCGGCAAGTGATGACGCCACATCATCATCAACAACAGCATAAGTATACAACATTAGGTAACGGCATTTGTAAACAGGCAAATTTTACATTGGGTTAGAAATCGCTGGATATGTCCTTTCCGTCATGCTTGAATGGCGTGTGTTTTGGGGCCCATTGGGAATAATTGTCAAAGCCAGAGTGACCCCGCCCCCCAGCTGCTGCCCACAGGCTGTAATTGCAAAGTGTTTATACGCAGTTGACATTTAGATATTTGAACAGGCTTTGGCATAATCCCGAGTGTTGAAGCACCTCTATTTTGCTTGTGACATTTATGCACACGGGGCTCTACACAGGAAGACACCAATCTGTGAATACCCCACAGTGTCTGTTGTAGGGGCTTTGAGGGGTTTATTTTTTCTATGGCCTTCGGTAGCCTTTTAAACGTTTGTTGGATTTACATGGGAATGCTGTATATGTAGAGTTCATGAATAATGAATTATATCGCTCCTGTTTACACAATAGACATAAGTATCGAACCGATCCAGCATCACCATTACAAAGAAGATTTTAGTCATAGAAACTGTTTCTTCTTGCAGCAAATCTATACATAATGGTATGCCACTTAAAAGTTGTATTGTGTACGTAATTCAATTTGAATATATTGATGAAAGACCCCATGGGATTGAGCATGTTGTTCTAAAGGGAAGCAGGTTGTTAAAACTGCTTTGTGATTTGAACCTAACCTGAAGTAAACTGAAGTGGCACTATTCATACTTTTTTCTTCCCCGCCTTTTTCTGTTAAATATATAACACCCAAGGCCTGTTACAAAATCCCTCTTGAAATATTATATTGCCTTACACCCAACATGTTTTCAATGATATGATGACCTATATGTAAAATACAGTTGCATGCAGTTGATTGTGTTTCAGCTCTTACAATGGTCTCCCTATGAACCTCAGAATACTAAAGAAATGTCTTGCAGGCTGTATTAAAATAGACACTTGCCAAGTTGTAAATCATGGGAAAATAAATAAAATCATCTTCTCACCTTCATTCTGAGTGCATGCCCTCTAATAAATCTGTCAAGGGGAAGACATTTGCCTTGCACGCAGTGGCCTCTCTTTATGGTAATCATAACATTTGGAGTTCAGGGTGTCTCATCACCATCCCATTTCTGTGTCAACACGCTTCATTTGCATTTTCTGTGCTTGTTTTTTTTTTTGGGTCACTCACGGTTTTGCAATTATAACTGCAAACTTAATTTGGACACTGGAATTTGAATCAGTAGGCGTGTTTCTTTATAATTTTGCACTTGCATACTTACTTCAAATCAATATAGCACGCATTAGTTGTTCAAAAAATGCTATGAGAGGTAAATATTTACAACAAAACTAACTCCACTGACTTGGAGGCACTAGACCACATCTAGTCAAAGATTATTATTAGGGCTTCAGATCAATGTAACTCAAATCATTCCTTTGCCTTTTCAAAAACGACATCCTCCATCTTGTTGCTCCTCTTGTCTTTCTAGGTCACCTGTGCTGCACCGAGTGTTCCAAAAACCATTCCAAAACTCATTTGTGACTCTGAGCATGTAGTAGGACAGGCATTCTTGCTCTTCTGTGTCCTATCAATGCTTTCATTTACCAAGCATTCCTTTCTTGAACCTGACATTTGCATTGCATCTCTTTTCAAACACCTTTCCCACACCGTCCTCACAATCACAGTGCAGCAGCCAAGTCGCAGCACACAACAAAGACCAGTGATTACATAGCAGTCCATAGCTATTACCCAAGAGGTGGAAAACACGAGCCATGTGAAATAAGGAGGGAGGAAAACAGCCCTCCACACCAGCATGCCTCCATCTCCTCATTCCTGTCCTCTTACCGAAACACTGACCACTAATGGTAGCCTTCCCACACCTGAGCATCCGAATGACAGCTTGCACTAGAATCCACGATGGGAATTTGAAATGAACGGCTGGGATAAACGTTTCCCTGAATCGCAAACCGCAAGATATTTCCTCACAGCATATGGGATCCAGGCCAAACAGTGACTTTCAGAGCTTTTTAATGCACCCCTAATCAATAGTTGTAGCGATACAGATTGGATTGATGTGAATGATTTTACAGTAAATATATATTTCTTCGAAAGTGTATTGACAATGGTGTAAAACAGCGCTTGTGACGAGATTTGTTAAGGGATGTCATCGATTATACGCTGGGCCCAATTACGCTGATAGATCCCATACATCAAACGGTTTGGAGTAGATAGAATAGTTTTATTGTTTGCATGGGCGTGTGTAGGTTCAATTATCCTCAGTTATAGACAGATTACTGTGCCAGTCTTGTCCCAGCTGATTTCCCAGGAGGTGGCCACAAAACAATGCTACAAGCAAACAGCTGCATGCTTTCTGCCATGTTTTGGATAATTAAAGTAAACCAACATGTGGCTGGCTTTTCAATTTGATTTCATCTTAAACTACATCCAAACATAGAAAAACCTGTATATTTGGCATATTATTGAATAGCAACAATGTTCTTGACACTTTTATGCTTGTACATTCTGGTATTGTACACTCAGTTGCAGGTTTCTGAAAGTATTAATTATTACAAGAACATAACAAGCATGCACAGTTGAATTTCCTATTTTAAGTTTGTGTACGCAGCTCGCTTCTCCATTTTTAAACTAAATTTACAATTGAATTTACAGGAGTAGTACAGAAGTGAACAGGGCAATGAGTGTTTTTTAATTAAATTAAATTATAGTATAAGTTATAAGACCGATGACAAGTGTTCATGAGTCCAACGGCAGAGGGAGGGAAACTGTTCTTGTGGCAGGAGGTTATGGTCCGGATGGACTGTAGCCTCCTGCCTGAAGGGAGTGGCCTCCTGCCTGAGGGGAGTGGCTTCCTGCCTGAGGGGAGTGGCTCAAATAGTCCGTGTGTAGGGTGAGAAGGGTCGGCTGTGATCCGACCTGCTCGTCCCAGAGCCCTGGAGACGTACAGGTCCTGCAGAGATGGAAGTCTGCATCATCTTCTCAGCAGAGCAGGTTCATATCTTTGGATGACCTTCTGATCACAACTCTCACTGTTTGCACAATAATGGCTTTGCAAACATTTGCAGTGCAGCTTTTTGAGTTGTTTTAGAGTCTGGGACATTTATAATGTTTGCCATGGCAGAAAATACTTCTCACTGAGGTCTTGGAGGTTTCTGGGCCAGTAACTTACATTCACTTAAGAGTTGACAGCGGTGGGGATTGCTGTGGTCTGCCTTTGCACCACTCGACAGAGTGAGATCGTGGTCTCTGCCTCACAAAACTAAAAATAGCTTCACTTCTGGAAGTTTTTATATTCAAATCCATGCTCATACCAAAGAACGGGTTGTCCGTCCGAAATTAATATAAGCATACACTGCAGGGTAGGAGACCCAATTCGATTTTTTTGTTTAAATCAGATTTTTTCATGTGGTCGGTCACATTACAAAAAAAATGCGAGTGTGTCTGCTTAATCCCTCGCTCGGCCAACTCCTTCACAATCTCCTCAAATACCGCCCGTGCTGTTCACACTGCCCTGAAAAAATTAGATACAGGGCACATATGGGTAAAAAAAATCTGAATTGACCTGCAGTGTGAATGTAGCCTTACTGCCGTTCAGCTGGTTTGCTGTGTGACCCCATTAGAGACAAGTTTTAAGACAAGATTACATGTCTTTTACTATCTAAAATTTAAATAGTTGTGTTGTCTGCAGTTCAAACCCCAGAACTGCATCATGTTTTGTCCCATTTTCCTGATGCTCACCACTTAACCTGAAGATATTGCCCACAAACCCATCTGAGTAACAGTAAGTGTGCATTGCCTCAACAAGATAAACACAATAATGTTTTATCAGGATATAAACTGCCTCCATTGTACTGACTAATAACGTGTCGCCCTGAACACGGATGGCATTAAAGATCCCTGCGCTCCTTTGGCAGGATGCTCTGTTGTGACGAAATTAAATTCTGGAGCCATGATGTCAGATAATGTGCAGCTGACAAGACATCCCGGGGTCATGAGAAGAGGAAATGGCTTCACCTCCTGAATAACGTCAGGTAAATGAGAAGAGGAATGGCACGCACTCGGAAGAAAACCAAAAGCACCGGGACAAAATTGCTTCCAGCTGGACAACTGTATCAGATGCTGAATACGGATGTGTTTGTGATTGACGTCGGCGGCTCATGCATTTTGAACAGTTGGGCCGAAGGATATCCTGTGCGGTATGAAGTCTTTTGTAAATGTGGGCCTTAATTCAACGTACAGAAAGTATGCCATACTATAGAACTCACATTTGCCATGATAGATCACAGATAGAGGAGTAAGAGGAGAGTAGAGGAGTTTTATTTGGCTAAAAAACAACAATCCAGCACAACTTTTCCTCCTTGACAACGGCAAAGCAATTGTTTTGGGTCTGGCTGCCGGTGTGATGCATTTCTTCCAACACGGCTCATTCAAACACGTTTTCAAATCACCGACTCTAAATTAATCCTTCTTTCATTGAGAAGATTAAATTTCCACTGGCATCCTTCTCTAGTTTGTTCTGCTTGTTTGGATGCGATTTTTCTCAGGTGATACACTCAGGGGAATTAAATTAAACTTCCAGATAGGCAGTGATTATGCAGTCTGGCATTTCTATTACACGGCTCGGAGCAAGTGTAAACATTGCCATATTGTAGCGCGCCGAGGATCCCTGCATGCTCCGCGTTCCCTCCGCGCCGCCATTCCTGCTGCAATCAGCCTAACCCACGTTAATCAAGCAGACGGAGAACGCTTGGCTGGAAACTTTCACAAATCTTCTCTATTACAATTTAGATCCACAGAGGAATACGACTGTAATGAGTTTGCTTCCAAGGTCTTTTGATTCTCATTTTTGTTGGTAGATGCGCTCTAGATGTGGTCTTTGCAACTCCCAGGCTAGAGTTGCATGTCGGATTTGGAGTAGCTAATGTGAGCGTGAGCCCGTGGGGGTTTTCAGAAGACAAGATAAGGGAAAGAAAATGGAACACGGACAGTCGCGAAGCAAGGAAAAGTGCTTTCCCGAATCCCGTGTGACAAATGGAGTGAGCATCGATTTGAAGTGACGAGATTGTGTGGGCAACTTCAGGGTCTCACTAGTGGAGAGTGTGAACGTGTCGCCAGAATGCACCAAGTGAGACTGTCTGGCTTTCAGCACAGAAATATTCACAGGAAGTTTACTTCTGTTTGCTGAAGCGGAAATTCAATTTGGAAGACTATTTCCTAATTTGGCTGCCTTTTCCAACCAGTTGCTTCTCAGACCTCTCATTTGCATTCCTTTTCAACATCTCCAGCTTCATCTTTCTTCAAAGCTTCTTTATTTAAATGTGAAAATGGCTCAAAACATAATGTAAAAGGTAGTGAAGTGACAGAACATAGTCTAATATCAAATTGTAGTCTGTGGAACGTTGGTACAGTTGATTGTATAAATGTAGACTTGACCTAAATATTTTCTATCATTTGTCAGATTGTCAGTTTCAGCCCAAACTACCATCGCCTATTGTCACGGGCAGAGCCATCCATCAGTGCGTCGTGATTAGGCTGTCATTAGCGGGGGGGCCGTGCCTGTTCTTGTCAGACGGGATGCTGGGAAGACGCTCTGAGGAGCCCCATGGGTAAGTATGCCGCGTCCCTGATTCAGCAGCAGTAAACATAGCGGGAGAGCGGGTGATTACAGGGTTCCTCTTGGTGTTTGGGTTGAGGGCAGGTTAAAGGGGGAAGAGCCAGCTCCACTGAATGGCTCCTCTCATACAGGACAGTGCGGCAGGAGGGGCTGCACAAGACGGGACACGAGCTGAGGTTATACATTGCATCAGCTCTGACAACTTTACAAGATGGCTCATTTGTAATTATCCCACATCACTATCATTATCCCTGGCATGAGCTGACTGTCCTCATCCAGAGTGCTGTACTTTTTTCCTCTAATGCAGCAGGTATTTTTATATGGCCTAGTTTCGACAAAGGGTTAACGCAGCCTTCAGGCCATGGAGAATGAATTTGATTACATATTGTAGTGTTTCTGAACCTGTTCACCTGCAATACTTTCATAAGCTAAAGTCTCATTAAAACAGGATTTTAAGTCTTTACTTTAGGCCCTGCAGCTGTTTGTTTTATACAGACAGAGTGAAAGTGCAGACATAATGCAGGTGCAACGGTTTATATGAAGTTTTTTATTAAACACACTGTTATTAGCTTCTGCCTAAAGGTTGACATATTTCTGCAATAATTACTTTGATATTTTAATGCGACCAAGCTCTTACGTTAAGTCTCTCATCGTGTACCACTTACAAGTACACATACATACATATATATACACTGAGGAAAGGAAGCCTTTATCAGCGATTCTAGGCTTAAGGCGCCACTTTGCCACAGCCAGGAGGAGAACATGCAAACTTGGACATGCAAATCTTGGGCAAAACATTAGTCAGCATATCCAGGTTTGTAGATATATTTTGAGAATTTTTAAGGAAAAAAATATTGGAGCATTGGAAAAAAGATGCTAAGACCGAGTTGTTTTACACGGTTATGAGTGCGATTCCGTTCTCCAGGGATAGGAGTCTCTCATCACCCAAATGTAATGTTTTCCTTTTAAATAAAACCCAAATCTTACCTGAATTATACTCTTTAATCATAGGGTAGATGTCAGCAATTCACATAGACGTTTTGTAATTTTAACTCCATTATTTAGTCGTGGCTGAAAGTAGAGCTTTTGCTGATTTATCACAAAAGCAAGTCAGCATTTGGTTAGAAATAATTATCTATTTTTTAATGTTTGCCCTTCAAACAAGTGGCTACGGTTCACTTTAGATAATAGAAACCCTTTCAAAAGCATTTGATCGTGCACCAAACAAAGCTGTGTCATCATGTACCTTATTACAGTTATTTATCTATTGCAGTTCACGTTTGGCCTTCTCTGCTGAACCATCCACACTAATCGTAAGTCGCCCGTCGCCATCAGATTGCACTGGGCTCTATAGCGGCCTGACTCTGCTCCTTGTAGCAGCGCGTTGCCGCACAGCTGTGTAGCGGGCGCCGTGGTAATTGTCCTTGGCGGAGCTGAGCGCGGTGCAGAGTGGAGGACATCAGAGCTGCACCGGTCACGTCAATCAAACGCCCCACACAGACAGATCAGTGTGCAGAGCATCGGAATGGAGGGGCAGCTCTTTAATGGGTTGTCACCAAATCATTCTCTACGTGTCACTGAACCAGAGAGCTTTGGTCAACGACTGCTTCATGGCTGGAGATGATGGTTCTCTCCACTGTATATTGGATTGGCTGTACCTGAAGTTGTGCACCCTAAAGGAAAACTGATTCTCTTGATTCTCTTTATGTGAAACCATTCGAGCTGTTGGACTGATGATGTCAGTATTTCACAATCTTTTGGCAAGCGTTGAGAACCAAACCTCTGCAAAGTTTAGTGGACTACGTCATCTGATAAAACAGGTCTAATCTTTCTCTAAGACCTGTACATTGGCTTAAAACACGTTGTAGGGGAATTAATTTGCTTTTATGTCAGAATAAGGACTATATCTGTTGCAGGTACTCATTCATTACAGTAAATGATGAAATGGGTGGTTCTCCTGTTGTTCTAATTATGACTTATCTTGGAGCAGCCCCTGTTGTGAATATTTATCATAGTTTTACTTCTGTTAAGTTGCAGTTTGTGAAGACATGTTGAAAACAAATGTTTAAATTAAAATGACAGGAAGTAGGTCTGAGTTCTATAACAGAATACCTCTGTGATGTCATCAATATGCGACGTGCCATTAAAAAACGCAGACAATTTACACTGACATTCCTTTCTGAGAAATGATCATGTGTGTTATAGTGTTATATATGTTATTACCGTATTTTTCGGACTATAAGTCGCACCCTTTTTCATAGTTTTAGCCGGGGCACGACTTATACTTATATTTATACTTATATACTTATATTTATTCTCCGGATCAACTCATATGTGATATTATTTGTTATTTTCATTCCGCATTTCATACTCCAGTGAAACTTATATATGTTTCTTTTTTCTCTTATATGCATTTTTTGGCTGGTGCGACTTATACTCGTAACTATTGTGTCATTTATATGGATTTTGGCCCTTGTTTACAGCATGGTTGCTAGCTTGTTATATTTGCTGCCCATGTCCAACCAGGAAGTAACATTATAAACATGACTAAAATGGTCAAACTATGGAAAAATAGGCAAAATATTCATTTGTTCACTACATTTTAGTGAAATGTGAATCGAATCTGTCATATAGACTTCCAATGGTATACTGTGCAAAGAAAACATATTTTTCTTTACAATGTGAAATGGTTAGATGAAGTCATTTTCTTTTATTGTTTTATTGCAAACAATCTTCTTTGCCCTTTTATTTACAGGAAAAAAGTGAATTGAATCATCTAAAAATAACTCTAGAGGGATTCTATCAGTCGAGTTCATTTGTTTTACAACCAAACCTATTGTCTCCCTTTTTCATCCATCCAACTGCTGCATTGAGCCTAAATAATGTCTTTCCCCTGTTCCACAGATATAACAGTGCCAGTGTTTGCTATGTGGGCTTTATCTTGTTTATGTGGCCATTTCTCTCTTTAGGATATAATTACAGAGCAGGGACACAGACAGGGAGGATGGGCTTTAGTGACCTCCTCTCTGAATGGTTATTTGTTGACAAGTACAGTTTACACCAGGAGAGACTGAGGTGGGCCACACGAGACTTTGTTCTAACTACAATTAAAACATCAGGCTAGTTACTCTCATTAGTCACAAATATTCTATGAGAGAAACACTGGGACAGTGGGAGACAGTGGGAGGACGTGTTGTGGGTATTAGATTGTAGTATTATCTTGTTATCACATAACCTAAAAGGAAGGTGTTTCTGGGTGCTTTAGCAGATAGAACGCTGTTAAAGTCTTCCCCCTCCTTGTGGCACATTTCAGTTCAGAAGAATATCAGATACATGTATTGTTATAATTAGAAGATGGAATTAATTGAGAAATACTGCTGGTGTTGATGTACTCACAGATGCATAGACACTCTGAAATTGAGCCCATATGCCAAACATTCACATTTTTGTATCCCAGTGTGGTTTGGAAGGGGTTGGAGTAAAAGAACACAAAGTGACTTCCCATCAGGAAGGGACACACCATTGACACGTCACAAGTACATACAGGCGTGCACATTAACATGAACCCTGGCAGTCAAAATGACTGATTACCTGAGCGGGTCTGTTGAGAAAAGTCAATTCTGTGCTCATACCCGTGTGTCCCTCGGCCTTCACACAGCCCACACGCGCCTCCCCGGGGTGTTCAAAATGTACAATCATTAAAAGGGCCGGAATGCTTTGGCCTAAGCTGTTGCCATCAGTCTCCCACTGCCACACCTACAAGAGTAGAGCCTGTTTTAAGAACCCTTTGCTTAAGATGATTGATTTACACAGCACACTGCTGTGATCTGCTTTCTTAACAAGAAAACTAGAACCATAAATGGTGAAAAATAACTGCAATGTGTTGTAGCCACAGAACACATTGTGCCTGAACTCTCATTTATGACACCTCTTCATTTTTTATCATTTCATTTCCAAATCTCTTCCATTTGATCTACATTGTATTGTACATGATTACTGTCACACTGTATCCATTGTAGTCCTCCTACATTTGTGTGTATGTGCAAGCTGTTGCAGGTAAGCACAATATTGAAACTGTAATGGATCACTATTTATAAATCGCTTGTCTCACATTGGATGGAACTGCAGTGTCAATAGGCAAAGTTTGCAGCCAGTGCCATCATGATAACCTTAGCACTGCTGTGTCCTTCTCCTTCTGTGTGTCCCAGTGGACCCGGCTCCTGTTCACTCCTGTATTTATAGAGCTTGTATCTGTCCTCAACCTGCCCTTCACTTCCCTACACAAACCACACTGTCTCCAGCACAGAGCCTGAGCTTCAGCTCAACCATTAGTCACGTCCATTACAATGTCCAAAATATTTATACATAATTAAAGTCTCCAATTTATCAGAAATATATGCAGTTTTCCAACCATATTTAAAAAATAAGTTTTGACTCCAGTCGATGTTCCATCTCCTTTCCACCCACATCACAGCACTGATCCAAAGTATTTGTAAGCTCATTGTGTTCTCGATCTTCTCACCATCTTCTCCTTTTCTTTTTGACAGGTTATGCCCCCAAACTGCAGACAGCTTATTTGGGTGTGTTGCATGTCCATTGTCCTGGTCATATTAAGTTAACTTGAGCTGCGTGTCCTTCTGGGAGTGTTCTGCAGTCGTTTGCCTACAGCTCTGACTCCCTATAACCGTGTCAAACAGCTTTCTGTGGATCAGGGGCTTTGACAGCAGAATAGATTGCATGTGTTTAGATGTTGGTGAGAACAGTAGCAGTGTGTGGCCCTGGGCTGTGCCGGGCTGTGAGCGTCTGAGAGGGAGAGATGGTGCTACAGTTTCATCTGTCAGAGCTGACCAGGGGAAAGTTGTTTCAACTGGAGTAGAGTAAATAAAGTCTTCTGTTGAAGATTCTATACAAACATAGAAAGCTAATATACATTGTAATATAAAAATGGACAGCTATCAAATGCCATGTCCAATCAACCTTTCTAATAATAATGCCAATCTCAGCTCTTCAACTGCTGTTGTTTTCCTTTTGCTGTAACAAACTGATGTTGGACCCAGTTTTCAAGTTGATGTTATCAACATTTGATATCAAACCAAAATCTAAAAACCTTTTACCATTTTGATTATTATTGATATGAAAAACGTTTTATAATAAGGAGATATGAAATAGGTGGTTCCTGATAAATCATAGTGTACTAATACATAAATATATCGTGAATTCTCATCCTCTTATTATAACTTCAAATCAGCACCAGAGAGAATTGAAGTCAATTTAATGATATTACATTTATCGGATGGGTAACATTTTACAATAAGGGGACATGAATTCATTGTGGCTTATCCCACTTGAACATTACGGGGTCCTCAGAACGTTCCAGTTGAATCAGCTTGTATGCACTGCCTATCAAATGAAAACATTTAAAAGATAGTTGTATGTAAACAATAATGGCTAATGTTAAACCAAAGGCTAAAGCAATGTAAATATGATACGCACGTCTCTAACATGTTAGATAACAGAATATTGTGGGCTTTACCTGTAACAGATGTTTACATGGTTTATGTGGTTATTAACCACTCAGATCCTCTTTTAGAGGGGATTACCACTGTTGTGACACCACAGTTTATTGTGAATGTAAAGTGGGAGTCCTTCCACCATCTTCCAGTTCACAAGTAAGAATTACCAGTCCAAGCAGTGTTCCAGGACATTTTTCCTTGTGTGAAAATGCCCTATTTCCAGTTGTCTGGAATGCTCCATACATGCATTATCGTGGTGACATATTATTTTTGTTGTCCATCATTATATGGACCTATATGGAGGTATTGCTTGACCAAAATGTTTGGATTTAGAACATTTGAAGACTTTTACAGATGAACATAAAGTGCCTTCTGCCTCTCCATGTGTCTGTGCGTCTCCTCCCCCATGCAGACCCCCACCTCCAGCCTGACAGTGTAATCATGGAGCCCAACAGCATTTTATGGGGTCTACTATAATAACCACCCGCACTGCTTGACCTCCACAAGTCCTCCAAAGCCTGCCCCCCCATGCACCATCTTTTCTGACCAACCAACCTACAAGTCAACCAACCCCCTATCCAACATGGCCGACCGTCCCATTTTATCCCCAAACCTTTCATAGTCCATCACACGCCCAGAGGCTGCAGTAATGTCTTGCAGGTCAAAGGTGGGTCCAGGCCTGTCAGTGTGTCAGGTCCAGGCCTTAGATATAACAGGACTGCTGATCATTTCTCTGTGTTGAGAGATTGATGGATGACACGGTTTAACGTCAGGTAACAAGGGATTTAATCAAACCAGTGTCTCTGTCTTTACATGTCAATGAGATAAACTGTTGAATTGCCCATACGCTGTTGTTTTGGGACTCCACAGCTTCAAGATCAGGAATGTATATACTCAATTCTCAAGCTTAAAATGAGGTTGTTGGCCTCCTGTCAACTGTTGCATATGGGGGTTTTAAATAGTCCTCAACATTCAAAATAAAATCTCAAACAGACATAGACATACATTTTAATGCCTGTCTTGTCCGTGCTTGTTGGCGGTCTCTTATTGCAATCTAAAATGAGACCACTGTGCATGCTGGAGCAGAAGCACCCACCTGTTCACACACCTTGTGTTTCTCTTACAAAAACAATGTTTGTTCAACAGGCTCATTCATTAGCTCGGTGAATGGCTCCCTAACGAGGGCACCCGAGGAGGTGGAGTCCTTGTTATGAAAGATGGATTTCCCTGTGGAGACCAATCTTCTGTTCTTCAAACACAAGGCTTCCTGATCCCACTTGAGATTTAGTGGTGCGGCCGCAGAACAGCAGCAGGTACGATACACAGAATGAGGTTCACATTTAGGAGCTGAAGTCTCCATATGTTGCTTGTCTCAGTGTGTGGTGATGGATTGGGATGTTTCTATTTCCTCCTGCTCCACCCTTCTTTCCCCTCTTTTCCCTGACAGACCATCCATCCTTAAACAATTTGGCAGTGGCCAGTAGTGAGACAGAGACGTGGGATTGGCCCCAGCTCTGACAGTTACCTTAATGAAAGACTCATCAGAGGCTGGCGGCGGCTCTTTCACTGGGGAAGATGGACGGAAGAATAACATGCTGTCAGGTGAGGGAGCGCACAAACATTATGAGATTCTGTAGGCAACAAGTATTAGGGTCGAAGAGCAGCGGTCAAAGAAGTCCACCCGGAATTCAAATCCAGTCTGGAGAGAGGCAAGCTGTCATTCAAATGCAAAAAGAGATATACAGGCAGTTCCATTTAGAGTGTTCCTCTCTTCAGAATCAACAAATATTCATGCATTTTAATGTATGTAAATTGTAAAATGTATGTAAAACACTTCCAGAAGTGAAAAAATGTAATCAGTTTTATCTATAAAATACATATATTCCCCAATAAATAGGATCAATTATAGGCGGTTGTCAATGCTCATGAATATGTCAAATATCTTCTTTAATGGACTTGTTGGAGCACTTTTGTATGGCCACTAGCTTTATGACCAGCCATATTATTCACATGTAATTTGTTGCTCTTTCCCAAATTGATCATATTTGTTCAATTTTGACATTTAGGGTTTACGAAGGCCCACAGAGCCACACGCATTACCATGTTGTTTATGTTGTCTATTCTGTACATTGTGTGAACATGCGTGTGCGGCCTATAGAGTGCAGTGGCCTGAGAAAGCTGGAGGCTCCTGTCGGGCCTCAGATTTATCAGGCACAGCTGCGCAGAGTCATCTTAGGTCCGCGTGTCAGCCCTGTAACTGCAGCCTAACCTCTTAGCGCCGGGCCGGCTCCGGTGATGGATGGAGGTGTTTAAGTCGGGTTAAAAGTCTCCTTCCAGTCACTCGGCAAGCACAGCCACACTTTAATCCTGCGACCTGAAAGCCTGTCTGTAATATAGCCATTTGAGGCTCTGATGAACAAAGTGCAGGGACTTGCTCTACTGGGCTGAGCCTGGATGGATGTCTCTGCTGCTCTGATTGTCCACCTGCTCCGTGCGTGCCACTCCACTCCTTTACATTAGTGCTTGCTCTACGCTGGTAATTTGAGTGGACATTCAGGAGTAGCCTGTTTGTTTCCATGCAGGATGAGAAGATTTAACTGTGCCTTCATCCGAATAACACGCCTGGACAACACGGTCTGTAGTTGGTCCAGTGCTTCCCTGAAAAACACAGTTGTTGATCATTGGCTTAGCATTCTCTGTAAGAAAATGAGGAATTGCTACTGCATTAAAGCTTATTCCCTTTTACTAAACTCATATCTTTCAAAGCGTCTTGGTAAGTATTGATGCTTCAATACTTTCCTAAAGGTAGGTAGGTGCTCCATCAGAAAAGTTACAGTATATAGTGGATTTAGACAAGTTTTTTGACCCTCCTCTCCCACCCCACTCACTACTTCACTGGAAGATTCAGTTTCCTGAAAGCCTGTTGTGCATTTCCTAATGTGAGAATTCCTGGGACATAACCAGGTAATAAAGACGGCAATAGCGGCCTAATTAGACTACCAACCTGCTTTGGCAGAACAAATCATTGCATCACGCCGCTCACAATAGAGCATTGCAGCTGATCCGGGCGCAATATTTCAACACCACTTCCCCGTACCTGGGATTTATTTACCAATTTCTGTCAATAAATCTGGGCTCATATCCATATTTATTGAGCTGTGAGTTAGAGGAGGCTTTGGAAAGACAGTGTTTCTGAGAGGCTTCAGGTCCCTGGGTGAGCCTTAACACCACCCTCTGACTCTCATATCCTGATGCATTCACAGGCCTTGTAAAACTCACCACTGAAGCTGTCAGAGTGGTAGTAAATTACTCTGACATGCATAATTCTGTGCTCTGTTCTTCCATATGGCACAGTGCTTCAATTAACCAGGAACCTGTACAGTACAGTGGGTATATTACAATAGTTTGTATTTGAGTTCATTAATTTACAGCTTCTTCTTTTTTTACATTATTTTTTTTTCAATTAAAAACAAACAAAAAGCAGAACACAAGCAGACATCCAACCATCATCAAAAGAAAATCACAGCACATTCAATATAAATAAAAGTCTCATTTCGTCCAAAGTCTGTTGAATTTGTTCATTTCCATTTTCCATTTGTCTGTCTGTAACAATGTCCAGTCCTTTATCATTGGTGTAGTTTGTGTCATCCATTTTGTTGCATTGGATTTTCCCCCCACTAGTAGGTTCCAAAGGTGTCCGTTGATTGTGTCCAAATACATAATTCTAAAACTGAGAGGGATGAAAGTCAAAAACTGCAGAGCATTGTGAACTTCAGTCCAATATTTTTGAGCAACAGGACACAACACAGGAGATAGTGGTTTGCCTCCGTCTGCCAAATGTTCTCCAACAGTTGGTATTTCTCTGTGACAAATGCACACTTTGACATGGTGATATGAAAAAACATTTTCCCAACAGAATTCCCTCCAATGTATTGATGCAATAGGTTGAAGGATTCTATTTTAGAGTTCAGCACAACTGTTATATTTAAGTGTTATTTTTTTCCAAATGTCTTTACAAAATGATACAGATGTAAAACTTTGATAAATATGTACCACAGGTTCTATCCCACCAAACTAAGTCATAATTAGAAAAAATCAAAAGAAATGTAATGGCAGCCACAGAAAAACATTAAACTGTATGTGTGTTGGATTATTAACTGGATAGTTTCTTCAACTACCTGTTTTCTAATGAGGACAAAATAAAAAGTTATCTTTATGTAAGTTTGCTTTGATCACTTTAACCTCACTAATGCTCTAAATACTGTAATGTTCCCACTAAACCAAGGACACATATTACTCACGTTTTTGAGCTTCTAACCATTCAACTAGCATTGTTCCCACATTAAAACCCTTCCTGGAGTTGCATTGCTTCATTTATGCTAATTTGATGAATTTGGTTTGGAAAGTCCTCTCCCTCCGAGCGTCAAACACTTCATTCTGAATTTACCTAATCTGTGATGTTATAGATCAAACTCTGAAATGTTCTGCATCGTTTTTAAGTCCACAGGTCATTGATAGACTCGTAATGTAATGAAAAAAAATTATGTCATTCTATCCATGCTGTTATTGTGTGCGGATAATGTAAGAATATGGGTTACTGATAAATGTGAATGTAAGAATATGGCTTCCTGATAAATGGTGCCCATACTCTGTATCTGGGATGCCCATACTCTGTATCTGGGATGCCCATACTCTGTATCTGGGATGCCCATACTCTGTATCTGGGATGCCCATGCTCTGTATCTGGGATGCCCATGCTCTGTATCTGGGATGCCCATACTATGTATCTGGGATGCCCATACTATGTATCTGGGATGCCCATACTCTGTATCTGGGATGCCCATGCTCTGTATCTGGGATGCCCATACTCTGTATCTGGGATGCCCATACTATGTATCTGGGATGCCCATACTCTGTATCTGGGATGCCCATACTCTGTATCTGGGGTGCCCATACTCTGTATCTGGGGTGCCCATACTCTGTATCTGGGGTGCCCATACTCTGTATCTGGGATGCCCATACTCTGTATCTGGGGTGCCCATACTCTGTATCTGGGGTGCCCATACTGGGATGCCCATACTCTGTATCTGGGGTGCCCATACTCTGTATCTGGGATGCCCATACTCTGTATCTGGGGTGCCCATACTCTGTATCGTGGAGTCATGCGTCAGGACATGTCTTGAGGGTCAGGTCACCTTCGAAGGAGATAGCTCGAATCTTTGCTTCCGTGAAGGTTGTTCTAACTCTTTTAGAGCTGATTTGATTGTGATGATGTGCATATGTGTCAGTTTATGTCACTTCCTTTAAAAGGATGTGTATTGTCATTGTTCTGTAGGTTAGGGACAGAAACCTTTGTTAGGGACAGTGGTAAATAAAGATACCTTTTGAGAAAGACAAACTGTTTGCAGAAATTCCACAACAGTACTGAGCATTTATACTGTCAGATCACTGACCATAGTATAATTTTTTTATCTCACCTATGTTATTCCCTCTACTATAATAGATGGAGTGTTTATTTTTTTACAATTTCCTGTTCATTTCCAAAGTAAACTCTGAGATGAGTAAATGAGATGCCTTAGTAAAAGTACTTAATTGCATGTTTAAAGGCCAATAACTATACAAATAATGTGAAATATTTGTCCGTTAAGGTACTATTTAGGTTGAGTTGGTACCAAAATCTTCTACCCCATGCTAGAAACTGCAAGTATTTCTACCAACAAACAATTTAAGTTTGGAGTAACGTTTTAACTGGCATGAGGGAACAGAAATACTGCACTGTTCAAAATTGCATTATAAATATCCCATTACTTTTCTTTTTCTTCTACTACTCCTCTTCCCCATCTCATAGTGCTGCTCATTATACATTGTTCCCTCAGATTCTTTGATAACCCATAATGCCGTGGTCGGATTGAGCCCATTGAATGAACCCTTGTGTGAAATGCGTCTGTAGTCAGCATGCACCATCAGCATCCATCCCGCATGCCTCACCAGCCCTGCTCTCCCCACCAGAGGAGCCCGGATTATGCGCCTTAGCCCCTTTCTCCTTCATGCCTCTTTTGCTTTTTGTCTCTCACTGCCTCAGTGGAAGGTCACCTGAAGGAGGTAATCCTGTATTCCTCTCTCTTCTTTTCTCTCACTTTTTTATCTGAGGGGCTTTGTGGCCACTACTAGGGCTCATCCATAGAGCGGCACCAGCAAAAGCCTGTGTGCTAACAGTAAGGCGCTCCGATGCGTGAGATTGCTGGCTTTTATCCCCCTGGTATGAATAGCAAAAAGCACCTTACTATAACACAAAGTCAATGTGGAGATTTTCTACGCTTTTCAGAAACGTTGTGCAAACTTGCTACGGCTATATGACCAACAGGCTTGTCCTTCATTCAGAGTGGAGGGACACGTAGAATCTCCAGGGATGTGGAAGTATATATTTGCATTCAGCTGTTTTCTGCCAGCCTCTGGTTTCATTTGTTTACATGTGGAGATGCAGCTGGAAAGGTCCACTGGGAGCTACATCCCACGGAGATGTGTGGATGTTAGATGTTTGACCATGAGAGGGGATTATGCACTGCCTTGGAGCTTGTTGCACAAGGGACTTAGCATTTTATCTAGACAGCACTTGATGCAAATGATGTATACTTGGATTGTCTTATTTTTAAACCATATTACATGTTCCCAACTCTTCATTTGTTCCATTTCGTGTCATCCTGTTTATTGTTGAGGTAATGTGATTATGCTCCTTTTCCCAAAATATTATAGTGTCATGGGCACATCGTACCTTCAGTGTGATACAGGTATGATTTTGAGTGACGATATGAAATTTAAATACCGCACTGAAACGGAACGTGAGGAGGAGGATAGATATTTCAGTAAAACTGCTCTGTACCTGCCCAGCACACAGGAGAAGGACTACCTGCTTCTCACATTAAATCTAACAATGTCATAGTTTTAGATGACTTGTGTGAAAACATGAGGCAGCCCTTATTATCAGCACTGAACACGTTACCGGGTCCGACTTTTCGAGGATCATCTTGATCAGACCAAAGACAATGACTCCACTTTGTGCAGTAAGAGGAGTTTGCTTGTGTTTGAGCCTATATAATTGAGTACATTTTAAATTAGACCTATACACATACTGTAGAAATCAATTGTAGTCAATTTAGCTCTTAATTTATTTGTTTTGGACCTCCTTTTGTCTAACATTAAAAAACAGCTTATCCTCATAATGTCACTGCACATCTGATAGTTGAGCACTGCCTTTTATTTATTAATAATTATTATTTTTAATGGACAGCTGCGGCGCAAAATGGTGAGAGCGAGGGTATAGACACTCGGCAAATGGTTCAGGGCCGGAAACAAACCCACAATGTTGTGGTGGCAGCAACCACACACGTACAATGCCCCTTACCCACTGCACCACTGGTGAAGCACGAAGCCCTGACTCGTTTACATTTGACTGACGCACAACGTGTGGTTAATGAGCGTGGGATACCGTACCACATGAACACAAACCCGTAATCAAAATACAAATTTTCCCTTCAAAGACGGGGACAGCTCTGCTGCAGGAGTGCGTGCAACAGCAGCTGTACGTCTGCACCCACAGGAGGAAGGAAAGGGGGTGCATGGCACTGCACAGGGGGCACACATAGTGCTTATGGTGGCATCGCACGCCTACACGCCGGAAGGCGTAAGAGTCCTCTCAAAATCTGTTCTTGCTATACCTGATTTTTACTTAAAAAAATGAAAAACATAACTTGCTCATTTTAAACTCTTTGCAGCATCCACATGTATTGTTCACTTACATAATGCCTTAGCATCCTAAATATTCACAATGAGTTTATAAGTGTTTTTGCTCTCTGAGCCCAGAGTGAGTTTTGGCGTCACGGTAAAGCTAACCAACATTAGCATGCTAACAGCGAACTTCCTGAATAATGAATTAGCCTAATCTTAATCTCAAATTTAGTTTTTATTGCAGGTGTTTGGATAATTGGTCCATAGATTTATGTTTGGGCCTTGGTCAGAAAGAAACACAAATTTATCCCTTCCAAATCACATTAATATTTATAACCTCTGTGTAGAATTATGTTAAATCATTGTGCAAATCGACATTGCATTTTCCTGAGTTGCTGGTCCCACCTGAATGGTCAGCATTATTCAACATACCGTTGACTATTGTGTAGAGCCTACCTTTTTATTTTTTCCCTGCCATGGGGCTTACAATATAATGAGATGTCTCCAACGAGCAAAGTGGCCGACTGCTGGTTAGTCAAATATGAATCGGGTCAGCGGACCAGGCAGTGAGAGCCATCACAGTTATGCTAGCGAGGAACATTAGCCCATCGGTATTTAATGAGACATATTTAAAAGGGCTATCTTCCTCCTCTTCGGGCCCCAGGTCAGTGTGCTCCATTCCTCCTTCAGGTGATTTAATCCAGGGGCCGAATGCGAGTGCTCGCCAAGGTCACACGCTCCCTCAGTCTGCATGAGCAATGGAGGTCCCTCACAACGGTAGAACATGATTAAATCTCAAGCTTAGAATCACATTCAGACTCATTGGTCAGGTCATTAAGTGAACTGTGGAGATTTTCCTGATCTGCTGCTTTTAATTTAATTAGTTATTCCACATAATTTGGTTGGGAGATTATCAATTGGCTGACTACACAATTACCATGTGATAAATGGCAGACTTTAGGTGAATCAGTTGTTGAGTTCTGAATATTGCTTTATTATTGGATATAAACCAGTCGTAATTGGGACGCTTTTTAGTTTTGAACATTGTTAGCAGCTCTGTTTGAACACTTGGGCTGTGTTCTCGCTCGCACACTGACCACATCAGAACCCAGGAGTGAACCAAGGCCAAACTGAGGACCAAACATTGCCTGAGGGTGTAAGCACATGCGTGTGTTTGTGTCTTTGTTTGTGTGTGTGAGCGGGCGTGGCATTGTTGGGGCGTTTGGGTGTGGACATTTCGAGTATGAAAGGCTGTATGATTGAATTAAACAGTCCACACCAGGATTAAACTAATATGTGCACATGTGAGATTAGTTATTTCAACTTTTGCACACATGATTATTACAATTCCGGATGTGGTTCTCTTTGACCTTGTTTCCACTGTAAGCTTCAAATTCAAACATGCACATGAGGATTGCTTATAAAATGTAATCTTCTTTTCACACACACACACACACACACACACACATTATTCATCTGCCAGATCTATAATTCCCCACACCATAAACCCAATCTAATGTTATATTTTCCCGTTTTGATCAATACATAAATACATATTCCCGATAACTCCCTATGTGCCATCGTGACCTTCATTAGCGGGTAATTGAATCCTCAGAGTTCAATTAGGCCCCTCTGCTTACGTGTGCCTTCCATAGCATTATCTCTATCTGATTTAGCTGTAACAAGTCAAGTAGCGTTATGTACTGTAGATGCTTAAAGAAAGTCCCATTCACACTATCTCTTCTCTGCATACTGGCCTTCCCACTGCCGCTGTGACACTAATGAGAAAGTAGAAGGATATTAGACTGGCTAATGTCTGATAACAACACAGTAATGATGTGAGCGTGTTTGCACTGGTGTAAAGGCCTTAGTGCTTAGGTTGCTAATTAAACAGAAGAGATAAGACTTTTTCTGTGCAGGTCAGTGAGATATTGTAACATCATGTCATGTAGGTCAATTCACTTTATGTGCGTTATTCAGTCACTTCTTCTCCGTCACTCAATGAACTACTTCTATAGCCACAGCTGTCTTGAGGCAAACTGGATCAACAGTGTACATGTAGTGGGGACTGAACCGCTAATGTTTGTTGACATTAAAATGTATTGTGTGAAGAAACCTCACAATATAACAACAAAAAAACAAAAGTGATTACATTACTGAAATACTCTTCAGTTCAAAAGTTTCATGGAATCAAACTTTCTGAATGCAATAGGAAAGCTGTGATATATACCACCACAGAATAAACAGTAGTACAAATTTAATTGGAATCATTTGTTTTTGCTTCTAACATTTTCAAGAGGATTAGTTTTTAGTTCTTACAATTTTTTTGTGACCTGAATATCACGATTATTGATTAAGTGAAGGATCTTGCCCCTCCACACCTGCCCAGATCCTGATTTTGTTTTGTTTGTTATCTTAAGTTTGGGAGCAGGACCACACCCCTTTTACGCCCCTTCCTGCAACTACTTAAGCATCGAAATCATACACACCAGTGTTCATGATTTTCGTCTTTTAATCACGAAGATGGGGATATTGAGGCCCGGGAGCCAGAAGCCCCAAAACGGCATCCATTTCTGCACATTATGTTATTCATGTTACTTGTCCGCCAATAAACATTTTTCACCGTAGTCTGGGTTGTGGTACGGCGAAACACTGCTGTGCGCGTCCGTCTCATGAAGGCTCTTACACCCAATGACTCGCACATGGACCGCGCCGCTCACAGTGCACTCGTTTACAAATTTAGTTCAACTATTCCTTCTCGAGCGGTGCGTGGCCATAGCGTTGTCCTGTTATAATACGTCCACCTGCCGCTGGGCCGAGTTGTCCTCCTCCTCTCGTCTCCACGCGCTCTCCCACTGCTCTGGCTCACCACTGTCTCCTATAGAGTCCACTTTGTGCTCTCAATCTATAGCCCATTCAAACGGGACATGAGCAGGACACGGGACTCGAGGGTTCTGCTGATAGAGGGTAACGCTTGCAGGCAATATTCCATTCTATTAACAGTAAAGCTACTCTACAATACAGTTTAAGAATTACCCACCATTTTGAAGACAAATGTACATCGCTTTTGCCTTACTAATATATATAACTGTAAGTAGAGAAGTCCTCCTCCTTGAACCGACACCTTAACGTGGTGGAGGGGTTTGAGTGCCCGAATGATCCCGGGAGCTATGTTGTCGGGGGCTTCATGCCCCTGGTAGGGTCTCCCAAGGCAAACAGGTCCTAGGTGACGGGTCAGACAAAGATCGGTTCAGAAGCCTCTTATGACGACGACACAATCAAGGCAGTTCACGTCGCCCGGATCGGCGTCACCGGGGCCCCATCCTGGAGCCAGGCCTGGGATGGGTGCTCCATGGCGAGCGCCTGGTGGCCGGGTCTTGCCCCACGGGGCCCGGCCGGGCACAGCCCGAAAGAGCGACGTGGGGCCGCCCTCCCGTGGGCCCACCACCCGCAGGAGGATCCATAAGGGGCCGGTGCAGAGAGATCTGGGCGGCAGTCGACGGCAGGGGCCTCGGCGACCAGATCTCCAGACACAGAGACTAACTCTGGGGACATGGAATGTCACCTCGCTGGGGGGGAAAGAGCCTGAGCTTGTGCGGGAGGTTGAGCGATACCGACTAGATATAGTCGGCCTCACCTCCACGCACAGTTTGGGCTCTGGAACCCATCTCCTCGAGAGGGGCTGGACGCTCCACTTCTCTGGTGTTGCCCGCGGGGAGAGGCAGCGGGCTGGTGTGGGCTTGCTGATAGCCCCTCAGCTCAGCCGCCACGTGTTGGAGTTTACCCCGGTGAACGAGAGGGTCGCGTCCCTCCGCCTTCGGGTGGGGGACAGGTCTCTCACTGTTGTGGCGGCCTACGGGCCGAACAGCAGTGCAGAGTACCCGGCCTTCTTGGAGTCCTTGGGAGGGGTACTGGACAGTGCACCGACCGGGGACTCCGTTGTTCTACTGGGGGACTTCAACGCCCACGTGGGAAATGACAGTGACACCTGGAGAGGGGTGATCGGGAAGAACGGCTTCCCCGATCTGAACCCGAGCGGTGTTCAGTTATTGGACTTCTGTGCTAGCCACGGATTGTCCTTAACGAACACCATGTTCAAGCACAAGGGTGTCCATCAGTGCACGTGGCACCAGGACACCCTAGGCCGGAGGTCAATGATCGACTTAGTTGTCGTGTCATCAGACCTCCGGCCGCGTGTCTTGGACACTCGGGTGAAGAGAGGGGCAGAGTTGTCAACCGATCACCACCTGGTGGTGAGTTGGATCCGCTGGCGGAGGAGGAAGCCGGACAGACTTGGCAGACCCAAGCGCATTGTGAGGGTCTGTTGGGAACGTCTAGTGGAGCCCTCTGTCAGTAGGGTATTCAACTCGCACCTCCGGGAGAGCTTCTCCCATGTCCCGGGGGAGGCTGGGGACATTGAGTCCGAGTGGACCATGTTCTCCGCCTCCATTGTTGATGCGGCTGCTCGGAGCTGTGGTCGCAAGGTCTCCGGTGCCTGTCGTGGCGGCAACCCCCGAACCCGGTGGTGGACACCGGAAGTAAGGGATGCCGTCAGACTGAAGAAGGAGGCCTATCAGGCCACTCTGGCTTGTAGGTCTCCGGAGGTCATCGACGGGTATCGGCAGGCCAAGCGAGCCGCGGCTCGCGCTGTCGCAGAGGCAAAAACCCGGGCCTGGGAGGAGTTCGGGGAGGCCATGGAGGAGGACTATCGGTCGGCACCAAAGAAATTCTGGCAAACCGTCCGGCGCCTCAGAAAGGGGAAGCAGTGTCTCACAAACACCGTTTACGGTGCGGGTGGAGGCCTGCTGACCTCGACTGGGGATGTCGTCGGACGGTGGAAGGAATACTTTGAGGATCTCCTTAATCCCTCAGTCACGTCTTCTGAAGAGGAAGTAGAGACCGGGGACTCGGAGGCTGGCTCATCCATCACCCAAGCTGAAGTCACTGAGGTTGTCCGCAAACTCCTCGGTGGCAGGGCTCCGGGGGTGGATGAGATCCGCCCTGAGTACCTAAAGTATCTGGATGTTGTAGGACTGTCTTGGTTGACACGTCTCTGCAACATCGCGTGGCGTTCGGGGACCGTGCCTCTGGACTGGCAGACCGGGGTGGTGGTCCCTCTGTTCAAGAAGGGGGACCGGAGGGTGTGTTCCAACTACAGAGGGATCACACTCCTCAGCCTCCCGGGTAAGGTCTATTCCAAGGTACTGGAGAGGAGAATCCGACCGATAGTCGAACCTCGGATTCAGGAGGAGCAGAGTGGTTTTCGTCCCGGTCGTGGAACACTGGACCAGCGCTATACCCTCCATCGGGTGCTCGAGGGTTCATGGGAGTTTGCCCAACCAGTCCACATGTGCTTTGTGGATCTGGAGAAGGCTTTTGACCGTGTCCCTCGGGGTGTCCTTTGGGTGCTCCGGGAGTACGGGGTCCGGGGCCCTTTGCTCAGGGCTGTCCGGTCCCTGTATGACCGGAGCAGGAGCTGTGTTCGCATTGCCGGCAGTAAGTCAGACCTGTTCCCAGTGCATGTTGGACTCCGCCAGGGCTGCCCTGTGTCACCGGTTCTGTTCATAATTTTTATGGACAGAATTTCTAGGCGCAGTCAGGGGTCGGAGGGTGTCCGGTTTGGGGACCACAGGATCTCATCTCTGCTGTTTGCAGACGATGTTGTCCTGATGGCTCCATCAAACCCGGACCTGCAACATGCACTGGGACGGTTTGCAGCCGAGTGTGAAGCGGCTGGGATGAGAATCAGCACCTCCAAATCCGAGGCCATGGTTCTCGACCGGAAAAAGGTGGCTTGCCCTCTCCAGGTGGGTGGGGTGTCCTTGCCCCAAGTGGAGGAGTTCAAGTATCTCGGGGTCTTGTTCACGAGTGAGGGAAGGATGGAGCGTGAGATCGACAGGCGGATCGGTGCAGCGGCTGCAGTGATGCAGTCGCTGCATCGGACCGTTGTGGTAAAGAGGGAGCTGAGCCGAAAGGCAAAGCTCTCTATTTACCGGTCGGTCTACGTTCCTACCCTCACCTATGGTCATGAGCTTTGGGTAGTGACCGAAAGAACAAGATCGCGGATACAAGCGGTCGAAATGAGTTTCCTCCGCCGGGTGGCTGGGCGCTCCCTTAGAGATAAGGTGAGGAGCTCGGCCACACGGGGGGAGCTCGGAGTAGAGCCGCTGCTCCTCCACGTCGAGAGGAGCCAGCTGAGGTGGCTCGGGCATCTGTTCCGGATGCCTCCTGGGCGCCTCCCTCGGGAGGTGTTTCAGGCATGTCCCACCGGGAAGAGGCCCCGGGGAAGACCCAGGACACGCTGGAGAGACTATGTCTCTCGGCTGGCCTGGGAACGCCTCGGGATCCCCCCGGAGGAGTTAGAGGAAGTGTCTGGGGAGAAGGAAGTCTGGGAGTCCCTGCTCAGACTGCTGCCCCCGCGACCCGGCCCCGGATAAAGCGGCAGAAGATGGATGGATGGATGGATGGAAGTAGAGAAGTCCTGCATTATATACACATTACAGACAGTGCTGGGCGTAAATCCCTGTAGCCGAAGCACACATCATGAAAGCAGAAAGCTATACTACTGTGATAATGGACTGACAAGACCAGCTCCACCACGGCCACCCAATAAACCCGGCAGCAATTTACGAGCGCGCGGTGACCAGAGCACCTTCACAACGCTCGGGCGAAAAACACAAGCCAGCACTTCCTGAATGTAGTATCTGCTAATGTCAGCTAACAGAGGGCGAAGCTCTGTTTAAACTATGATGTACAGGGCTGAAGGAGGACCTGCACTGCACTGGCTGGAAAACAATTAAATCTATTGAATGGGAAGCAAAAAACTGCATTGTTTTGGTCTGCGAACAGTAAAAACCCATCAGCGCTTCAGTGTTTACCTGTGCTGCGAAGAGCAAATCACTCCCTCATTTCTGAAAATCAAATGTGCAACGTAAATGAGTTCTTGCTTACCGCCAAGTATGATTCTAAAATGTTTTAGCGCTAATGCTAACTTACAAAACGCCCATGGACGTCTCTGAGCCCCTCATTCGCACCTACATCTACACAAAAATCAGATCAGGAGCAGACCCGGAGTTACCTGTTCATGTAAACGTAGTGATTTATATACTCTTGAATCCTGACCCACCATTTCTCTCCACTCCACTCTTTCACTAAATATACATCTCGCTGATTCATTAAGATGTCAATCAGTCATCATTGTGAAGCGCTTTCCTGATAAAACCATACTTGCCATCCCAGAGTGCAGAGTATAATCTTCCACTTCGCAGCTGTAGTTATAGATGACAGTGTATTTGAAGTATGATGTGTCGCGTGTTGGGCTGACCTGTGCCGCCACCATCTTGTGTTGACTCAAATGCTCTCCGTGGCATTAGAAATGTCTCCCAGCACAGCCATATATAAAACCCATCATATATAAAATAGTCATATTGAAGAGCGGCTTAGCTGAACGCTACGGGACAGCCATTTCAATTATTCACGGGAATGTAATTACAAAGCTCTACATCCAGAGCTGAGCAGTTTTGCCCAGAGCAAAGATCAGCCACAGTGTGTTTTTATTGATATTCTCGTTTGTGCCCCGGTCAGGGATTTCTGCCGCCCTCCGCCCGAAATCTGCTCCACACAATTATACCATGGATCCCTGGAGGAGCGGGCTACAGAAGCCCAGATAACAAGACTGCACGCCATTAGTTATATGGTAAATATATTAGAAAACGGGTTGGTTTCTGCAAAAAGGCCTGGAGTCATGAAGGATCATTTATGTGGTGCGCTCGGATGAATTTGAATGTGGTGGATAGAGCAATGCCACCAGTTTGAATAGTGAAGTAACAGTTTGCAAGTCTGGATGCGTCAGTCTAAAACATCTACACGCTGATCTTCAAGATACTAGATACTCTTGACCACAACCCCGATTCAAGATGTGTCGATGGGTCCCTTGAAGCTGCCCTGCACTCATTGGACTCAAAAATGTAAAATGTAGCAGTTATATCTGCCAGAATTACCAATAAAGTGTCACATTAGTGATTTTACCTTAATCCCACATAACCAGCCTGCTATATTCCATCTCAAGTAGCTGAATTGGACATCCTATATCCTTGTTACAAACTCTAATAGTAAACACATTTGTCTGTGCGTGGCTGTAAAACTAGACGGTTTTAACGCGCTCGTGCCAATATTTGTAGTTCGTCCACTCTGTTATTTAAGAGCAGCAATTGAATTTGATGTACAGAGAAGCTGCAGTGATCAGTGGTCATTACCGCCGCTCGTTGCTGCCATTTTGTGTGGAATGCATGTCTATATAATTTCTGTCTAGTGCCCTTTCCCTCTGCCTTTAATACTTGCACTGCACAGCCTTCCATGAAAATGCAATCTCCCTCTCATACCATTTGGTCGGCGCAGAATGTTTTGGGCCTATTTGATATCAGTTTGTGTGATGGACCTTGAGAGCCCGGCATGTTTTAAAAGGCAGTAAAAATCACTCCTGTATGCAGCCGATGTGGAAGCACACCTTTCCTTCTTTTTCCACTTTGCTTGCTGTGGCAGTGCTGGCGAAATACTGCCCCCCTGAAAGCCATTTGGCACCTAATTGAGCAATCCTATTACTTTTGGCTCCCTTTAGACTGCGGCTTTCATTGCTGGGGAGCGATGCTTGGAAGCGGCTGTAAATGATTGTTACAGCGGCACTGAGTTTGTGTGTGTTTAAGTAACTTTGTTGTGAGAGCACATACATGAGTGGCTAGCAATTCCAACCATCCAATTCTGTTCGATTACATGTAAAGAATGTTCAAGGTTGCTCTTTGTTGGTGGTTACATGTAGGCTAAAGAATGCTATAACTACTACTACAATATGACTATTTCCACCAATTTTGTTCTGAGAAGTGCTGAGAAAGATTTTTTTTTTAATAAAGTATTGAACCATAAGCAAGAATCGAGATTTGTTCAAATGTTTGGCTTTTTTCCTTCTTCTCCATTCAAGGGGCATGCTGGGACCCCTATTACAGAGTTGTGGGCCGGCCCACATTTAGAAAGAAAGTCCACGGCTTGTTTGTATCAATGGTCCCTCCCGCTCCACTTACTTTTCACTTATTGTGAATCCAAGTAAAAAACAATCCCACCTTTAGCAGACACACATGCCTCAGAAAGAATGAGCCGTTGTTAGTTCTGTAGCTTTAGTTGTTCTTCTTTAGCTCTTACAGATGAATAAAGCCTCTTCTCTGAGCAGCTGCTGCACTGCCAACCACAAAATACACAACTTTAGCGTTTAATTCATGTTTACATTTAGATGGGACTGTTTCTTATCTTAATCATATATTTGTCCATAACTTACTTGGTTTTACAGCACATGTCCCAAATGCCTCTTTGCTCCAGTCTATCTGCTCCATTGTTGTGCCTTATACTTTGTGAAACACCCATAAGGGTCAGATAAATGATAAAGCATTAGTGACTATATAAATACAGTGTAATAATAGTAAATTATACAGAAAAAGCCTTATTGTCATTTCCATGAGCAGATCAGATCGCATTCTCTTCTCCGTGCTGCGTACAGCCCTAAACACCGTGGACTTTCTGCTATCCTCCCGGCCACTTTTGGGTGAAGCCAATCATACACAAAAATAACCAATGACACAGCGGGGAAAGAGAACCAGCAGCCAATCAGAGACAGAGAAAAGCCAACAGACAGCCAGAGCAGCCAATCAGTGCTCAGGCTTAGGCACTGAGAAGAGGTCTGTCAGCCACAACAGCAACCGGCCCAAAAGTCGTGCGGTCCACTGGAAAACGTTTCGACTCTCCCGATTAGCCAGCACGCTATTGCCTCCATCTGTGATTTAGATCGTTCACTGGCTGGGCTTGTTGCATTAACTGATAGAAGTAACTTAAAAGAGGCTAAATAAAAACAAAAAAATAATCATTCACTTGATTTGGTCGAAGGAATTTCCCGTAAATTCTGTAAACACACCAAATACACACATGTGGCTCAGCTTAGAAGCTATATGACACCAAATTCCAAACCTTTTGTGTAACATTACCAACACAACCTCAATTACAGCCATTTTGTAGATTCTGCATTTAAAGAACGACTAGGTTTTACTCTGTGGAGAATGAGTGTGGAACATTGCTGCAGGTAAGCTTACTGATAGTGCCTGTGCTCGTGACCGGTTCCGTATTCAGTCCGAGGGCAAACGGACAGAAAACCAGCTTTCCGCTCATCTCTTTTATGTACAATGTCGGGGAAAGTTTTAACATACAACATTAGGCTAATTAAATGCAAATTTCCCCGGCACGGTTGTGAATTTCCTGAGGCTACGTCTGTACAGCAGGCAGTCCACCGAAATGCTTCCACACGGCCCCGTTTCATCCTCCTTATTCCATTTAGACTTAGTTCAATAGTAATACTATTTTATTCGACACCTAGCGCCGTATGAATTATGCACCAGGTTGGAATTGAAGCTTTTGAATGTTCAATTATGCAAATGTGTTAATTTGCAGCGTGCTTTTGTGTAAGTCAACCTTCCCTTTCATCCATGTCCAACAGGAGACACGGGGAAAGTGCATTTGGAGCATAACATAACATGTGATCGGCATAACAAGACTATGTTGTCCACAATCATTTACTTTGACTGTTTTACCACTTTGACCATTAACCTTCTGCATCTTTATTGGGATTGTCCATGTTAGATATGTACTCTTTTATTTATTTTTTACCCGTAGGCTTTATTAGACAGTATAGTGTGAAATGGGGTTCGGACTGGGAAAGGACGTAGCAGCAAATTGTCGAGAGCCTCATTCAAACTCCCAACGCTGCGGGGAGTTTTTTGTTGTTGTTCTAGTAGATCTACATTTTGTAATTAGTCTAAATGCTTTCTGGCAAAATAAATAAATAATAGTAATATCATCATGGGGATTTCTGTGATGCATTTTTGAGGAGGATTGGTGAGGAAAAAGCTCCCACTGTGCACTCCAAACCACTCTGCCACCGTAACCATACAGTTTCCCAGCCCACGCTCATTCTTACCTATTTTCTTTTAATGTGGTGTTCTCAAGCGCACAACATAATGACTTGTTTGTTATGCTGTGTTGATTGCACCTTTTTAATGCGTTTGTAGAATTTAATCTTGATTGTTTTTGTTTGGTGCCTCCGAACGCATCACTGCTCCTCCTGAATTTAACTGTATGCAAGAAGACATAATTAAAAGTGCACGTGGCATGAAGCAAAATGTAATTAAACATGAAGCGAGTAGAGTGTATAGACATGTCAGCGTAACCTGTTCACAAAACATCGGAGAAAAGAAGTGTAAGAAATAAATGTAATGGAAGTGGACCGAAGTCTTTAATGCAAAATATAATGAGAAAATGTAACATTATTAGTGATTGGATTCTGTGTATTCAGATGAGACCAAGTTATTTACTGTTAATTAAAATGTATTGTGCACAAAAGACATAAAGCTGTGCCATGCTATAAAAAATAGAATTATATGCTTATTATTGAGGCAGCAGTGGCTTCGTACTTACTTATGCCTAGCAAAACAACCCTCCTTTTCTTTCTTTTGCTGTTGTTGGACTATTTGAAGGTAACGTGTGATGTGTGCACTTCAAATGAGGCCTTGCTGTGATTAGGTTGATGGAGGAAACTTTTGAAGGTAGAACATGCAAACTTCTGCCCTTGTAATTTGACCTTGTTACTGTGAGTACAGCATGTATGCTACCAAAACAAATACACTGGAACTACCAAAGCATCCAGCTAAAGATGTTGAAAATCGAGGGGAAACATGCACAGTTCTTTATTGATAACCCCACCCCAGTGCTTGTTTTAGCAGATGTAACATATCACTTACTTCCACTATGTAAATGACACATGATTAGTTCAATATTTCTGTTCTGGATTTCCATAATTACAGCTCCTGACCAGAATACAATGTGGATCTTTGCTTTGGCTCTAAGTTATGCACGGACATTCCCAGCGAGATGATTAAATAATCTTCAATCAGCCTCAAACCAGCAGGGCCGTAATCTCACTTTGGGAGTCGGGGATCTCTGGGGGAAATGTGTTCTTTGTTGGTGGACATCCATGTTGGTTCTTAAGTGTTTGGGTAAAGGATATTTTTCTGATGTGGAGGAGATTGGTCTTTGATCATTCTGGGGCGTTTCTGTTGCCCTGACATGCTGGTGCAGAGGGCTGGATGCACCATTAGCGGCCAGTGCGCTGTGGTCAGAAAGCCTCTTCAGAATCACTCATTAGCCGTACCAAGTGAAAGCACATCACTTCAATAGAGCATCAACTTTAAAAGACAAGAATGGTATAAAAGGAGTCGACTGGAAGAAGTATCAAGTGACAGCAATAAATCTTCTGTTTTTGTCAATAAATTTCCTCAGTTTCTCCTACTAGAGGTGCTTTTCAAATGGTCTCTTGAGGTTTATTCCAACATGGTTTCATTAAAAAGTGGCAGTGGGGAGTTTTAGCGTGTAATGATTGTTTGGGTCAGGTGATGGCAGGAGTGGTCCAGGAAACTTCAACCTTCTCCTCTTCACCCTCTGACCTCACACACTCCCTGGCCTTGGAAATGGTACTATAGCAGCTGGGCTCGGGGGTTGGACTAACTATTACTCACACTGCACTGACTATTTATGGGAATACTAAATTAAACCAATGTATAGTGTAACTAAATGATTCTGATTATCATACATTTACCAGTGCGCCTTCATTTATTTTGGTTATGTTATGTTTATGAATCCAAGTTTAAAACAGTCTCATGAGCATGACCGCTTCATTATACTTAAACATGTATCGTTTCACAAATTAGACATATTACACATTAGTGCATTTTTGTTTCAATATAGCTATGGCATTGTGGTGAATGTTAGCTGATTTTATGAAATATTAGCGTCTGACAAAGCCAAAGCAAACCTAACTATCTGACACTTAATCATTGAATGGCTTATTAGATGGATATTACAATTTGGCTGATCCAATCACATCAATGGTATTTATAAAAACTTAGCTGCCAATACTTAATTCTGTCACATTTGGGTCAAAAACATAATTTTAGAGCAGAATTTCTCCTCGTCTCTGGTCCTGACCGTTTTGCCACACCACAGGCTTCAACTTCAGCCGGTGGTATTCAGAGAATGGAAATGGGGAAAAAAGCTTGTATTTACTTTACAAATTGCATTCCAAACAATGTAATGTACATAAGATTAAACTTCCCAATTTATGTCTGTAACCAGTATAAATGTTATGACAGCGTGATGGTTCTTAAGCCTCTGTAATGGTTGTGCATTCTTAAGCTCACATGAAATCTTTCCTCTTCCCTTATCGTCTCCCATATTCTGTTCTAGATTTGCAAACGCTCACTATCGTGTCCTGCATTTATTTAATCTTATAAATCACAATCCGCGTCTGCTTCCAGGACTAGCCGCTTTAGTGTCAAGCTCAGGACCGACTGCATAATTCAGCAGGCCTGATTGCTTTTAAATATCCTCTGTGTATTTATTCTATTTAAGCGCGTGGTGGATTGTACTGGAATGAAACCCGGCTCATTTGACCAGTTGAATGCATAACAATGGAGATTCAGTTCGGACCACTGCTTTCAGCTTCCATTTGTTTGAACAATATAAATGGTGTGGATCGGGCTCATTTCCTTGGCCACTGGCTGTTAACGTCTTGATCCATCTAAGATAGCCTCCGAGCTCTAATTACTCAGCGAGCCGTAGACGAATTAGCTTTCAATTCGCCGTGATCGAGCGATGACGCCACATTCTAAATTGAATCGTCACCTCGACTTGGCCTAAAACATTAATGCTTCTTTCACTGCAAAAAATATCGTCCTGTCTCCACCAAGCGGACTCACTTAATCAAATCCAATTTTCCTGGTGGTGATGTGGGAGATTTATGGCTGTCGGGGCTTTCTGTGTGGCCGTGAGGGAAGAGTTGTGGCCCAGTTCAAACATGACGTCACACATACAAAAGAAAAGTGTAGTACACCTCAGGGGCCACTACAGTATAGTTATGTGGCTAAAGGGGAACTATGTAACTTTTCTGGTGGAGGATTGGCCGGCTGTTTGTCTCCATGATGTTGCATTGTCCGGAGCAGTAACATTGACAGTATACAACAGGCATGTCCAAACTACGGCCCGGGGGCTAAATGCGGCCCGCAGACCAATTTTTGTTGGCCCGCCAACTTCCTGCTAAGTTGGTCCAAATAACAAAAGTAGTACTTTTTACACTTAAATTGGGAAAATTCAATCAATTTTATGTGATAACAACCTATTATTAATGTTCCAAGTATTATTAAAGGTGTGGAGTCCCATCGAACAATGTCAAATGCAACATTTTTAAGTATTCACTTTCAAATTCAACATTGTGAGGTTGTTTGTGGCCCTCTGCTCCATAGAAGTCTCAAAATGCGGCCTTCGGTGAAAAAAGTTTGGACACCCCTGGTATACAAGTAATATCTGTGGAGAGATGACCCCACTCACTTTATTATTTTTTTTTTTATGGCAGTATGAAATATGTACTATAGTGATATAATTCCATGTACACAGCAGCAAATATTCCTCTCAGTTGCAAAGTAAGACTGACACAGATTGCAGTTAGTTGTGAACACCATCAGTTATAAAGTTTTACTAAATACATTTTCTCTCTTATATCATGATACATATTTTAGGTAATATCTATCTTATATCTATTCTCTTCCTGTAATTGAATTTAAAATAGATGAGTACACTACAGAGCAGTCCGGCCAAAGAACCAACACAGTCTGGCATGCCTCTTTTCATTACTATTCAAATGATCAGTCATATTTCTATAGCTACAGGGTACTTTTTAATGAAACCCCAGTGTGCAAAGTAAACTGTACCTAGATATTTATAGGATGTAATTAAGTACAACTAATCAGCTATTGAAGCTGCCGCTCGCCCGGTCCAACAATCTTTAGGTTTCGTTCCAGTCATTTCTAGCAAAGGATAATTATGTAAAAGGAAGCGCTTCCATGCCCATCTCACATGCATCCTCATGAATCACGGATCCATTTATGAAGAGCCTGGACCCTAAGTGAATGAAATTGCTCCTGATTATTTCTTCCATGGTACACACTGTAGATTGATGTTTTTTCACCAAATAAACAGAATAAATCTCATGCTGATACACCAGTGTCACAATGTGGTTGCAGCAAACTATGAGGGAAAAAAGGATTATTCAAAAATTGCTTAGAAACACAATTGATTTAAATATAAATGCTTTATTTTACTTGCTAGCTCTGTATTCCAGCCTTTTGACCATGATTCCGTCTGTGCCCCTCGTTGGTGCCTTTGTGCAGTAACAGCAGGTTTGTCTCAGACCAAGCGGGAGGCCCAGCACATTTGAGTCTTATCACTCCCAGCAGCCCTTAATGCACTGTGGCGCCTCTCACACCTAAACCCTGCCCTTATCCGGGGACAGCTCCTCTGCCCGGCCAGACTGATTTACTTTCTGTTTGCCTAATAGTCCGCCAACACAAGACAACTTCTGTGTGGGCAGCCAAAACATCTTCTCATGATTGCCTCTCAAATTACAGTAATCTCTGGCTTTAACGCGCACGCACTGGCAGTAGACGGGAATATGAAATATGCTAAACCCACAAAGTCACCCATCATGGCTGACAGCCCAAATATAACGGACCATTAGTAGGAGATGGGAGCAATCCAGTGGTCAAGCCATCACTGGTTATGTAGGTGGAAACCCAATTTGCAGTTTGCTCGAGTTGTTCCCAGTGAATTTTGCATCCACAATTACTCCAGCCAGCGCTCACAGGCTGTAATTGAGGCAGGACGGAGGGCAGAGCTTATTCATGCGCTCATGCATTTGTGCCCTTTCACCTGTGAGTGTCCCTGCTCAATATTCATCTGTGCAACGTCCACACAAATCTGCCAAATCTGACACAGACAGATCTGACGCTCAAACAGGTCCACAATAACACATCATTTAGTTTCTTAAATATAAGCATGCACATGGAAGAAAAACTGCATTGTCCATGTATTTGTGTTCTATATATTGACATTGCCTTTGTTTGTCTCTTATATACCAATTATAAATGATTTGGATCTCACAACATCCATCTAGAGTCTCGCAGAGTTAGTTACGCAATTCCACTTGAAAGCATCCATAGGAGTAAAACTTGTTTTCGTTAAAGAATTTACAATGTAAGGTCAAGGGTCAAGGATTGTTATAGCAGGGGTTCCCAAAGTGTTCAGGCCAGGACCCCCAAACATATAACCAACTCAACACCCCCACAGTAAAATGAATAGACGTCTGTAATCATTTAAATCTGTAAATATTTTAAAATGTGTTCATTTCTTGTTTTAGTATGTTATCTAACCCAATTTCACTCAAACATACTGACATCATGAAATCATCTTGCGTACTAGTCCCCACTTTGGACACCTCTGGGTTAGAGTAATGCATGATGTAACCTCAAGACAGTGAAATTACATTCAACAACAAAACATCACACATTTTTATTCTAAATTCATGCCACTAAACTCCATTTAGTAAAGAATTATTTTAAATCTGTGAATACATGAAAGTAAAATTACTCCTTCTTTAACCCGCCCATAGCAGCAGGTGATTATAAATCCATATTGCACAGGCTAATCTTTTGAATCACTTATAGATTTCTCTGTATGTGAATGGGCTGCAGATGCCGTGCAGGGGCCGACACCAAAGCTTTTAGCAGATGATCGCAGTTGGACGCCTCACTTTGCCGGGCCGTGTATAGCTTCATGCTGAGAGTGATAATGGCTGGACATGGCCCTCACGGTGGTCTATCAGCTGCTCCCTGGCCTCCTGATCCAGGCACACACTGCTCCATGAGGGTCGATGGAGAGGTGTGTGTGTGGGGGGGGGTGTGGGGGGGTGTAGTAGGGGGCGGAGAGGTTGGTCCACGCTGACAGTTACGCTGCGCGCTGTCCAGGAGCAAGCCTATTTATGGTTTAGCCTGTACGACTTGACCTTGTGTGTTTTTCTCATTTGTATTCGCGCGGAATACAAATGAGGTTGTGTTAAGAAAAGACTGGGTTTCAGCGCTGCATAAATGTTAGCACGGCCGGTGAAATCCATTGAAAGTGATGGAGACGTTTTATTTCCTGTTTTCTTTCTGATTTGTCTTTATTTCACGACATGTGCTGACTTTTATTGAACTGAACCATGCTCCGACTCTTGCTACACGTGACCCTGACAACCATGGTAACGTTATGTAGTTATGGCAATCCATTTTAATATTAATTTTAGTTCAGTCAAGCTATCCCTTGCATATTTATACCTGGTCAACCAGTATCTATTGGTTTCAGGTTATTTGTTATGTATTAATTGACCACATTGAACTGGTGAGTACTTAATATAACGTATAAAAGTATTCATATCCTCGTATTAGAACTACAGCAGCCACATGCACTTCCTGCAACACCACACATCTGCCGTCAGTAATTGAAGTGCAACATTTTCTAACCAACTGCTTGTTTCCCTGGAGTTGCCCTTCTCCTTTGGGTGGGGGTGCACCTCATGGGAGAGCCCTGTCTGGTTATAGGGATCACTGCCGCACTCTGCCAAAAACCCAGGCGTTTCATCTCCGGCACGCTGAAGTGGCTGGTTAGCACGGTGCAGCCATCAAAAGCTAAGGTGACAGTGACATAGAATTCCTTATATAAACAGTGACACACAAACCTAAGTTAGTCTGGAGAATGTGTTTAACAACCGGTAGCTCAGCAGCGGACATTTAATCAATAAATGTGTTGTTTTGAGAAGCGAAAATGGATGGAGAAAAAAAAGCAGAGGCAGAATTTCCTATAGGCAGAGGAGGGTCATTTACCAGATGTGGGAGCATAATTTAGTCCTAATCAAAAAGTGTGTCAGCCAGTGACAGGCTGGCGTGCAGGAGACACTCAGAGTCATTAGCACTCGCGCAGATGTGGAGTTATAGATGCCAACATGTCTGGACCACTGTCACCAGAGATTTATTGAAATGTCAAATCCAGCCATGAAATTAAAAAAGGTTAACAATGTTTCCTCCTAGGGAAATTTTGGGTAATTTATCAAACCAATATGTGTAGAACTGCATTTCTATAAAGTAAATGAGGTTGCCACTTCTTAAAGAGTTTCCCAGTCAGAGGTACTGGAACTCTTAGAGTATTGTGTAACTCTTCAGGGAGGTCACATAGGTTTGAATTTATTGATAAATTATTGTAATCTGTCTACACTGACATAAAATATGTGTTTTTCTTTGAGAAAAGAAACATTTTACTACTGTCATCTTGCCGATTACCTTGGCTCTCAGAACCTTGTGATACATTGTCAGCATTGAGACTATCTGTCACACATTCTCTACTTTTCTGTCTTTTTGCATCTTTTCTTGCAGTTGTAATCAGCTATTATTGCAGAAATACATTTTCATTTTTATTTTACTGTGGAGCTGAGGCTCCAAGCAGCCACCCTCCCCAAGAACAAAAGTTTAAGTCTTATGGAATTGAAGTAGAAATGTGTGGACCTGATATTGTATTTGTGATACATGATTGCCTGACCAGCCAGTCCCTCCTCCATTCTGTTCAAATGCAGAAGGGTCTGGAATCGGAAATCTCTCAAATATTTTCAGAACATTCATTCATTCTAAATATATAACTTCATTTACCTCTTTAGAGTTTAGAGTTTTGTGTGTCGCTTTTTGACTCAGCAGAAGTCGGTAACGTTTCTCAGTCTGTGTAATTTATATTTTTTCCTCGTAATCCACCATGTTTGTTTAGACACGAACGGACAATGCGTTTGTCTGATTGGTTAATCCTCCTGTTAATCACTCCCTTTGGAAATTGGAGCGATTGGGTTGGATTCCAGACCAAAATGTATTTGTAAATTACGGTATTTTCAAAGCGTGTGGTCTCGGCTGGTCAGGCAAGATACATGAGGAGATACTTGACAAAAAGCTTACAATCTAGATTATATATTCTAATACTGGCATGCTGTCTAAAATATGCAGTATTTTTGTTAGCATTACTACCTCCCTTATAGGTACCTCATCTTGTACCACTGTTTGTATCTGCTTTATTTTGGGCTGGGTGGTTGGAGAAAATGGATGGATGGATCTGCCTGGAACTCCTCCAGAACTTCTCACGCGCTCTGCCCGCCCCGCTCTAATGGACAGTAATGCGTTAACAGGTTGAATTAATTCTCTATTGAGCAGTGAGAGCTCTTGTCCGAGTGTGTTAATGTGATGCCTCTGTGTGGAGTGTTTTAAGAGGATTACGGGTTTGTTGTTACGCCTGTAGTCTGTATAATAGTGATAAGACTTGGAAAGTGAACCTGTAGGAGTCAAGGCCAATGCGGACAGCCTCAGGGGCTCCAGTCTGTGTCAATGCATAACTTTTGCAACAGGTTGTTTGCACTATCTTTTTTTTATAGTCACAGTGTTGTGGTTTGGTTCTGCTTACACAAGAGAAGGTGATTTTAGGATCGGTAAATTTGGTTTCCAAAATATAATCATGAATAACTGTGAATTGTATGCTTTGTTCACCTTCTAAGTTACAAGCCTGTAATCTGATCGTGTGTGATCGCTTTCCAAGTTATGGTGGGAGCCACACACCACAGACTAATTCTTACTGCACCAAGAGTTTGTAAACTACAATTAGCATTTCAGAAATGCAACTTTTTCACCCTCTCCCCTTCTTTCTTTCTGACAGGCTGTCCTCACAGCAAATCGATGCTGCACTTAATTAGTGTTGAACCATTTGCAGCCAATGAGAATCTGGACTTGAGGTTAGCCACGAGGCTGGCCAGACTAGATTGTTGGTGGACAACATAAGAAAGAGCCATTGGTAAATTGACAATTCCATGTGTAGTATGTAGTATACGCTTGAACAACAGAGACACAGTGTCTGTTGGTGATCCAAACATTATTAGCATATTCAAACAATGTGTTCCTGTGACACTTCACTTATTTGGGTTAGGACTCTGTAACAAGGGGGGAATCCAATTAAGCTACCACTGGTCATTGTTGTTTTTCATGTGACAATATATTTCCAATGTAACACACTCATTTGATTTCAGCCATTGCCAAATCAATCAGGACAGACAAATATGTCTATGTATATTCTATAAAAGTAAGCTAAATGAAATAATAATACAGATTTCAATTGAGAGAAATTATGAATGGGAAACACTTTATATTACATATTTAACAAAAAAGTTTAGATGTATCTATATTTTTTACTCTTTGCCCAATATGTGATCTGAAAGAGTTGATTGGTGCGGCCCTCAGTGCAGATAGATGATGAGAGCCCGTCCCCTGCCTCCTGCTCCCAGGGGATCAGCGTATCATTGAGCTCACTTCAGCACTAATAGCCCTGTCTCACAGCGTCTAAGGCACCTTTCCCACATAATGCTCCTGCTGCAATTTGGCCTGCCATTCAGCTGTGGAGCATCCCGGGCTGTGCCCAAATTACAGTGGAGTGCTGATGTGGGGGATTTCCTCTCTTAAGAATATGTTTCCCAGACACTTTGGAATTATGAATGATGCATGCAGAACAAGTCATTCCGTCCACCATATGCCAGGCTATTGGGTGTGTTTGTGCTTGTACTCAGAAAGCCTCTGGTGATTTCCGCTGAGCACACAACAAATGCCAACTAATCAAAATTCCAAGAGCGTTTGAATGCATCCTATACACTCATGGCTGCAGATGTCTGCCGTATCAAGCCTGGCTGATCATTCTAATGATTTTTATATTACATTGTTTGTGTACACAAATTCTGCACATTTTGTATGTATTGTATACATTTGTTGTATGTTAAATCCCAAATAGACCAAAATACCTTTATAAATCTTTGTAACACTAACTTTAATCTTATATTGTGCTAATCTGACTCACACCAGACTGATCTGTGTCTCTGAACTGAGAATTCATCTGAAAAAAAAAATACGTAATGCTGATTGGTTGAAGAGCGGAAGAAGCAGACACATTTTTATTGAGTTCAATTCAGTGTTCAGAAAAGCACAGTCCTCTTGCTCATCCACAAATGTACAATGTGCCATCGTGTGCAAGTTTTTGGAAAAACTAAATATTTCTCCTGAAATAGGCCGAAGTACGGCCCAAACCACAATGCTGCTCTGTGATTGGTTCCAGTCCCGCCTGCTGGCCCTAAATGTGATTGGCCCGTTTACCACACGGACTGCAAACTAATCAGCAGTAGCCTAACACGATGGATTCTCAAGTGTTTGAACTCACAAAAAATGTGAAAATTCATCTCGCTGGCAAGGTCCATATTGTGCATATGCAGAGCATGTCCCACGTTCACCTCATTCTGACCCGACAGAAAGCACCAGACAGTCACAGCCTCTCACCACTCGAGTTAGGCCTGGCTGAGCTCCCTTTGACTGCTCAGCCCGTGGATAACTCCTCAATATGGGATTACGCTGCAATGAATACTCCCAGACACAATACCAGCAGCTCAGCCCCACTATAGCAGTCAGCCTCATCCACAGAGTCGCAATCGGATATCTGCTCATCTGCTATCAAGGCTCACACTTCTCACTGTCACTCTTTTCTCTTGCTCCTAATCCTACTCTTTCAATAGGCTTTAATGAGATGCCAAAGAGTTATAATCCTGTTATAAAACTGAAAGGATTCAAAAGTAGCTCATGACATGGACACAACGCTTGGTTGTGAGGGAGATTATATTATACTTTATTTGAACAAGTTTAGTATGTCTTGTGCCAAAATATGTATTTAATGCCATATTGTGATAACTCCTTGGAAACAAGTATGTGTTGGACTCATTACATAGTGCACCTTTAAGTATAAACCCACCAACCAGTGAGTGGCTGGTTCAGACCTTTCCAAAGTGCATTTCATTGTGGTGTTTTCTCCAGTCCAGCAGCTTTAACAGTTCCCATTCAAATGACCAATTCAGGTTCAGTTATTTGAAAAAATTCTGTTCAATAACACAATCAATAAGCCATCAACATTTTCATTATGTGCAGGTTGAGTCAGCCATTAGCCTCACCAGTGTAATTCTTCTGTATTCATTTGCAATCATTGTTCAAATCCTGCTCAAATAGCTGACCATTCACTTTGCTTATGCTGACATTTGAACATATGAATTATAGATCAAAAAACAATTAAACTGGTAATCCACATATGGCTGTAATTTTTGCTGTGTAGCTTATTCCTTTAGATCAACACACTTATTGGAGTACCATGGGGCAATCTTGGTTTAATTCTTAATGATCATGCATAAAGCATGAGATTTCTCCTAGGATGTAAGTGTGAAGTGCATATCATTAGCTATTCTCACCCTGCAATATGTTGTCAATATGTTCATTTGATCAGCCGACTGAGTTTATTATTGTGAGACTACATTAGAAGGTCTTTTTGAAGGAATATAAAGGATATGTGTGGAGAAGGAATCGCAATAGTTGGAAAATTGTAATTGCGACAGGTATTGTGGAACGTTTAGAAGAAAAGACTTTTGTATCTACTAGAATCACATGCATTTTGGACAAGAAAGAATCGGCTGATAACTAGGAGTGGCCATTAACAAAAAGTAATATGTTTCAGTATTTATTAGCCATTATAGCAATGATGGGAGAATCATTTGACAATCCATCAGAAATGTGCTAAAACTTGGCTGTAAATGTCTTGGTTGAGATATTACACATGGACTGTAATATAAATATTGAGCTCTTAACCAAGAGATCCATGTTTCCTCATCAAAAACTCTTATCTAGTTATTCTTTTCCCCTCTGAGCCTCAGAAAACTCTCAAAATCTCAGAGCTCAGAGATCTTTAATGCTGTTTTAAAGTCCATAAATCATGGCCAGACTCGTTCTGATCGCTACGTTAGCATGTTCTCTCACAGATATAAAGTAATGTATGCTTTCACTATGTAGATATCCCCCAACTCTACTAATTACATTATAGTTTATACATTATATATTACATGATTATTATAGTTTGGCCCATTCTGAGTGAGTGGACATATTTGGCACATGAACTGAGTTAGCTGAATATATGTTTGTATTAACCAGGATACAAACAGGCGTACCTTCAGTAATAATACGGTTTTGTGCCCACCGTTCACTGCACTAGCCTGGATTGGCTGGATCGCTTGAGGCCTTCTCTGTTGCCTTGTAACTTGAAAGTGATTGTTGATTGTTTTGGAAAGATCACAATAGTGAATGGCAAGCGGAAATGCTTTGAAAAGGCCAAAGCTCAAATGTTGCTTCTACCAGTATGTTTTGGCAGGCTGGCCCCCATCCATCCCGCGCCAAAGGCTCCCTGCACCATGCTTTGTTCTGGAAGGAGAGGAATTGATATTGATCCTCACATCTAACCAAGGCCCAGACAACAAACAAGTGTATTTCACAAATGTCAGCCATCTCCCCAGAACCTGAATGCTGACTCTAACGGCTTTGAGATGGGCAGTCCAATGTGCAATACAGTGGAAATGAAGGGATTTATGGGATGTTCTACTGGATCAGAATGACTGTACTGTACAACTCAAAAAATATTTACGAATGCTAAATAAAATGGGCATTTTGGCACCTATTGCTGAATTAGAGTAGATTTCAATTTTATTTTTGTTGATATGAGTCATACAGTCTTTCAACCTCTAAAAGAGACCAATTAGTTCAGAAAAAACTGATTTATACATGCGTTAGCGGTGACATCATACAGCCGGGACTTCCCCATAGCGGCCATTTTAAAAGGGGCAGCGCGCGATATATAAAAACCAACACGACTGCATCCTTTTCTACGGCATAATGAGCTACGAATACTTTGATTCTTTAGACGATAACGACAAACTAAGGTACACGACAAAGCTATCATTTCTTGGTCAGTCAACAGAGCAATGTCCCAACAGAACAATGACCTTACAGAACAATGACCTTACAGAACAATGACCTTACAGAGCAATGTCCTAACAGGACAATGACCTTACAGAACAATGACCTTACAGAGCAATGTCCTAACAGGACAATGACCTTACAGAACAATGACTTTACATACAGGTTTTTGGCATTTTGGCGTCACAATTCCTGGATTTCGTATGTAGTAGACGTGCTGTTGTGCCCCTTTCAAAATGGCAGACCGGTTGCCACTGCACAAGTTCCCGGATGTGCGAACGCATGTATTGCTGAAATTAAGAGTAGGAAGTTTGGACATTCACACCGAGACCTTGACCACACAGAAGCTTGAGTGTTTACCTCTGTGGTCTCTCCTTTTCAGTGGATCCACTCCCTTCCTGTGAGTCTCCAACTATTTACCTTCTCTGACAATTGCCAACACCAATACTCGTCCAGAATAGTACAACTTCAACTACTACAAACAGCATACTAGTTGTGCTACTATATGGGTTGTGACAAGTGTTTGTAATTATTTTCCAGCCATTTTATCGCTGCCAAAATTGCACTGTGATTATATTCTGAATAGTATTTATTTAATAGACACATACTTATCCACTCTCCGTTTTCTTCCCTCTTTAGTTTAGTTAGTCCATCACCTTTCCATACCTCCCCGGCGGCAGCCTATATGAGAGGCTCTAATTTCTCATTATCACATAATTGATATGTAATTTAGATGAAGTCAGGGGAAGCTAATTGCCTGTCACTCTGTTTGCTTAACACTCATCCTTTTTTTTAAATCAACAAAGGCAGCACACACTAATGAAAATGTCATGTCATGAGTAAAGGATTACCTGGCGGTTAACTTTAGAAGAACATCTCATACTCGTCATGTCAGAACACTGTCCTTGAGCAATCTATAAAGCTTAGGACAAGTGCTCGGAGAGGCTTAAGGATGTTAAGTAATAGTTAGACGTGTTTACATGCATGGGTGAAGTAAATGTGAAGGTTATATAGTACAAAGACACTTTGATATCTCATGTTTTACTTATGTTCCATATGGCGGTATATTTATTAAGCTGTAAAAGTAATTCTGTCTGGATTTCTGAGCATAGATAAGAACACTATTGATTGTGGTTTGAATCAATCAAAGGAGGAGTGAATCACTTTAAATTAGGCTAAAACAATAGCTGCTAATTTTAAAATGTAGTTGCATCATAGTGAAAGCAATCTAAGCATTGAAATGATGAGGATTAGTCTGAAAGTGTTCAAGCTTTTCCTAGATTACCACATAATGACGTCAGTTGAAAAAGACCATGTTGAAACCAATAAATGCTGGACTTCTCAAACATGTGTGAGTCAAACAAAAGGGTTACGTTCTGCTGAAAAAGACCTCAAGGTCAAACAGGTTAAGAAACCTTTCTTTAAGGGTTCCTTACATCAGTTTTTAAATCTACCTTAATAGAACTACAAAGAACATAGAACACAGGCCGCCTGCATCATCAATTGGTCAATCAATTGGGTTATTTGGCTATAGTTACAATACTTTTTTTTTAAATAGACATAGAAATTGTAAACAATATATAATATTGCAAAATTGCAGCAATGTGAACCAACCCATACAACATCTGTCCAGTATGAATAAGAAAGCAGCATCTTTGTATATTTGGCCACCATTAAACTGCAACCTTCTGCTTACTTATTGCTTCAAGTGGATTTTTTATACTGTTGTTTGTTCCAAGACAAAGTAGGTTGTTATTACCTTCACATACTGTATCAAACAACTTACTTTGTCTTTAAAAGCAAATAACAAAAGTATATAAAAAGAAGATATGATGAATTTCATGAATAAATGCTCAGTTTATTTGCATTGCCAAATCTCAGACACTACTGGGATCATGCTTGCCTCTTCTACTGATGTATGTACATACATACATACATACACACACACACACACACACACACACACACACACACACACACACACACACACACACACACACACACACACACACACACACACACATACACATACACATACACATACACGCACATACGCACGCTCGCTCGCTCACGTGCGTGCGTGCTTGCATGTGTATATGTATATATAGATATATACACTATCTTTGTGAAATAAAGTGGAATTGAATTGCTTATGGGATTAGATTAAGGACATAGGGGGAGAGGCTCCTATGAGCGCTGAACTTTCAAATAACAGTATAAACCAAAGCAATTTCCCATTTGCCGCTGTCAGTCCATTTAATTTCCAAAGCACTGGATCTGGAAATGGCATTCATATCTGTGGAATTGAATCTCGGGTATATCTCAGAAAACTTCTTGTGACTTCTAGTTCTGAGCGTTTATTTCTCTGCTTTGGCGTAGGCGGGAGGAATAACAATTCAGTTCAAGCACCAAAACAACAGACTGGATGGGTGCAGAGCATGTAATAGTCTATAGATCGTATTCACATTTTAGAATTTGATTATCTTAATTTGTGTTGACAGAGAAGACGTTACGCTCAAACCAGCCGCTCTTTGAATCTTTAGCAGCATTTTCTACAATGCAAATCCTACGTCAGCTCCATCTCAATATGTAACGTTTCTAGTTTCAGAGACAAGCAGGTGGCGGACTCTCACGTGTAAGAGGTAGATTTATATTTAGACGTCCTGATTAACATTATTACTTCCCACTATCCCACTGTATTTATTTAACCTCACAGAATCAGCATATTTAACAATAATTGAATTTACTTTCCCCCTTCACATTCAAATATACGAGTCTATGATGTAATTGAAATCCATCAATAGCTGGCACCAAAGCCCTATTTCACATTGTAATCTAATTGTAGATATTAATGAGTGAAGGATGACTCCGTGTGTCACTGCCCAATCTGTGAGAGTCAGACCTCATTCAAGAACACATCAGTCAGACAGACCTGCCCTCCAATGGCCTTGTGCTGCGTGTTTTTAATGGATGCTCATTATTCATATCCTCGCATTAAGATATTATTGTTGTTGTGGTTACTGCTGACACACTGCTCCACTTATGGTATTTCACATTAATACAGGTCATGGAGCTGTTCAGGAGCCCTGCTGAGCATTGAGGGGGATGCAGCACTCACAGGACAGCTGTCTCCACCCACTGGCCTTCACAGGTACTGCCAGTAGAGCCTGTTAGGAGGCTCTTGAACTGCCTATAATACTGCATTTAGGCACATGACGAGCTAGAGTTCAAACAGGGGTAGAAATATATTGTGGCTGGTGTATCTGGCCAATCAGAGCAATAACATGAACTGCATTGGATTATCATGCAGAACTACGTTTTCATAGAATGGATTGAAAAATACATTTGATTTTTGATTGGATCGTCATTATATGGTCACAATGACACGGTCATGGTCACATTGACACTGAAGGATCTCAAGTGTAGGGTTCCTAAAGAAGTGGCTTGAGTCTAAGAGATGCCCAGACTTCCTACTCTCCTGACACTTCCACCTGATCCAGTTTTGTCCAAAGAGTTTGATGCCAAACTAAACCCAGTTTCTCCAGCCTAAGTTCCAGGTGCAACGTTTGGACTCAATAGTGTCAAGTGAGTCTTAAAAATGTATGTAACCTCATCTGACTCCTGGAGCAGTGGCTCTAGTCTGAACTCAGAAGCTCAGACCTCGTCTTATCCCTAATGGACAGTGTGCCTAATAATGATGCCACTGGCGTAATGTGTCATGTATTGCGACAGAGTTGCATAATATTACTCATGTGAGACTTCAATACCAGTTTCTTCTCCATGTATTGGTCCCCTGGTGTTTGTAAGCACTCCCAGCTCACTGGTGTGAGCCTAATGAAGAGCATTCATCAAAGTCTCCTGTCTTTGATCAGGTCTGATTCACTGTGCCACAGCGCAGTACTCCCACTGTACTCACTGTGTGTGGACACTCCCTCAAGCAAGTCGTCTTCAAACAGCTTGTGCCGGGGAGGAGGGCCAGTGCTTCCAAACAAGAGATGGGATACCTCCAGCTCACCGTAGCAGGATGGAGAGTTTTATAGAGGAACTTTTCTGTCATTGAACACATTTGCATTTGATAAATCCTCAAGCACTTTTCATAATCATTTAGCATGCTCCAGTATAGGAATGCAAAATGGAGGTTTGTGGTGGGCCTATGCCAAAAAAGAATGGACACACAGTGGTCTCATGTGTTGGGTTTCTAATGTCGTTTTGAGAAATGCCTTGGTTTCCCTCTCCCCAGACTTTTAAACCAAATCTATTGCCAGTTTCTGGGAGGTGAAACTTGTGTCATGCAAGCATTAGAAATAGACACAACCTCTGCTGTGTGACTGAGTCGAACCTCTTCTGAAACACACAGCAACACATTTTGAACAGGTGAACACATTATCGTCCCAAAAAAAATAAAAATAAAAATAAATAAATAAATACATAAAACACACAAGATGATCATTTACAATTTCAAATGACTGCTAATGTATAGATTTAGTTTAATTGCTCAGCTTGCCTCCTCTAGGCCACAGAATGCACTTTGGCTGGACTTGAACTAAATTTTTATCAGTATAAATACTCAAGACAGACACCTATCCATTCCCTATTAATCTGTCTCCCTGCCATTGTCTGCGCTTACTCTACTGTAGAAATTATCCATGAATGAAACCTTAATGAGCTGCGTAGCGTCTAAGCGTGACCCAACATCCTGAGCAGCCATTACCCTCCATCTTCGCTTCGTCCAAATGAGGAGGAGAAAAGGAGAGCGTGACAAATCGTCCGACGGTCCAAGGGCTCGGGACAGGTGTAGAGCGGAGGAGAGGGATCATTTTTGGCAGCCCAAATCTATTAAGTACTCTAACAGTTCCCCTTCATTGAACACTAACGCCCATTTCTGACTGCAGCCCCACAAAGCACAAAGCCCTTCTTCTGCCATTAGCATTTATCAAGCAGTAAAAAGATTATGTACCATTCAGAACTTGTCCCACTGAATCTTTTTAATGAGAGCAGGATAAATTAAGTTAAATACAGTAGTGATGAAAGGAATTAATTCCAGTCAAGTTGGGAATTATGTATATTTGACAATTTTAGCTACATTTATTGGTGATTTTATTAGGTATAAACCACTCTACTCTATTACAAGAATTTTGTTCAGTCATCTATAGATTTGGTTTTAGTACTGGTCTAGTCCAGGTTTTTTTCTGGTTTTATTCTCAATTTAGTCCTGAATTTGTTTTGGTGATTGTACAAAATTTGTACTAACGCAAATCTACATTAAAACTAAACTGGGCTCAAACCAGGACAAGAGTGAACGCATCCATGATCATACTAAAAGATGCATTTTTGTCCATCTATAGATATGTTCTTGCTTTGACATCTCCATGGAGACAAGCAAAAGTACACTTTTAAAGGAGCTGTATCTGATTTTTACGGTTTTGAAAGGGTAAAAACAGAACTACTCATTACAGCTCCAAGTATCTCTCACTGTTCCTAATGCATTCTGAGCATCCTAAATATTCACTGCAATTACTTTATAAGCGCTTTTCACAAGTTTTCACAGGCGAGTTTTGCTGTCTCTAAGGGCAAAAAACACTGCATTTCAGAGAAGAAAACGATCTATAGATACAGAGAACGCGCTGTGGTCTGATGTTCACCCAAATAGATGCTTTAACAATACATCTGTACTGGGGCAGATTTCACTTTATTACATGTAAAACAATTGGTTACATGAACTAGTTGTGTTTTTCACGTTTCTAAACAGTAACTCCTTTAAGCAAACACTAATTCAGCCTTTGCGACCAAATTTTGACCTATTTCCATCTGAATAACATGACTTCTCTATCCATTTGTCAATCTATTGATCTTCTCTTGCCTTCTTCCTCCGTCTCCTCTGGGGGTCAGGCCCAGGTGAGTTGGGAGATGTAGTTCCATATCCCGCCTCCACCCTGAGGCTTTCTGTTAGCAGTTAAAGCCAATTGTGTTAAATTTTTGTAAACTCAACGGGGGATAACAGAAGTGGACTGTTATGGTAGTCCATCTTTGTTATTTATAACCGTTTTTGATTGATAGAAGCACATTTGATTGTTTTACCATCTTGACTGCAGATTATATTGCATCAAAGTATACTCGCTAACAAATAATATGTCCAGTAAGCGTCTGTAACCGTTTTACAGCTTGAAATGCCCAACTCATCACTTGCTATTTATGCTCTTGAAGGACAGGGGGTATCTTAATCCGTGTAACGACTCCGGCTCCAGTAAACCACCATGCAAAGGGTAAAAACATAAATCGGCCCTGTTTTTATTGGAGCTCGTTTTTGCCATGATGAAGCTGACAATATATCAGACAGCCTCCCCCTGTAGTACGATACTGAACAAGCCATTAAAATCATAAATACAAAGGTTCTAATGAAATATCAATTAGGGCCCAGTGCTACGTTTACGAGGACAGAGCTCATTTAGGAGACTAGATCATTTTGTAATTTTCAGCCGATAATCCAATTAGTGTACAATGGATTTTCCACTTGCTTGAGAAGTCGTAGTGATTGTGAAGTTCTGCAGCACATGGGAGGGATACATTTCACAAGCTCCATAATAATGATTGCTGAATTATATCACAATTTGTCTCTGAATCGCCCCAATACTTCTCCGTCCATTCTTGTGTATTTTGATTTACTGTTGACATGTGCAGTTTGGGATATTTTTCATCACTAGCCCTGGCAGACAATAAGAAAACATGTATTTTTAATAAGCAAGGATTTCTCCTCTCCCCCACTCTGCACACTGACCTTCAGCCCGTGAAAATTCAACTCAATAATTCAGCATGCTCTGCCTCGATCATCTTCCACCCCCAGTATTTTGCCGTAGACATACATACTACATATACAGTATAGTGCAAGGCATCAGCACGCTGGCTTCCCTTCACTCCAGTGTGATATATAGGCTGAGATTGCTGCTTGTAGCAAATGTTGTTTACCCACTGGCAGCTGCCTTCATATCTGCGGGCGCATTATTTTGTACAAGATTACTCTTATTGTCTTGTGGATGGGGATGGGTCTTGGGCTCGCTTCTTTTTCGATAAAGCTTCAAAAATCAATATTGCCCTTAGACTAATGTGAACTTATGACGTTTTCATTCATTTGCATGGTTGGAATCTATATTGAAAAGATTGTAAATTGGTTTTCAGAGTAACAGGGTATTGCCCTCAGCGTCCCCTGTGACTATCCCAGTAACCATCGCTGAAAATAAGTGGTCTGCTTAGTTCAGTGCAGTAAATAGTGAGTTTCTCCTCCAACCAATTTGTTTATCTCTTAAGTCTTGAGTTGGGAAGGGCGCCCAATTTCCCTCTATCTAAATTTGTATCTTCAAGTCAATATTTCAACTCTATCTGATGCTCTAACTGCAACGTTTCCCTTATAGTTCAGACAGGCTGTTCACCGTAATAACTCAAATAATTAATATTTAAAAGAAGTATTACAGGTCCTAAAGTCTCCTTTTTTTGTGATATCATTCAGTCTCCCCTATTTTAGACTCCATGTTTAAAGAGGCTGTACCGCATGCCATAACATTTGTCTTGGCCCAGTCCAGTCTTAGTGTTAAAATGAGACTGCTGTGTGCTGTCTACATCTAATTATAGAGCGATTTTATCATTTGCAAAGCTATGAAGTAATCATGGACTGTGCACTGTTGACATTCTAGTTATTGTTAGAAGCAACACAATTCTGATCTCTTAAAGTTGTAAAATGTGCTTATAAACTCATGGCAGTGAAGATTTATGATGCTAGGAATGTGTTAGGAAAGTTAAGAATAACTTTGGACCTTTGCAAACTGTTTAAAATGAACTAGTTCTGTTTTTCACATTTTTATGAAAGTAAAATTAGATAGAGCGCTTTTAACTTTGTAATTTACCCCTTATTCTGTTCTGTCATCATTTATACATGCTGATCTGGTTCCAGCCTGGCTCCCTGTGTCTTGTGTTTAATTTCACAGCTGACCTGCCGACAAGTGCCGCCGTCTCCCTCCTCTGTCGGTTCATCTATCACGGCCCTGCCTCTAATCCCGCTCCGTTTGGTCTCACCTGCACCGTCTGATCACACACCATCACTCTGCATTAGCCCAGAAGCAACTGTAGCAGCGCGCGGGGCGTCTTCTGCTGACTGCTGGGCTTCTGTCGGAAAATAGCCGACAGGGCTGTGTAGAAGTTGGACAGATACAACTTCCTTTAGAACAGTGTTTCTCAACCTGGGGGTCCCCAATGATGTGGGGACTATTGAGAATGTATGCAGCAGTCTTAGATGTTTGCAGAAGTCTTGACACCCATAAAAAGTGATATTTGTATATTCTTGCTTGCTGGTCTACAACATTAATGTATCTAGGCCAAGCCCCCAGCAGCCAAGATGGCCGTCCCATTCAAGTCAATGAGAGCTGCTCAGTAGCGCATGTCGCCAGTTAGCATTTAGCTCTTCGGACACTGCAGCCCAGAAGTGACGTAGGTCTGCGTCCGGTTTGCGTACCATGTGATTGTACTGACCAATCAGAGAGAGTTACTAGAGCAGCGCATTGCGCAGTGTGAGATAAAGCCAAATATTAAACAACTGGTTTTAAGAAACTTTTTCACTGACAATGGAAATAATTCTGGTCCTTATTAAGTACATGGAATGTTTGATCTAACATTGATTTCTTAAAATACGGATTTTTAATCATATCATTCTACAACATGTCAAATGTATTCAGATGATGATTAAAGACAACTGAAGAATCTTAAAATTAGAAAAAGTCCATGACCCATAAATAGGTAAGAATTGCCGCTATATTCGACTTTTCTGAAAGCTCTAGGTGCTCTTTCAGCCGAACACGAGCAGTTTTTCGTTACATTGCGCTCTAGGGAAAAAAAGCTTTCTGGACGCACGGTTTCTTTGGCTGCAGTACCAATGGAGCGGCCACTGGGGGAGTGTGCGACATGCTGCGGCTAGCCATACCCTATCTAGGTATTATAATAGATCCATGATCTAGGCCTATACCCTAAAAATAAAATCAATCAATATAAATAAGGCTACAGTATCATTTTGTGGTGGATAGTCTATGTTTTGTGTTTGGGGGTCATGGACACCAATAGTTGTTGATATGGGGGTCACTTCAAAGTTTGAAAACCACTGATTTACAACAGCACAATTATGGCAAGTATAAAGCAATATTTTCAGTAAATATGAATATGAGTAGTTTGTTGAATGTACACTTTGATGTTTGAACCGAGGCAGGTGGACTAAAGGAAGGACACTGAAGAGCAGGAGATGGTTGAGGGTGTTGATGGTTCTGCTGCTGCTAAGCTTAAGGTTAAGGTACAATCATTATCCTCATAGTAATTTTCCCTCTGCATTTGACCCATCCTTCAACGTCCCTGGAGTAGTCTGTTAGGAGCAGTGAGGGCCACAGTGCAGCCCCTGGGAACATATATCTAGATCCTGATCTAGTCTTTATCAGGACTACCAAGGTGAGAAGATTTTTTTTCCTGCATGATGGGGCAGATGGCAATATAATGGAGAGGAGAGAGTGCATTTATATGAATAACTTGAGAGGTAGGGTTGTGTTCAAAAGATTGATACGACAATATATTATTGTCACAGACTCTGTATCGATACCTGTAATCGAACTCACAACACTGTGGCCGGCTGCACTTGGAGCCTGGCATACGTGTGCTGTGCCTTCACCGCCGAGCAGCACAGGATCAATTTAGAAGTGAACTCCTAAAGAGGGGCGCTGTTTACTGTCCTGCAGGAAAAGCAGAAGATGCTCAATCTGCCGGATCACAAGCTAATGACTGAGGTGCAAACGAGGTGGAATAGTACTTTTGATCTGCTATTTGTGCCGCGCTCCTCTCGGCCGAGGAGCTGTGGACCTGATCAGAAGCTCCTCTCGGTCGAGGTGAGAAGGAGCTGTGGACCTGATCAGAAGCTCCTCTCGGTCGAGGTGAGAAGGAGCTGTGGACCTGATCAGAAGCTCCTCTCGGTCGAGGTGAGAAGGAGCTGTGGACCTGATCAGAAGCTCCTCTCGGTCGAGGTGAGAAGAAGCTGTGGACCTGATCAGAAGCTCCTCTCGGTCGAGGTGAGAAGGAGCTGTGGACCTGATCAGAAGCTCCTCTCGGTCGAGGTGAGAAGGAGCTGTGGACCTGATCAGAAGCTCCTCTCGGTCGAGGTGAGAAGGAGCTGTGGACCTGATCAGAAGCTCCTCTCGGTCGAGGTGAGAAGGAGCTGTGGACCTGATCAGAAGCTCCTCTCGGTCGAGGTGAGAAGAAGCTGTGGACCTGATCAGAAGCTCCTCTCGGTCGAGGTGAGAAGGAGCTGTGGACCTGATCAGAAGCTCCTCTCGGTCGAGGTGAGAAGGAGCTGTGGACCTGAGAGGTGAGAAGAAGCTGTGGACCTGATCAGAAGCTCCTCTCGGTCGAGGTGAGAAGGAGCTGTGGACCTGATCAGAAGCTCCTCTCGGTCGAGGTGAGAAGGAGCTGTGGACCTGATCAGAAGCTCCTCTCGGTCGAGGTGAGAAGGAGCTGTGGACCTGATCAGAAGCTGATTTGTGCAGAAGATGATGCTGCTGCATGTTCAGACCAGGTCAATTGTTTGGCAAGAAACATGCAATACTTTACTAGAATATAATCCATATATTTCTATTTGGATCAGGATGTATGAAGCTATTAGAGCATAAATGTGCTTTGTGGATAAACATTTCATACATTTCTTATCCAGAGTCAGCTGACATGAGGTAGGAACAAAGTGGGAAATCTCACCAAGTGTTTTTGTTTGTTTGCACTCAAAAATGTAAGTTACATTAGCAGAAGTGGAGCAAATGTATTCAGATTGAACTGCCTCAAATGCCAGGGGATACATTTATTCAGAACGTATAAGAGGCAATATCACCAAACATGGAACTGCTTTGACTGAAGCAATTTAATCCATGCACATTAAAGAAATAAACATGCTTGAATGGCTGACCAGACTACCAGGAGAAATGCTCTATTTGGATTAAATCGTTGTTTTTGCAGGATATGGTCTACTGCAAAACACAAGCTCTCTTTTGGATATCTGATTATATTGGATATACTGAAGATATTATTTGAACAGAAGGTAAAGTATTATTATTTTTAAATATAAATTGATCAATTGATTTCACGCGTTGATTTCATGTTTAGAATACACAGCACTTTTTAGTACGATTACATTCACTGAAGAACGCCCCTTCCTGCACTGTTTCTTCCTGCTGTAATAAAAGTGGCCATACAATCAGTTTCAAAGACAACACATCTCTATAAAAGCAACATGTAGTGATAGATTGAGGAAACGTAATCTCACCAATCACCCGAATGATCAATGCTCACAATAGACTCTGCAGGGCCGCGTGTAATTCACATGGAGAAACATTTACACGCCCACCACCATCACCTGCAGCTACGTCTGATTAGATATCAAGAGGCCAGGCGTCTTGCATAATTGATGTTGTTGAATGAGTTTCCTGTTTATGTGAAGGAGACCTCTGATATGGTTCATTATCGCAAACACATGGTTTTCCAAGCTGCTGCCTTTGCACAATGTCAACTCAATAACCTTTAGGAAGTTTCTTTACAATATTTCAACTTTAAAGAGAACAAATAAATCAAATGGAATAGTTATTGTTTGCTGGGTTGGTATAATGTGGAGGCTAATGGTTCTGCTGAAATGTAATGTTAAATTACTGACTTGTGATTGGCTGACAGTGGCATAGAAGTAATAGAGAGCTTGAAAACGATAGAATATGGAGTTTTCCTGCTTCATTTTATGCTTAAACTTCATGACTTTAATTTGACTTTCACTAAGATATGGTTTTCTTTGCTGATCTCTTCGGAAATAAAGATGTTCAACTGGACTGTGAGAGCTTGTGAGTCCATAACTTGAATACCTGTCTCCCGTGGAGTAACAGCCCTTTTAAGACACTATGAATATAAATGACTGACTTAAACCCATTTATCATTCAGGCCATGATTCTGAAACTTATAGAGCTCTCCCCTCTCTCCCCTGTATGCCCATTTGTGTAGAAGTCAATTTATTATATACTATCCCGAGACATTCTTTTCAGTTTGCTGCTTTTGGCCAAGTGCGAGGTCTACGGAGACTTGTCAAGGGATGATGGTGGATGTGCAAATAGGAAATATGATTGTCCAATCTCTGTAGACAGCGATTTGGAAAGGTGCTGTCCGGCTGACGTGTGGATGAAGGTGTGTAAAAAGCCTGTCACCCTGGTTGTCATCACCTCAAACACCAGATCAATACCAATTTAGCCACTGCCAGTGATTGACTCCAGCCTCATGATTGCTTCTTATTTCATGCTCCTGTGCTGCTCTTTCTACAGACGTGATATGGGGTACGCTGGTGTAGGGCTGGGTATCGCCAAGACCCTCACAATACAATACTTATCCCGATACAAGGGTAACTATACGATATATATCCCGATACAATTCCCTCATTAGGATATGTATCCTGATACATTTTTGAAAACAGGGTCTTTTTACTGAATGGGTATGACATTTCATGTTTATCCACAAAGCATGCTCTAATAACTTCATACAACCAATCAACTGATCCTAAAAGAAATATATAGAACACATTCTAGGAAAGAATTGAAAGAATATTGCATGTTTCTTGCCAAACAATTGAAATGGTCTGAACATGCTGCAGCAGCATCTTCTGCACAGATCACCATCTGATCAGGTCCACAGCTCCTTCTCACCTCGACCGAGAGGAGCTTCTGATCAGGTCCACAGCTCCTTCTCACCTCGACCGAGAGGAGCTTCTGATCAGGTCCACAGCTCCTTCTCACCTCGACCGAGAGGAGCTTCTGATCAGGTCCACAGCTCCTTCTCACCTCGACCGAGAGGAGCTTCTGATCAGGTCCACAGCTCCTTCTCACCTCGACCGAGAGGAGCTTCTGATCAGGTCCACAGCTCCTTCTCACCTCGACCGAGAGGAGCTTCTGATCAGGTCCACAGCTCCTTCTCACCTCGACCGAGAGGAGCTTCTGATCAGGTCCACAGCTTCTTCTCACCTCGACCGAGAGGAGCTTCTGATCAGGTCCACAGCTCCTTCTCACCTCGACCGAGAGGAGCTTCTGATCAGGTCCACAGCTCCTCCTCACCTCGACCGAGAGGAGCTTCTGATCAGGTCCACAGCTCCTTCTCACCTCGACCGAGAGGAGCTTCTGATCAGGTCCACAGCTCCTTCACACCTTGGCCGAGAGCAGCGCAGCACAAGCAGTATATCAAAAGTACCATTCCACCTCGTTTGCACCTCAGTCATTAGCTTGTGTTCCGGCAGATTGAGCAGCTTCTGCTTTTCCTGCAGGACAGTAAACAGCGCCCCTCTTTAGGAGTTCACTTCTAAACAGCCGCCTGGACAATTTATAATAAATTCACTTTGTTTGAAAGTATTGATACAGTGAATCAGTACCGATACAAGTACGATAGATTGCAGTATCGATTTTTGGAACACAACCCTACCCTGGTGGCTGATAAGTGAACTCCATGTTAGTGTCATGGTGTCAGCATATTCAGGAAAAATGTCTTCTGGTGAAGCATATTGACAGAACCGTGATAAGGGCCCCAACACTGGTGACACTATGTCCAGTTCTATATAGCCTATGGTTCTTTCACTATCTGGAAGTACACAATTTTTGGCAGGCAATTCCTTGCTAAAATCTTTTACAAAATAATGTATTTGGTTTGATGATTAACTTTGAGTGAAATTGCTGTACATTGCTGCTGTGGAGATGTAACTCATACATTTTTGAAGATGAAACTGAATTCTTATTTGTTGTATAGAACGCCACATCACTCCAGGACCCGCTGAAGACTGTTTGAATCCTCTCCATCATTGAGGACATAATTTTCAGCTTGACTGCTGTCCACTCCTGCGAGCTGGATGAAACGTCCAGACAATGTTATCTGAAATTGAAGCTGGCTCGGGCGCCTGACACTTTGTTCCATGGTCAGGTAAGAGATGGGATTGACCCGGGTAGATAAACGCTGCGTGGAGATTATGTGTCTTTTATCGGCCGTGGGCAGCCTGGGCTTTCAAACAACGGGTGTGGGCTGTGTCCTTGTCTTCTGACTGCCATGTTGGACAGAAAGGATCAAGCCAGAGTACAGAGGAATGGCACTGAGACAGGGAAGGTGCCTTTTGGGACGCCTCCTCTGGTCTAAAACAAAATCACTAGTGTGTGTTCAAAGACTATTCAGCCTCAACAGTTTTTTTTTTTAACTTTCATCTGTTTCAGGCAGAAGATTCTATCCTGATTTGAAGTGATTCTGTGAACATTCTCCATTGATAAGACATAATAATAATTGCTTAATCACAAAACCAGTGAATAAGAAGATATAGAGAAGCGAGTGCATTTTTCTTATATTTTCTTACTTTCAACGTTTATATAACATTATAAAACTGAACATGACACAGAGAGAATAGACCGTACAAACATAGTTAGCACACAGTATCTGAACAAGGTCGTGAATGTGTAGTTCAACATATTTGTCCCATTTAGTCCAAAATTTGTCAAATTTTCAAATTGAGGGCAAATGTTTGTTGTTCCATTTTTCAACAGTCAGTTACTGTCGGTCCAGTCCCTGATTGTTGTTGCAGTTTGTGTCATCCATGTTTTTGTAACGGCCTTCTTTTCTGCCACCAAAAGTATGATCCAAAAGTATTCATTTATTGTATCCATAGCAGGAGTTTTGAGGCCTAAATACACACAGTTTTCAAGTTGAATGGAATCCCAATGCTGAAAACAGTTTGCAGTGCTTTGTTAATCTCAGGCTAATTTTTAAGAACAAAATGAACAAAATGAAAAAGCATCGTAATAATGGGCCACCTGGCAACCACAATTTCTCCAGCGTTAGTATTTCTGACCGCAACTGGTGTTTCAGCTGCTTTAACCCACTACAGCTCATACACCGAGGAGGCTGAGGGCCATCATGGTGGTAGAAAGTGATGTGATCTGACAGGCAAACACTTAGCAGAAGAATCCAGGCAGTCAGAGGGGCAGAGGCACTGGGAGCTGCTGGAGTAGTGTCACAGTAGAGCGTAATGAATGACATCATCTGTGTGTACTGTGGAGGTAGACTCACATACACACGTACTCCCTGCCTGCACTACTACTACAACATGAATCAATAATGGATTGGAACAAGATGATGCACAATAGCACTATTTCCACTGCTCAACCACGACTAAAACCACTTTGTGCATTGACTGTTTTAAATTATGTTTCCTCTCCATCTAACTTAACATGATTTGGATGAAACGGAAGAGCAAGTTAAGAAGTACTATTTTCAGGGATACTCAGATGGTTGGATAAAAGACTTGGATTCGAAATATGTTGCTGTTAACCCGGAACGCCAAAAGCTTTTGTGATTATGTCAAGCAATTTATTTTAGGTACCCAGTGCAAAAATACAACCAAATCTTTGCTTTTATGTAATATGCCTGCATCCGTGTGTCTGTCTGTCTGTCTGTCTGTCTGTCTGTTTCATTACTGTAGAAACACAGGTTATAATGGATATGTCAGCAACAATAACACAGCACTCTAAAGATAAATACTGTAGCTGTGTTGCTTTATACCTCTTGTTGCTTGTTAACAACATCATGAAGTAAAGTGTTTGCTAGCACAGCATTCGCCCAAACAATTCAGTTGAGGACTGGCATGAGGGATCTTTTACTTTGCCACACAGACCAACTTACTTTCAGAGCAAATTACCCAATCTTTTATAGCTTCCTTTGTGCCAAAAAGAAACAACACAATGATTGCTTTCCTCTTGTGGTGCCCTGTTTGTCACCTCTTGGCATACATTGCTCAGATGTATACCACAATGTTTTACACAACATCCACTAATCATTCTAAACTCCCAAACAACTGCACATAAATTGTGTTGAGACAGAATACAATAGCCTATTAGTCCGACACACATTTTTTCATCAAATGCCTCAAACCACCTGGGCTTTATCTTGCGCTGAATACCACTCCTCAAATGGATTGTGAAAAAGCATCAGCATTGTGAAGAATAGATTAGGTGTGTAATAACCCCCGCTTTATTTCCTAGTATCAGCTGAGCGAAGAGACTCCATTCAAAACCTCTTCAGCGAAGATGATGGGGCTGCGAGCCTCTTCTTCATAACACGTCTGAGGCCCTCACTCCAGCTCGTCTTTGAGATAATGTCCTATTTAATTAGAAATCTGAGATATCACATTGTTTTTTAATGAGAGGAGCACTTTAGCAGAGCATACGAGACATCAGTGGATCATAGACGAGGAGGATAATGGGCACGTGCAAAGGACTGGGGGATTGAGTGGAGATGCATTTTTCACTCTGCACTCTTTATTCCCCCCTCTCTGTTCTCACAATGCTCTCCGCCTCACACTGGAGCAGGGAGCACTTTAGGTGTAACCATGGCGTGTGTAGAATTGTATGAAATGGCTATTATTTGACATACTTTATCATGATGCTCATCTGGGTCTTTAAATCTGTTCAGAGATTTAAGGGGTGTTTACCTGAACAATATGGTTTTAACTTGGCTTGTCAGGCTCAGCTCTCTCCCTTGTGATCAATAAAAAGTCCTATTGGTCACATGTTTTTCCGACTATATTATGGGTAGAAATGAGTGGCCACCATGTTATTTGAACATACATGTAGCCACCTTCCCTTTCACATCAGAACAGACACATTGAGATCAATATAATCTTTCTTCCGTCAATTAGTTCAATTTTTACAATGCAATGACCGTGGAAAGTGTTCTTTTCAGACATGTCGAACATGCCCTTTGCCATTTCTTTTTTCCATGGCGAGAACTGAAGTAAAAATGGCTGACTTACTCAATATAGTGCGCCGTGAACCATTAAATCTTGCCTTTTTGGTCTGTTTTCTGTTTACTGCAGCTCAAGCGTAGGTACTTTGACCTTTCCTCGAGTCTCTGTCTTGCTGTGAAGAGATGTAAAATCCACACCACACTAGTTTTCACTGGAGCCCCCGATGGTGCGGCTGAAAAAGACCCCCGAGGAGAGTGGTGGTACTGGGGCGTAAAGGTTGGCACCCCTGACTACCAGAGCATTGCGGTTAATAAGAGCGGTTAATGACTTGTCAGCCAGCAAAGGTTAATGTATGACGTAGGAGTGAAAAGATACTTGATAATAGACACACGTTCTTATGGGAAATGCACATTTACATTTTATATACCATTAGCAGCAGCAGCCAAGTGGAAAGACTCCCAGAGGTTAGCGTTCGCAACGCCTTAGTTAGTATTTAAAAGCTGCAGAGGATATTCAGATGCACTTAGCAACACTGAGGTACTAGCCAATTACCGCTGGTGGAGCGTATCATAACGCTTGTACAGCTGGGTTTAAATTCTTGGCATAGAAGTTAAAGCTCTAAAGCCTTGTATTCCGTATGAAATCCCTTTATATTCATATCAGCCTCATACCTGGAGGATTGTGATTTACATTCTGTAGCACTGTCAGCATAGGCCGTTTTTGATTATCACAGCAGAGAACAGTAAAAAGTGAGGTTATGTAGCTTTTCTTTTGGAGGGTCTGCCACCTTCTTGTTTCCTTGGAGATGTTATTGCTTTGCCTGGAATGTTGCATGGTATGGAATTAAAATGATATATCTCAATAGAGACTAGCTGCAGGGAAAGCATGTTTTTTCAAGATATTTTAAGCAAAAAAAAAACATATGTAATTTTGGTAGAAAATGTTTCAAAGTCGATTGGAAAGTTTCTTGAAATCCAGAAGTTTTGACTGCCATCCGGAAGACATTATCAATCTGAAAGTACTTAAGTGTCTTGAGATGTGTGATAGCATAAATGCAAGATGTACGTTTAATGTACACTGGAACATTTTACCTTAAAGATATCTGATAGCTGAATAGACAGAGAGCGAGAAAATGGAAGTGCAGTGGCTCGCAGACAGGAGCAGGGCTCTTTAAAAGCAGCTTTACACTCAAGCATCACCCTGGTGCACAGCTTTGTTTGACAGCCAATAAGAAAGTTTGCGATTCTTGTCGTGCTGCAGACCGTAAGAACTGTGACTGGTTACAGATCACAGTTGTTGAATGCATAACAGATATTTTGAATTACCACAATGCATCTGTACGGAGGCGTACAGGGTTACTTATAGATGAGAAATAAAAATAGGATGGCATATTTTTTTGTTTAAACACGCACATTTACCAGGAAAAAAGCAAATTCTCTAGAAAATAGAAAAAAACATTCGTAAAAACTTACGAGTTTGTAGACGTGAAAATTTGGTAGAAAAAAGCTGCGAATTTGTGAGAAAAAACAAGCAAATGTAGGGATTTCAAACATGTATATTTGCTAGAATCATTTCAGATGGCTATGGCTAGAGATGGCACGATCCTCATTAGTTGGTTGTATTGAGCTATGACATTATTATAGGACTAACTAATATTGGTCTAAACCAGTGGTTCTCAACCTGGGGTCAGGACCTCCGTGGAGGTCGCAAAATGATTTTATGGGGTCCCCGAATTATAATGAAGAAAAATGTGAAAATGAATATAGTCTTCAACAAGACTTGACCCACTTGAAATGCAGCTGCAGCTGTATGATTACATTTAGTTAACAAAGTGCTCTATGTAGGTCTATATCCTCAAAATAATAAACGTAAGACATGAGGCTATTAAAGAAGTCCAAAGATTAGCACAAAATAAGCCAAATGCCAGTCATAAACCATTTGTGTAGTTTATCCAAGGCAAATGTAAACCAAAGCTTGCTCTAGTTTGCAGCCCTAAGTCATTATTCAACTTATTCCGCCCCGCCCACTTTTGCCACTTTTGGCCACAGATCGTCACTTGTAATGGCACTTCTGGTCGAGCGGGAACTCTGTTCACTTCATTGTAAAAGGAAGGAAAGTCTCACTGCTAAAATATGCTGCAATTAGATTAGATAGTGTTGTGTAAAATATCCACAGTTCATGTGCAACAACAAGTCAACAACGCACACATTTCCTGGGTGTGAACACCTATTTTCTCTGGAGGTCGACAGCCCTATGTTAACACACCTGGAAGGAGGATTATGTTGCTTAGGGCAACTTCTGGAATGTGAATATGTCAATGTCAAAGTTTATTTCTCAAGCACACTTACAACTTTAAAATCCCAAAGTGCAATAAAATACATTAGTGACACATAAAATACCAGTAATTACAATTACACATGATAATAATATCATATAATGAATAAGTGCCATCCAAAATGAATCAACTTCCTCCAATCTAGTACTTAAAGGCGGTATGGACGATTTTTCGGCGATTTGAGAACGCAGGCGGAAGTGCACATGCCACTCCCCCGTGCGGACTGATACAACACACACGTGCGTTTGTTTATTAGCGCAACGGAGCGCATCGCATCTCTCGTCTCCCGTAGATTTCTGTCCACTTCTGCGTCAGCTCGAACTGTCTTTCTCCGTCTTCATTTTGCCCCGTACACTGAAGGAACTATATTATGATAGATCCATGCGCTTAGGCACGCGGAAACGTGGGGACGAGCCTGACGCGGCTGCAGGTGAGCGATAGGTGCGTTTTATGATTGATACGTGGCAGGACAAATGATTTATCCACGCCACGAGGAAATATGATAAAAAATTTGCTGAAAAAAATCGTCCATACCACCTTTAAATATTTTTTTTCTTTGCATGTTTAAAAACTTGCTAAATTACAGCTTTCTTTCATATTGGCAGATTTACATGTTTAAATTGAAATAATGTCAAGCTATATATTTTTTTTACTTGCCATTTGTAATTCACACTAAATAGAAGGTGCTTTCTTAAAGGGTTCTTATTCACAAGAAGGTTGAAAATAAATGCAAAAACACATTTGAACAATTGCTCATGAACTTTGAGAGCAATTTGTGTGTGTAGTTCTGCACAGTTTGAGTATTATTCGTATGCCGCGTGCATCTCTGGACATATGCACAGCAGTGACCTGCAGGGGCCTAAAGTGGCCCCTAAACCCAGGCTTCACACATCAGGACGTCTGAGTAACTTTTTAGAATAATAATACCTTTGCTCCTTCGGTGTCCGCGGTGAACGATGAACAAGAATGACGCCAGCACTCAACTGAATCGATTATATACCTTTGATCCAGTTTTATTGACTGATACATGTAACCTGTGTTGACCTGCAACAAAATAACTAATCACAATGAATTAATTGAAGCGCTGATGCAAAAAAGAAAAAAATCCTATGTACTGTATCTTATGTAAATCCCCTCTCTGTTTGTAGACTGTGTCACACCAATGGATTTGCGGTTGTAGATTTACCAAATATCGCTTTTCCCTTGTGCTTGTTGAAATTGTTTTAAGTGTTAATGCACAATTTTTGCCTCTGACAATGTCTGGTTAGCAGAATGGCACCATGGCTACGGATGACTGTGTAAAGGTTGCACAGTGTGACAGGTTAAGAGTCTAAGATTACCCACCAATGTCTGGCTGTGTCTGAAATTGTGGATAATCATAGCACCAGCAAATTTTAGTCTCTCCAGCAGAATATTCTTTCATTCTACCTAATAAAGTCTCCAATTGTCAAACGTGTCCAGGTTATATGGTCTTTAGCACACTAGAACTTACTGTAATCACATTTACTCACAGCATATGTTTTATTGTTATAATGTACATGAGTTAAAAGTCTAAATATTACAATGTGACAAAATAGGGAAATTCACTTCAGAAGCAACATTGTAATATTAGCAAGAGCCTACTAAGAGTTCTAATAGCATAGACTCTTTTATACAGTATGTTTGAAATGCACCTTTGTTAGTTTGGTAGTTTTGGACACAAGTTGTCTTCATCTCACAAAAAAAGCCTTATTATCATTATTATTATAGCACATAAACCTTTTTAGCACTCCGCTTTCTCATCAATCTGTTTCACTCGTGCTTATAATCCTACAAACTGTCTGGAGAAGTGTGCCTATCTGCCATTCAAACCCTCTCTCCTCGCTCCATTAGTAAAGCAACCACTGCAGGTTAAAAGTGTTAAAAATCCTCCGTTATCCACCTCTTCCTCATGTCTGATTTGTATTGGGAGGTGTTGGGAGACTGACGGCGTAATAAGAACTGTCAGAACGCTGGCCACTAATGGGAGCGCCGCTATCATTATCACCCCATAGGCTCGGAAACATCGATGCTTGTATTGTGACCGGAATAAGAAATGCCCCGCTCGAGCCATCAAACTGTGATCGCTCGTAGTGGTTGGAGCGAGCAGATAAAGCAGGTTTAAAGCAGGTGGCAGATCCCCCCACAGTCGAGCCTCCTGATTTGTCATCTCCCTGACACCGTAGTTCTGGGGCTGTAGTATGAGTGACAGCCCTTGACAGATAGAACAAAGCTCTAAAGAGACAAATGAGTGTGAGCATAAAGGCTCTGGAAAACAGACAGGTATGATGACTGGTTTATTGAATGGATGAACAAAATTTGTTTTTAGTGATGCAATGAAGTGTGTTTGTTTGGTAAATCGTCTTCTTTGGGACACAGAGAAGACAAAGACATTCTGCTGCATGTTTTGAAGATGATGGAGGTTGGTTTATGGTTGCATACATCAGAGTTTACAGTAGTCTCATCAGCCTGGTGGCCTGCTCTGATCCTCCTTCTCTATGATGAAGCACCAGACCTCCTCCTGTGACACGTGCAGCTTCGAGGAGAGCTCATGTACCTTCTGGGACAGCTTCTCTCTGTACTTCCTCTACAACCGAATAGCATAGTACTTCAATGCTATTCAAGTGTTGGAAGTCAGGACTCAATCTCTCTCACCTTCTAATCTTTCTCTGTTCTTCATTATTTACTTTGACAGAGGAAAGCTCCTGTTTCAGATTGACCTCCTCATTCACTATGGTGTGTGTCTTGTTTTGGAGTGTCAGTTTGACCACCTTCAGCTCTGAGTCTCTCCTGAGCGTTTAATCCGGAGACTTGTTGGCCTGTATCTGATTATTCAGCTGAGCTTTCATTCCCTCCAGCCGTTGTATGAGTTCCTGGACCACAGGGATCTCCTCAGGGGTCTCCTCAGGGTCTCCACAGGGGTCTCCTCAGGGGTAGAAGCTTGGAGATGCAGCACACACCTCCTGCAGTCTCTCTTCAGGGGCTGGCTCTGGAGGGCCCCCTGTTGGTATGGAGCCTTGGAGCCCAACCTCCAGGACATAAGTTGAAGCATTTGTGTCTCTGTCAGTGTATTGATTGATTGAGAACTCCAAACAACAACACAAAGATTATTATAGGAACCATTTTCTCTACACATGCCATTTTATTTTATTTTTTTTTTAACACACATGTGAGTCCTCTACTAAAATAAATCACTCTTCATCTCTGTAATTGAAAACATTACTCGTGACACGACGTTACCCCACTATGAGTCTCCATTAGCAAAGTAGCTCCAGCTCCTCTCTTTGTCTTTTCAGCCTTGGTCGTCCCCTGGTTCAGTCCTTCTAAGGTGTCAGCGGCCGCTCTGTTAAGATTAGATTTGAATTTATGAAGATTGCCTCACCTGACTAGCCGTTGTAATCTATGCCGTCGTTGTAATTCACGTTTAGCCCCTCATTTCCAATCCGCTGGAGAAGGGCCATATTTCACTGTGACAATGTAATCACAGGTCCACATTAAAAAGTCATTATTGTTTAAAATCCCATGGCCCTGACTGGGAAAACAGTGGCAGTAGCTGTCTGTCCCATTCACATGCATGTTTACCTAAGAACACAAGCCGGGCTGATTTAGCTTTAGCCTTATTGATCGCAGGGGTCTTTGGAAGCACCGCACATGCATTGGTGGAATATAATTGTGCTTTTTGGGGCTGATTAGCAGGTAATCCTTGTACCATACTGTGATCCCTGCAGATTAGGAAACGGCTAATGTGCAATATGTTTGTTCTAATAACATGGATGGAAATCAATCCTTCAGAAATCTGTTGCACGTGCAGTGAATGTGGTTTGTAAAGCCCCATGTTCAGTCCTGTTTTAATTCCGGGTGTAATATTTAAATACTAAATGATCTTTATGCCGAGGAACATTATTGATACATTTCTTGTGCCTGTATTTTCTTAAGCCATAGGATAGTGGTCATTGTTCTTCATTTATTCCTTTTTGTCCACCATCTGGTTATAGGGTACAAACTGTAAAGCTCAAGCTGGGCCTGTAAAACAAAGGGAAAACCATAACCCGCTTATTTCCAGTCAGATCAAACAGTCTGGGAAGAATCAGAGACAGCTTGTACTCCAAACCCACAAATAAAAAAACAACACAACATTTTTAATCAATCTTTTATAGACATTCCCCCTGGACTTTTTGTTCTTGTTTATTTTTTTTATTTTTTTTACAAATCCCGAGATCTTATTTTCAGTGATGCCTCAGCTCTGAAATGGGAATAGAAGATCAGTCAGTCTATTCCTCCCAACAGAAGCTTTACTCTTTATATTTAACAAACTAAATCTGATGTTCCTCTGTTCATGGCGTTTGACCACTTACACAAGAGTAAAATTGACAGCAGAGGCCAAAGTCAGCTTCACAAAGAGCCCAGACATTTAGGATTCCCAAAACAGTTTCAGTTTCAATTGGGTGTCATTTTAGTCGGGCGTTTTTTTGGGCAAATCAATTCCCAGCTTAAGTAATCGCCTGTGAATGCTTTCTTTCTGTCTTTCCCCTAAACCTCTTTCTTTTTTCTGTATACAGCTATATGTAAGGATGTCATGGTCAGTGTCACAAAAAGAAAGGCTAAAACTGTTTTCTGTTCTTACTTTGGGAACCACAAAATTGCTTCGTAGCAGTGAAACATCATAGTCAACAGTTTAGCGGATCAGGGTGTCACTCATCCAATAATTCTTGTGTGTCTTAAGCCACTTCTACACTTTTTTCTTGTCACTATATCCTTCCAGGACAGCTCCTAAATGCAGTCGCTTGTCTCCTGTAGCGTGCTTTGTCCTGGGGCTCTGGGCGTCGCACTCCACTGCTCTGCTCACCAGACACTTTTGATCCCTGCAGCTCTGCGTCCTTGACTGCAGTTTTTTTTTTCATCAACAAGGTAAAATTAACGAACAAAGAAAGAGCCTCCATAATTTATCACATGTTGGTCTTGTGTTTCATGTCCCCAGGCCTCTGTTCAAATAGACTGGGTTTACGTGATAGAAGATATGCTCCGTAGCTTTATACATATTTAACAAGTGGCAGGATTGCATTGAATCCTTGTTGTTTCTCTGCGGTACAAAAGCACACTGACCTTATCGCGACGCACTGATTGGAGGAGCGTTATTGACCTCCCGTACCACCGGCTTTAATCTGCATGATTTCACTACGGATCAATAACTTATTTTCATGTCCAACACTTTTCTTTTTCTTCTTCCCCCCGAGGAGAATAATATATGCTTGATGGGGTGTTTCGATTACCAACACCAGATCTGCACAAATAAGCATATTATATATACATAAGTGATTCAATTATGACAGTAGAAGTTTCTCATATAGTATTTTTCAAACTAAGGTATTTTCATGTTTGCTTTCCACCGTGATTTAGATGATTTGGATTCAGATAACTTGTCTAAAGAATTGGGTTTATGTTCAAAAATTGGCCTTGACTTACTTTAGAATGAATTGCCAGTATGTTTATCTTCATCATGTCTGAGTTTGACCGGAGTCCACATTGTTTTTGTCGAATTTGCAAATGAAACCAGCGCGTCAGTTGCAGGGAGAAACATCTTAGCGTGCTTATTATGCTTGATGCAGCAATATTCACAAGTTTCATTTAAATTGCAGCTCGTCTTTGGTTGTATGATGGTTCTAAGTTTAATCTGTGTTCCTGTCTCACTGTGAGAGCTGCAACTCAGGATTTTAAGCCATGACTCGAGGTTTCCCCCACAATCAGAACTCTTTTGTAGCAGACGGTCAAAATTGTGCTGTAGAAACTCGGCTTTAGGTTGTGCAAGTGACATCACAACGTTTGTCATTTTAGCAGGGAGTGGTCTAATTAGATGTCAAAGGTAGTGACATTTTCTCCTGTGAAAAAGTCTGATAATAAAACAACTTCATCTCCTATTTAGTTTGTATTTGACATCTAAAAATAAGTCAACAGTAGAAAACTAGATGAACAGGAACACTGCAGACTGAGCTCACATTTATCTCTGATGAAGACTTTTGGATCATACACAGTTGAACTGATTATCTTTCTCTCCTCAAAAAAGATGTTTTGTGTGTTGAAGAAATGAATTGTTGTGTGGTGAGTTGAAGCGTCCTTTATCTGTGGTTTGTACTGAGCTTGGCAAACAAGCTCTGTATGAGCAACAATGGAACTACCTTCAGTTTCCATTTTGCGGTAGAACGGTAAATTGAGGGAAACTAAAGCTCCAAGGATCAAAGTGGGGCATAAAATGACATTTATCAGCACACCTGACATAATGTGTAATATTGGTTTAAAATTGGGTTAATTGAACGATCTATGAATTGTGACAACACAATCTCTATAAGCTATATTATTTTAAGATATAAAATATGGAATAGGAAAATTATTTACCTAAAGGTTACTTAAAGGTGCATTTTATTACTACCCCCGTTGGGAAATTTGTCTTCTGTATCACTATCAAATATACTTCAGAGGTGCTGGGGCATGTTCTCCGGAGCAGTGGACCCAACACATCGGCCAGGTCCAGATTTGGTCAGGACTACTGTAGCTGGAGGATTTTACCTATTGTACATGTTTTGTGTTGATGGAGGAGGAACATGCAAACTGCACAAAGAACATCCAAAACAAAGATTACATTTTCTCAGCTTCGACTCCCAGACTCCAGCCGGGGAATCAAAGTTTGTACTTACTGCCTCCTACTCCTCACATGTGTGGACAGTTTCTAGGCTTGTACATACTCACAGATGAGGAAATACTGTAATACTCCCTGTAATATACTCACATACAGTACTGTTTAACCAACAGGATCTTTTTTGAAGAAAGAGCTTAAATGAAGTTACAGTTTACTCTCTGACAATCTGTGTGAATCGACCCGACATAAGCCCTTCCAGTGCCATAGCAGGGTGATTTGAGTGTGGTTTTAGTTTGTTTCGGGTAAAATGCTGTCGTGGCCAGATCAGTGGGGACTGTAGCTCTTTTGTTAGTACTGGAGCTTTGTTTTCTTCAGATTTATGAGGGTGGTGGTGGGGAGCTGGCAGGGGGCTGCTGTGATTACTGCTTACACTCTGATTTATACCTCTCTTTTAATTATCCAAGGGGCCTGGAGCTCCACAGTGCAAGCTCATCCCGGCTTTGGGACCTGGAGGAGGGCTAGCTGTCAGCTCCGGTTGCACTGGCTCCAAGTAAGCACATACCTTTACTCAAGGATGTTACTCACAGGGAATTCAAATATTCTAGAGAAAAAATACTTTATATGTCTTTATTTGTTTGGGTTCAATTTCAGGATTTGATGCTCTACTTGTACGAATAGTTGCAGTATCAGCCGTTGTACTTACAGTTGCAGTAGTCGTAGTATCAGCAGTTGTAGTTGCAGTTGCAGTAGTCGTAGTATCAGCAGTTGTAGTTGCAGTAGTCGTAGTATCAGCAATTGTACTTAGAGTTGAAGTAGTCGTAGTATCAGCAGTTGTAGTTGCAGTTGCAGTAGTCGTAGTATCAGCAGTTGTAGTTGCAGTTGCAGTAGTCGTAGTATCAGCAGTTGTAGTTGCAGTAGTCGTAGTATCAGCAGTTGTAGTTGCAGTTGCAGTAGTCGTAGTATCAGCAGTTGTAGTTGCAGTTGCAGTAGTCGTAGTATCAGCAGTTGTAGTTGCAGTTGCAGTAGTCGTAGTATCAGCAGTTGTAGTTGCAGTAGTCGCAGTATCAGCAGTTGTAGTTGCAGTTGCAGTAGTTGTAGTATCAGCAGTCGCAGTTGCAGTAGTCATAGTATCAGCAGTTGTAGTTGCAGTTGCAGTAGTCGTAGTATCAGCAGTTGTAGTTGCAGTAGTCGTAGTATCAGCAGTTGTAGTTGCAGTTGCAGTAGTCGTAGTATCAGCAGTTGTAGTTGCAGTTGCAGTAGTCGTAGTATCAGCAGTTGTAGTTGCAGTTGCAGTAGTCGTAGTATCAGCAGTTGTAGTTGCAGTAGTCGTAGTATCAGCAATTGTACTTAGAGTTGAAGTAGTCGTAGTATCAGCAGTTGTAGTTGCAGTTGCAGTAGTCGTAGTATCAGCAGTTGTAGTTGCAGTTGCAGTAGTCGTAGTATCAGCAGTTGTAGTTGCAGTAGTCGTAGTATCAGCAGTTGTAGTTGCAGTTGCAGTAGTCGTAGTATCAGCAGTTGTAGTTGCAGTTGCAGTAGTCGTAGTATCAGCAGTTGTAGTTGCAGTTGCAGTAGTCGTAGTATCAGCAGTTGTAGTTGCAGTAGTCGTAGTATCAGCAGTTGTAGTTGCAGTTGCAGTAGTCGTAGTATCAGCAGTTGTAGTTGCAGTTGCAGTAGTCGTAGTATCAGCAGTTGTAGTTGCAGTTGCAGTAGTCGTAGTATCAGCAGTTGTAGTTGCAGTAGTCGCAGTATCAGCAGTTGTAGTTGCAGTTGCAGTAGTTGTAGTATCAGCAGTCGCAGTTGCAGTAGTCATAGTATCAGCAGTTGTAGTTGCAGTTGCAGTAGTCGTAGTATCAGCAGTTGTAGTTGCAGTAGTCGTAGTATCAGCAGTTGTAGTTGCAGTAGTCGCAGTATCAGCAGTTGTAGTTGCAGTTGCAGTAGTCGTAGTATCAGCAGTTGCAGTTGCAGTAGTCGTAGTATCAGCAGTTGTAGTTGCAGTTGCAGTAGTCATAGTATCAGCAGTTGTAGTTGCAGTTGCAGTAGTTGTAGTATCAGCAGTGGCAGTTGCAGTAGTCGTAGTATCAGCAGTTGTAGTTGCAGTTGCAGTAGTTGTAGTATCAGCAGTTGCAGTAGTCGTAGTATCAGCAGTTGTAGTTGCAGTTGCAGTAGTCGTAGTATCAGCAGTTGTAGTTGCAGTAGTCGTAGTACCAGCAGTTGTAGTTGCAGTTGCAGTAGTCGTAGTATCAGCAGTTGCAGTAGTCGTAGTATCAGCAGTTGTAGTTGCAGTTGCAGTAGTCGTAGTATCAGCAGTTGTAGTTGCAGTTGCAGTAGTCGTAGTATCAGCAGTTGCAGTAGTCGTAGTATCAGCAGTTGTAGTTGCAGTTGCAGTAGTCGTAGTATCAGCAGTTATAGTTGCAGTAGTCGTAGTACCAGCAGTTGTAGTTGCAGTAGTCGTAGTATCAGCAGTTGTAGTTGCAGTTGTAGTAGTCGTAGTATCAGCAGTTGCAGTTGCAGTAGTCGTAGTATAAGCAGTTGTAGTTGCAGTTGCAGTAGTTGTAGTATCAGCAGTGGCAGTTGCAGTAGTCACAGTATCAGCAGTTGTAGTTGCAGTTGCAGTAGTCGTAGTATCAGCAGTTGTAGTTGCAGTAGTCGTAGTATCAGCAGTTGTAGTTGCAGTAGTCGTAGTATCAGCAGTTGTAGTTGTAGTAGTCGTAGTATCAGCAGTTGTAGTTGCAGTTGCAGTAGTCGTAGTATCAGCAGTTGTAGTTGCAGTAGTCGTAGTATCAGCAGTTGTAGTTGCAGTTGTAGTAGTCGTAGTATCAGCAGTGGCAGTTGCAGTAGTCGTAGTATCAGCAGTTGTAGTTGCAGTTGCAGTAGTCGTAGTATCAGCAGTTGTAGTTGCAGTAGTCGTAGTATCAGCAGTTGTAGTTGCAGTAGTCGTAGTATCAGCAGTTGTAGTTGTAGTAGTCGTAGTATCAGCAGTTGTAGTTGCAGTTGCAGTAGTCGTAGTATCAGCAGTTGTAGTTGCAGTAGTCGTAGTATCAGCAGTTGTAGTTGCAGTTGTAGTAGTCGTAGTATCAGCAGTTGTAGTTGCAGTTGCAGCAGTTGCAGTTGCAGTAGTCATTGTGTTATTGCTGTATTGCTATAGTAGTGGTCATATTACAGTAGCAGTAGTAGATACTAAGCATAGATAATAATAAGGAGAAAATGTATGTATCATTTTTGTTTTATAAATGGTGTGTTGGTAGTACATTTCAAGATACACCAAGATATACTTTTACTTGAGTACTTGTTCCGCCTCTGCTCTCCTCTGTTGGACCTAAAGCAAGATGGACGGCCCCTCCCTGGAGCCGAGGAGAACATGAAGCCTCCATCCTCTGCACAAGTAACTCAAACTAACCCTCTCCGGTGGACCATCAATTCTCAGAGAATCCAGCAACTCGCTCATCTCCAGTCACTGTTGTTTTTTTAGTTTTTTTTTATTGAAGCTTCTACTGTAAAATTACACCAGTCACGTCTCGTCTCCAAAACAACCAATCGATTTTTCCATCCTCGTTTAGCATTCGAGGCTCATATCGGCGCGAAAGATTGAGTAAAATCTATGAACACATTTAGTCTTAATTTGAAAAGTTAATTGTATGAGAAGGCAGTGGAATGTGAACGATGACTCATCATTCATGGCTTTATTGTCATGTAATTTCAGCCCAATGGTGTGTTTAGTGTTGTGGAGAGACATTAGAGGCCAATGTTCAGAGAGGGGCATGAAATGGCGAGGACGTGGAGCAAAACTGGGCCTGGAATGGAGATAGAGCGATCAAAGTCCAACTGTGAAGCTGTAAAGACGTACAGTACAGTAGTGGAATATTATTGGAAAGTATGGGATAAATTTGATGAGAGGTGTTGAGTGTGAACTATGGTAACTTTGGTCACACTAGGGTTTCATTACAGGTCATTGTTGGAAAGATATTTGGATAAAATATGAGCGCTTAGATTGTTATTTAGGGAGAGAATTGTGGATTTCATTTGAAGAACAGCTATTTTAAAAGATTTGTATGTAGTTCTGACATACTTTTTTCACACTTCATACTAATTGGTATGACTTCTGCCAGAATAAAGGACGATTAAGATTTTATATACAAATGATCTTTAAAAAAAAAGGTTCCATATCATACCAACAAATTTATGAGAACGTGGAAAAAAATGTATATAAATGGTGGGATAAAAGAATAGGGTATTATAGGGTAAATAGTAAATACTAAGTAACACTGGTGCTGAGGAAGGGAAGAAGATGGAGAAGCTGAGGAGGCTCATGTTTTTGCTGTAAATGGAAAGAACATATTCTCACATCCTTCAAATCTCCCACATTTTTTTCATCTTTACTTATAAAAAATACATCTTCATATAAGTGCACATTTTCAATACAATAAACAAATGGCAAATCAAGTAGGCGGGTCTTCCAATCTGTCAATCAATGTGCTGAATGAATAGCATTGTTGCGTCATAAACAGACAGTAAAATGAATCTTTGTGTATTTTCCTGGTAGATATACGTAGATATACATTCTGGTTTGGTTCAGGCAACACTGGAAATATTGTTTTTGATTCTTAGTCATATTTGTGGAACACAGTACAACCCTCTTCATTCATGACAGTCCTTCAAGTCTCGTACGGCCCTCATCACTGGCTGTTTTGGAAGAGTGCGTGGCGTCTCCGAGGGGCATGTCTACGACTAATTTCAAACAGGACCGTTCTGCGTTTCCTAATTATTGTAATGTGTGTTGTAAAGCTGTCCCTGGAGGGTGTAGTCTCACTGCTGCTCAGCCTGTGCGTCTGTGTGGAGGGGCTAACGTCAGCAGACAGTCTGGTACCCCCGCTTTTGTCCCGGACCTGCTGCCGCCTGACCCCAACAATCACAGACAAAAGAGGATAATCATGAGAAGGCTTAATGAGCTCCGGGTTAAAGAGAAGAACGAATCAAAAATATTGCTTTGATTATCATTAAAGGAAGAATAATCTTAAAATGAGTTGTATAAAAGACTGTTTGGATACAGCATTCCTCATTACCCCTTATTATTATCATGCAACTGGTTCCCTGGGACAACTCCAAACGAGTAAGTATTAAGAGAAGAAAATGAAAAACAATTCCATTATGACAATTTGCAAGGATGGGCAAAAAGCGTTAGCTAAAAAGTCATGACCTTTGACTCCCAGTAATAGTCTAAAAAGGGTATGGTATATTTAAATGACATGGGGTCAAGCTAAACCATTGTAATAATTTTTCTCTTCTATAAAATAGTTTTGTCTGTCAGGTTTTGACGTATACTTTATTTAAAAGCCATAAAGGGAGTAGTTTCCAGACTTATTACACTTAACAAATTGAATGGGTAGGAATAAAAAAAAGTAATTTTCAAATGCTTTCCTTGTTTCAAAAACTGTTCTATCTACTTAGAGTCGAAGCATGTTTTGGAGAATATGATGAGATAATGAAATAAAATAATAATAAATACATCTTTTATTGGTCGAAATTGAATAACCAAGACTTGTAATGGGGAGGGAAAACAAAAATAAAAATGATGCTAACATAATATGAGAGTGGCACTGGCTCTGGTTAGAACATTTGACCCAAAGGTTGGCAGTTTGAATCCCGGAAATTGGCAGCCTTGATCTATCAATCTACCCCTGGGCAGCTGTGGCTAAATCTCAACCTTGTCAAGTGAAATCCAAATGTAAATCAGCATTAAGTGTTTTGTGAGACAGTATTTTCATTTCTAAACATCTTGACATTCCACTTCACGTTGCTGACCAAGACATAATAAAAACTCTTGTGATCTACTTGACAAAAGTTTCAGAATTCACTTTGCCCCTGAGTTGAAATCAAATGGCCCTGTTCTCCACAGTGATTTACTGCGCCGAGCCCGGGGGAAGTGCAGATGACAGAACGGAGCGAGACATGCCTCCTGCGCCGCCACGCACATCATCCTCGTCCCCGCACACACACACATCTGCTTTTGTAACTCGTCATTTCCCCTGCCTGCTTGTGCGGAGAGCCTCATTCACAACGCTCCAGCTGCAAATCCATGAAGGCTGTACCCGATGATTAGATCAGGGCTGTGGGCTGGAGAGTGAGCAGGTGTGGCCTCTGGGAGTGTTGTAATGACATTAGCGTATTCACAGGACCCCATACAGCACATCTGATGACAGGAAGCAAGGACACTCATTGCAAGTGCCAATATTCTGATTAGATTCAGGACCAAGCACATAATGGCGTTTTGTGACTGAGCAAGACTTCACCAGGGCTGTTTGGAGCTTTACCGAGGCCCTGTGCCACACAAAACAGTTTGTATGCAGTAGAAAAAGAAACAGATTTATGTCTGTTTACTGTACTACATAAGGCTAAAGGCCGTTTCCTCTGCCTCTGCTTCAGCTCTGGCCTCTCTTCTCCAACCTCACAGTGGAACTTTACCGAGCAGAGACCTGTCTGTGAGTACTGCGTGTCAAAAGCATGTGTTTTCAGCCATCCAAATTCAACAAATTCCTATCATAACGTGGGGTCGAGCGCTGCCAGGCACAGGTGTCGCATAGAAAATCATGGAGGCACCATCTGTGTATGCTTTTGTCTTTGTGCCCAATATTCAGCTGACAATTCACCGCCTCTACTATTGATATTTAACCAAAAGTGTAGAACTATTTTCAGAGTGAACTGTTAGCCTTGCATCACTCTGATGTAGGGATGTCAAGATGATTCTGTTAATCGATAATCGTGATTATTCCGGTCACAATATAAACATAAACAAAAAATAACAACCGTGATCATTTTAGAAGAAAAATTTATTATTTTTGTTCAATATACAGCCAAAATATAGACCGAAATATAAAGAACTTTTTTTTACCAGGCAAAAAGTTTCATTTTGTAAAGCTTGTCACAAACTTGAGGAACAGCAACATGTTAGACCACAGGAATGAAAGAATATGAAAGATTTCCAGTTATTTGGTCACAGTCTCAATAATCATTCAATTGTTTTTCATCCCAATAATCGTAACACTAAAATTGGATATTGTGACATCTGTGCTCTGATGTTGAACCATGACAGAGAAACAAACGTCATACATAGTCATCTCCGGATGGTTATCTTAAACAACAGAGTCTGAGGACTACGAAAAGTCTGAGGAATAAAATCTGGCGGTAATGCAACAATTGGATGCCAACCGCCATAAAACAACAACAACAACAACAACAACAACAACAACAACAACACTGTCTGTCCTCAGTAGATTCCTTATGCCTTTTTAAACGAATAGGAATAGCATCCAGTCACATTTTCTTCTTCACAAATAGCTGCTTTTACAATATACTGTATGGAATAAAATGTGTTGAGCTGAAAAAAATGAAAAGCACCCAGGCCTTCTGACACTGTGCCCTCCTTTCAGACGTCCACTTCTCCCCTGTCACCGCTGAGCTTTGTGGATATGAGCGGAGATGTGGGGTGGGTACGGAGTGCCACTGTCACATTGATGGATTAGAGCGCTCATTGCTTGCTGCAGCGATTAGGTCAGCAGCCCCCGAGACGGTCAAATGCTGAGGCAAGGCCTGGTTTGTGATTATAAGTCGGCCACACACCCAGTAAGTGCTCTGAATAAAACACTGCTCCTCCACGGCCTCTCTATAGAAGGTCATTCACTTAGATCAGTCCTCACTGCTAAGCTACAGCTGATGTGAGGGCTGTTCTCAAAGGATGTGCACAGTGTAAAATCAAATGATATTGTCAATCTAACTGGACACGCATTTTACCCACACTATTACTTCACCAAGTTATGACAAATATAAGGAAAAGTCATGCATTACTACATTGCTTTGCTCAAACATTGAACTCCTTCTCCTGATGTTCTCCTCTTTCACTATAATCCCCTCCTCCCCTCCAGTCTTATCCTTTTCCTCTGCGCTGTGCCCCGGGCTGTTTCTCTGAGGTATCGGCTGTGGCGCTTGTCAAGCTTTTATCTTTTAGCCTGATTCATTCTCATTTCCACCATATTACTGAACAGAGTGGCACCCGGCGCTATTATTTTGTCCTACACAAGACAAACTCCTCGAGGACCCCAAAGACGTATCATTTTACACCAAGCAGCTCATTGTTTTTCACGGACATTGTGGATTGTTATTGCTCCGAGAGACGATTGCTCGGGAATTTATGAACTATTATGGATTCAGTGACGACAAATCTACTGCAGATTAATGGCAGCCATTTTTACCACTCCAAGGGCGTTAGCAAAACACAGAGGAAAAGCTCTGTTACTGTCCATTTACCCCACCATGAAGAACAACACCGAGTGGAAGTGATGGAAACATTTAAAGAGTGTACATTGTGAGTAGTACAGTTATATTTGTAGTACAGTACATTAGAAGTAGAAGTGTAACAATGTGCAACTCTCCAGGTACAATATTATCACCGTTCATTTCATTGTACAGTATTTATTGTGATATTTTGAATAAATGCTACTTTTTCCTTTTTATGTAATTCCTTGATGAGCCTTTGGTGCAAATCCTTCCAAAGAATAAAGATATAACATTTATGTCTTCGTCCTGTCTGCACTGAACTCTAGCAAAGTAAAGTAGTACTTTATGTGTATATTAGTAGTAATTGAACATGCATTTGTAGTTGTTTTAAAGATGTTGTAGTAACTTCTCCAAGATCATTAACCAAACAGAAAAACAGAATCTACATTACTGTTTTATAACTGCACAATACATGATATTTTTTTCCTAATAACCTTATATTCCATAAAGGATAGTTTGATAGGTGAACCAGGCCGTCTCCTCCGGTCAGCGCTGCACTCTCTCCTCCGGACTTTCTGCTGCTCCTGCACGTTTTTAATGGAAGAACCAGAACAGTTTCCATCTTGTCTAATTGCCTTATTAGATTCTTTGTCATCAGCAGAATGAGTTTATAGGAAGCAGATTTTTGCAGTTCATTGCCCCCATGGTACTGTGGAGGACATGTGAAAACAGGAGTGACCTCATCCTCAGCATATGGCTATGACTTATTTTAGTTCAAGGAAAAATACTGGAATAAAACAGATTGGTACTAATTTGAGGCCAGTTTTCTTCTGATGTGGACTTGGTGTAGCCCTGTTCTAGTGGTCGGGGTCAATTTCAGGTTTAGTCTTGGTTTAGTTCTGATGTGGTGAATGTGGAAGTGTGAATGCACCTTTAAACTGCTGTCTTTATGAAAGGGTCTGCCATCTGCTTGTTCCCATGGAGATGTTATTGCATGTACTGGAATGTTCCACAGTATGGCTTTACACATATCTACTATCTTACTTTTATTCAATAACAGGTACTTCAGGCTGCTTCATTGACCACATCTAAATTGGGACAAAACCTGGACTAAACCCGGAACTAAACCTGGATTAGATCAGAATAACAACAACAACAAATTAAAAAATAGAACAATATGAATTCTTACTGTGAGTCTCTCCACAGATCTGACCTGTAACTTGACCTAGTGGCGCCACCTATCTTTGTAGAGATAGGTACGTTTAATGTCATACTGTGGAACATTCCTGGTAAAGCAATAAGAGAAAAAAGTGACATAGTGCATCTATAACTCTGAGCTAATGTATATCTGCTGTTGTCACATGATTTAAGATAATGCTCTGTACAATTATTATTATTGAATATAACACTAATGCTAATGTTAGCATCTTGTGTGTGATTAAAAAATAGCAGCCTCACAGGAGATTTTCATTTCCATAAACTTCTATAATATAGTATAATCAAACCAAACCAGGAAAACGCCTTTGCTCACGTGTTTACCAAACAGCCTAAAATACCAGGAGAACTTTGCCTACACTAGAGCCACCTCAGCGTCATGGAGATAAGGGGAAGTTTGTCCCATTTGTTTCACTAGACTCTTGTCTGCGGATGGCTGCCCTTTATAGTCTCACAGAAATAGGTTTCCATTTCATCTGATTACTGAAGCCTGCTGCGGGTTTATAATGTGGATATTTTTGGGAGAAATAAATATTTTGTTTACACTTCCAATAGACTGTGCTCAGTATTGTGTGTCGTGCAGCTCTCTGCATAGCTCCGTAAAGCATGAAAGAAAGAGGAGATAGAAGAGAAGGCGGAGGTGGAGGTGTAGATGCAGAAGATACTGTAGCAGTGAGATTAGCTTTAGTGGCAGTCACAAAAAAGGTTAAAGGATTAGTTGCAATTGTTGTGAAAGTAGAATCCTTGCCTGAAAGATAATATCAAGTTATATAGAACCAATGTTTTTGATGAAAATAATGAATTATTTAAAAGTATGAAATATTATACCAGGTAGGGCAGTCGAGAACACATTGAATTGCCACAGATCTGTATGAAACACTATTGGCCTATGGAATATATGGATGTTATCTGAAAACCAGCAATTCTACATTCATTACTATAAAATATAAAAACTGCAAATATGTGAACTTGCTTGGAGGACAGTATGCAACATTTCTATATCGACGTGGTTTGATTCTAAAGATTGTCTTGACTCTGTCATACATATTTTGCTCTCTGCTCACTAACGCTAGCAAGAATATAAAAATACACTCGTGAATCACCAAGTCATGCCAAACTCTTGTCAAATCCAGGGAAGATGGTTCTACAAATGAAGCAAAAAGCATGTGCTTTTTGCTTCATTTGTAGAACCATCTTCCCTGGTCGGCCTCTTGTTCACTTGGACTAGCCTTGTCTGCCCTCTTCAGGCCTTGAGTGAAAGTTTAACACATCCCACAACCACTGTTACACCCGACCTTCTCTGAATGTCAGCAAACCCAATTAACCTCACAGCTGTGCATTCTGGGTATATCATATGAATGCATTTCCTCATTGTCTTTGTCTCCACTTACTCTCCTGCCCTGTGAGGAGAAAATATCAAACTCAACTCACCAGATGACTTATTTGCAATTAAATGTGTTTTATTTGCCCCATTTCTCCCCAGCAGCATCTGGAACCAATTACTTCCACTGAGAGAGCATTCAAACTTGTGTGTGTCCTCCTCAGTGCATCTTCTATCCGCAGCAGCTGGGATTCTCCAGGGGACTCCCAGGAAATTACACCTTACTCTCATCTCTCTCCATCTTGTGTGAGCCTGTTGAGCTGGCCACTTGTCGCCCGCTCCCCCTCCCCGACACACTTCCGTAGCAGACTATGCGGCTCTGAAATAGCAGCGATGCTTGTGATGCTACTCTTGAAACCCCAGTAAGAATGTGAGTCTGTGCTCAGGCCGGACTGGACCGGCAACTGTTGCATTTTTGGCGAGGTCCTGTGTGGAGAGTGTGGCCAACTACTGTAATGATGGATGGTTCTAGCTCCAAATATTTGTAATTGTTTCAGATGATGGATGAAACAAATTGCCACTCTGTCATAACACATTTTGAAGTGTGCTTTATTGCTACAGAAAATATAATGATAAAGATAATATTGAACACAGACACAAAAGGCATTACAATCCTAATTACAAGCATGTTATAATTAAAACTGTGGTAAATAGCACATTGACTCTTTAGTGTTTGAGTCAGTATTGCTAATAAGTCATAAATATGTTGATGTATGTCAAGAATTGTAATACAGTATTGTAATAGTTTTGTGGATGTGTAAACTGAAAAATATGAGTATATTATCTATGATTGGCACGTTTGTCAAATATCTGATGGGTTTCCATAATAATTGTCCAGGCGATATACTCAACTTAATTTTCCTGTGGGCCAAGGCCTCTGGGCCGGAGGTGCACCACACGCCCACTACTGTAAGAAAATGTTGGGCTGTACAATATCCCCAACACTATTTCAATAAATTGGGTTAATACAGTGTGTCGGTGTAATCCCTCATTCGTCCAGGCGTGTTCCATAGTAGAAAAAGCTTCAGTTGTAGTCATCTGGACTCAGTTTGAAAAAATAGACGTTTCGACTCTCATCCAAGAGTCATTGTCAATAACAGAATTTAGGTCGAGAACTCCGATATTAATACTGTTCTGTGGTAAGACCCGCCCATTGGGAGGAGCCTTCCTGAAGTAGAAAGAGTTGTTTGTTTCAACAGAAACTCCCCCCTTGTAACTACCGAGCTAACCTATTCAGAATCTTAATGGGCTATTAGAATCCTCTTTGTCTTTGTGAGACCCTGGCTCAACCACCCTGAGTACCTGATTAGCATCTGAATGTCCTGGACCTGGTCCTCTACCTTTCCAGGGGTTCAGTAACCCATTATAAATAACAGGAAGATTAAACCTTAGCCCTCCATTTCTGTTTAAAGAAGGTCTTTCTTTTTTAACAAAAATAGCTTCCTTGACTCCTCTTTCAAACCATCTTTTCTCCCTGCTTAAAACCTTCACCTCACCGTCTTCAAACGAGTGATTAGAGGCTTCAAGATGGAGATGCACGGCGCTCTGAGGTCCTGAACTTGTATTTCTTCTGTGCTGATAAAGCCTCTTGTGTAGAGGCTGTTTTGTCTCACCTATGTAACGTTCTTTACAGCTTTCTTCACTGCATTGGATCGAATAAACTACATTGCTCTGTTTTTGAGTCGGCAACTTGTCCTTAGGGTGAACCAGTTTTTGTCTTAAAGTGTTTCCTGGTTTAAAATAAACAGGGACTTCGTGTTGTCTAAAAATTCTCTGCAGTTTTTCCGACAGGCCAGACACATAAGGGATAGAAACACCCTTCCTTCTCTGTTCAGTTTCCCTTTTGTCCTGCTTCTTGGTTCTCTTCACTCTGTTGAGAGCCCAAGCGGGGTAACCACAGGCTGAGAGGGCATTTCGGACATGTTTTTCCTCTTTCTTCTTGCCCTCTGAGCTGGTGGGCACATCTTGAGCTCAGTATACAGTATACAGTGTGTTAACCCTGCGACGAGCTGGCCCCTGTTCAGGGTGTATCCCGTCCAAGGCCCAAAGTCACTGGGATAGGCTTCAGTCACCTGCGACCCCGAATGGGAACAAGCGGTAGAAAATGAATGAATGAATGAGTTGATGCAGAACAATAAATAAAAAAAGAACTATAGATTAGAAATAACATGCACAATGCTTTACTGACATTGATTTGCAAAAGTATCCATCCAGGACTGAAGCAGAATTAAATTATGACTAGACCAGTATCAACCAGGTCTAACCCAGAACTAAACCAGAATCCAAACAGGTCAAAAGACAAATTTAACAAGGACTAAACCAAGACCAAACCAGGCCTAAACTAGTGCTGACTGAGAAATAAACCCGTAAACAAGATTTTTATTTTATATATAATTGGAAGATGGGTTTTGGGCCGGATCAAATCGCTTGGAGTACCTGATTCGGCCCCCGGGCCTTATGTTGACTAGCCCCGCTCTAATGTTTTGAGACAGGACTGGTTATATCAATCTATTCTATATTCTTAAACTTTGGTCTTTACATAGAAAAAAATGCTAGCTGGATTAAAAAAGGGACTTTGGGGGACTTTGAATCACCATTATATCCACCTATGTGCAGAGCGACTGTGCTGTTTTTAATTTGATTGTTCCCCTTCCCATTTGCAAAGCTTGAATTGCACAATAACAGCAGCACTCTGGCGTGTGCTAGCGCTTGATCCTGAGCCATGTTTTTGTGATGGTCTCCACAGGGGGGTGCTCCGGGCTGCGCTGACCCAGGCACTGTGAGTTTAGTCTGGGTGAAGATTGCTCTCGGCTGGGGGCTCGCTGCGAGGTGGTCCCTCCTGCTGTCTCCATTCTCCTGTCACAAGAGGCTCTGGTCTAAGTAAAGCTGCCATGTTTCCTGTGAGGAGTGAGTGCACCATCAGAGGAGTTTGATGTTTTCATGCTGTTGTAGAGATTATCTTCTGAGTCCACACTTAAAAGCGTAAACAGAGAAAGAAACTGTTTCATAATGTTTGCACGGTGTAGAAAGTTTAACCAGGCAGGTTTTTCACAATGTACTACTACTAATACTCCTTCAAATAGCTCCGTATATAGCCTCTGGCCATGGTAAGAATCAAAAGACTAAAGCAACACTTAAAATTTGAATTCTCCATGTGTAAAAGCAATCATATTCGTGTGTGTGTGAAATCAATGGCACAGTGTTGTGTCCTTTCTGCCATTGTTTCTTCTTTCCCTCTGATGTGTTGCTGAAGCACTGAAATGATAACCGCACGCAGCATGTGGTCGCCTGCACATCCTCCAGTGATAAAACTAATATTGCCAGATAATTATCATGGATTTTTACAATATGCCCAGTGCATTTCTCCTGGAGGGAAAACTGTCAAGCATTTGCAGATGAATTTGCCTTTTTATTAGCTCTCAGTAAAAGGCAGCCGCACAAGCAGGCCTGTATTACAATAGCAAGACTTTATAGTCAAGGGAAGCCATAATAAAAATAAATGCATGAGCAGCTGCATGTTAATGTAATGTCCAACATAAAGCATATTATGCACTATGTAGTCGCGTTAGCCAATGTTTTATTTGTTTTTTATGAGACGTACAAGAGGCTACTGCCAATGTCCAGAATTATCATTGGATATTACTTACTGTATTGGTAAAAGAAATAATCGAAGGGTTCTGTTGTTGTTGTTTTTACCAACAAAGAGATGTGTGATGAGATTGGGGGAGAGAGTATATTAATATGAATGGTTTGAGTGACAGGGGTCCCTACCTGCTTTACAAAATGTCCCATCTTAAATTCAAGACTCTGTTCAACTGATTCACCTCCATTCTCCAAAACAGATGCAAATTTCTCTTCAGTAAATTAGACCGACTGAGGTTTAGTGTGGTTTGATTTAATGCTTCATATCAGGCAGAGACTCCAGCTGTTCTGCTCGAGCTTCAAGTGCCTGCGCTGAATATACGGCAACAGTTTGAGTCTATTTGGGCGGAATAGCAGAGGAGACATGGCGCACCCCTGCCTCAGCCCCTCAGCCCCACTCTACTATGACGCATGGTGGAGCTGGTGGGACTGTCCCCGCACACCCATGTTCACATCAGGAAACCGTAAATCCACTTCTGCCTTCACTTTGTTTACGACAACCGTTTCCCGCCAAACAAACTGCCAGATTTCCCATGGGTCCAGCCCGCTCTCACATACACACACACACCATCACGTGAAAACACTTAAAATGCCGTTTTCAAAGCAAGAGAAGCTTAACCAGACAAAGGGACCGGCTGTAAATTGTAATGCAGATCAGGCTGTCAGTTAGTGGATAAATGCAATCTTTCATTTCACTATAGTTTGTGGTGGGATTTGATTTAATAATTTACAAAGCAGTGGGTTTAAAATGTTTCATCCTTGATTGCTTTATTTTTACTAAACAAGAAAAAATGCAACATTGGCCTGTTGGTAAGGAATGCGCAGAAATGTACGAATAAATAGAATCTGTATGGTTAAATATTTGTTTACAATTTGGTTATTGGCCATTGCTATTTTCTATGGTTGGATTTAAATGTCTCTGTATGGTTTGAATACAGGTCAATTCCTCTGTTTTTATTTATGCTTGAATCTTCATTCAAAAGTTGGTGGCCACAATCCTAGCTTAACCTAAATACACATTTCTGACCATTATAATAATCTGTTGTTCTTGCATTTGTTAACTGATTTGTGTGATATTGTTTTTGATGTGTATAGTATAGTATCTTATTTAATTCTGAGAATAAAAAGCAAGAGAAAGTACTGTACTGGATTGCAAAGGGTTAACTCCAGTCTAAACCTTGTAAAGCTTTAGTGCTTGTGCTTGCCTTGCACCCAATATTTGAGTTTTATGTCTCAGTGCCAAAATGTTTTATTAACATGCTGCCTCTCAAACGAGTTGACATATTTCACGAGTGAAGGACGCGACCCTGGTTGTTTATTTCCCATGATGAAGTAGTCCAGATCTTGATGACTCCGTAAATAAAGAGCTCGTGGAGCAGTAGCTCTTGGATTTTCAGGCCTCTGTAATTATTATGGGGTAATGATCACAGGGCACACGACCTAACTGAGGTGGGGCATGTTTACTACCAACATGGCAAACCACACATCATCAAATATCGTACTGAATTACACCATTTTGTTGCTCGGAATTCTTTGTTTTTGTCTAATTTAGGCTGTCTACATCTTGAAGTGAAAAGAAGGCTTAAGTAATGATTTCTTATTCTAAATGAATCCATCAGAACTCTGAAGTGTCAGTGTGCAGCCAGGTCACACAGCCAAGTGGTCAGACATGTTTATGAAGTATTATTCACAGTACAGGGGCAAGTAGACAGACTTAGTACTTGTGTGAAGGAGATAAAAACCTGGATGACACTAAACTACCTGCTTCTTAACCCTGAAAAAACCGAGGTCATTGTGCTTGGCCCTAAGCATCTACGAGACGCTCTATCTGAGCAGATAGTCACACTGGACAATGTCAGTGTAGCCTCCAGTTCTACTGTAAGAAACCTTGGAGTCTTATTTGACCAGGAGCTCTCATTTAAAGCTCATATAAATCAAGCTTGTAAAACAGCCTATTTCCATTTGCGCAACAAGAGCCAAAATCAGAAGAATCCTGCCTAAAAGTGATGCCGAAAAACTTATCCATGCATTTGTAACGACTAGATTAGACTACTGTAACTCCCTGCTTGCAGCGTGTCCTAAAAGCTCCATAAAAAGCTTTCAACTGGTTCAAAATGCAGCAGCAAGATTACTAACAGGAACAAAAAGAAGAGAGCACATTACGCCAGTGCTGAAGTCTCTTCACTGGCTCCCCGTCGAGTCTAGAATCAAATTCAAAATTCTACTCTTGACCTACAAAGCCATAAATGACATGGCCCCATCCTACCTCAAAGATAATATAGAACCATATCATCCAAACAGAGCTCTTCGCTCTCAGAATGCCGGCCTTCTGGTGGTCCCAAGAGTCTCTAAAAGTACTGTAGGAGGTAGAGCGTTTAGCCACCAAGCTCCTGTGTTATGGAATCAGCTCCCGACCCATGTTAAATATGCTGACACAGTCTCTTCATTTAAGTCCAGGCTTAAAACGTTCCTCTTCGAAATCGCTTATGGTCAGAGTAGTTAGGAACAGAAACATAAACCCACAGCTTCAGCTACGCTGCCCTAAGAGTAACTATGCTGGGGGAAGTATGACAGCTTGAGCACTATCCTCTTCTTCTTCTGACTACTTATGCTATCAAACAATATTTATTTTTTGATTCCACTTGCAAACTGTTCACCGCCTTCTTTTCTTTCTCTCACTCCTGAGGACCTGTGGACCCAGATGCCCCTCCCCTGGTGAAGTGGTCCCTGCCCTGTGTGGACGGTCCCTCATCTGCCTGAAGAGTGGGTCCAGCTCGCCTCCGACGGTCCCTCATCTGCCTGAAGAGTGGGTCCAGCTCGCCTCCGACGGTCCCTCTTCTGCCTGAAGAGTGGGTCCAGCTCGCCTCAGTCGGTCCCTCATCTGCCTGAAGAGTGGGTCCAGCTCGCCTCAGTCGGTCCCTCATCTGCCTGAAGAGTGGGTCCAGCTCGCCTCCGACGGTCCCTCTTCTGCCTGAAGAGTGGGTCCAGCTCGCCTCCGACGGTCCCTCATCTGCCTGAAGAGTGGGTCCAGCTCGCCTCCGACGGTCCCTCTTCTGCCTGAAGAGTGGGTCCAGCTCGCCTCAGTCGGTCCCTCATCTGCCTGAAGAGTGGGTCCAGCTCCAGTCTCCTTGTGTCCGTCTGTCCGTCTGTGAGAGTCGGATCTCTCCTTCACTGGAACTCCTCCAGGTTTCTACGCTTTTTTCCCAAAGAGGTTTTTTTTGTAGTTTTTCCTGGCCGAGAAGGAGAGTCTAAGGACAGAGGACCCTGGGACATCGTCCCTCGCCACCACAGACATTGTCTGACTCCATCGCCACCACAGACATTGTCTGACTTCATCGCCACCACAGACATTGTCTGACTTCATCGCCACCACAGACATTGTTGATTCATTTCTCCCTGTGGCCCTCAGAGGCAACTGTTGTTGTGATTTTGGGCCTTACAAAAATAAATTGATTTGATTTGATTTGAAACCAAAGTGCAACAGATTAAACCAATTCAAAGTGCAACGGATTAAACATATTCCTTGAAGTCACTTTTTTGAACAAAGTCCCAAATTATAAAACTACATTGTGTGATCTCTATGCCAACAGTCCCCCCCCACATCTTTAATGAAGCCCTGTTTATAGCCTCACAGCTCCCTCGAGCCATCGCCCGGTGCCAATCCCACATGGTTTTTGGTTTAATGCTGGGTTAAAGCAGACTAGCGGTTGCGGTTCCCTCAGTCTGTCATTGGGCAGCAATGATTGAATAATTAAGTGATTAAGTCAGTGGCGTTTTAGAGATTCTTTTGGTTTTAATATAGTTTTTTTTTTTTTTCAAGTTCTAGAATTTGACGATATAATGGTGAGCAAGGGCCTATGTAAATCTATGGGAGATTTTCTGTTTTTGAAAGTAGTACCCAAAATGGAAATGGAAAAACGATGAACCTTCTCATTATTTGTTGGGGATAGGCTCTAAAAACTTGTTATATTAATCTTATAATAAAAGTATTTTTAACTGACAGCTCTCATACCTTTTGAGTTGACTAATGGCACCACTTGAATGCCAAAATATCTTGGCAACCTCCATTTTAATTTGACTGTCGTCCTCCTCTTGCACTTCTGTGTACGACGCTCCTTAATTAAGAGCTTTATGTGTCGTAGGCCTATGATGTGTCTTTTTACTGCCTGTACCATGCCATGCTTTGTCAGCACAATTTACTGCCTATAGATCCAGTGTGTAGACAATCAGTGCCCCTCCCCGACACGCCCCCCCAGCTGCTCAACACTGTAGCACTGCAAAACCAATTACAAACCCAGATCTATAAACATATTATATTTAGTTGTTAATGGAAATGTCATCAGCAAAAAAGAACCCGACGCTACACCAGTGTCCGACCGCTCGGGTGTAAAACGGCCACAAATTCCCCAAGATTGTACTGTAGCATCATTGAAAACAAAACGACCAAATTTTCCAAACTGTTAAATTTAAATGCTTATCTCGCAGCAGAATGGTCAGTGATAAAAGAAAAAAAAAAAGGATTTGAGAAGTGGAGTGGAGAACATAAAGGTTTACTGTGGGCGGTCAGTCCCTGGTGGACACTGATCTTCAGCGGGCGTTTATAACCACATACACACACATATTGTCTGTATTGAGTTATCATAAAGAGGGGAGTGCATTTGTTGACTGACCATGACACTGACCGCGGCGGCCCTTTCTCCTGAGGCGCCGGCGGTGCACGGGTCAGTGAGCCGGGGAATTCAACACTTAACCTTCTCACTACAGGCTCTTCTCGACAAAACCTGCTGTGTGCAATTGTGCGTGATAATCTATACGGGCTTTTCCATCATGGCTACATGTTAATTATATACATCAGATCCAATTGACTGTATTTGGTCACGTATTATTATTCCAAATACATAGGGTATAATATGATGGTGGTAGAATATTTTCTTTTTTTTTTTTTTATATATAATTTAAGCCATAAATACAAGCCCAAAACAAATGGTTGCTGCATTCACACTGGTTTGATCCCAGTTTAGTCTTAGTTGACTAGGTTAGGTGCTGCTCAAGTCCAGGTTTAGTTCTGATCTAGTCCAGGTTTAGTTCTGATCTAGTCCAGGTTTAGTTCTGATCTAGTCCAGGTTTAGTTCTGATCTAGTCCAGGTTTAGTTCTGATCTAGTCCAGGTTTAGTTCTGATCTAGTCCAGGTTTAGTTCTGATCTAGTCCAGGTTTAGTTCTGATCTAGTCCAGGTTTAGTTCTGATCTAGTCCAGGTTTAGTTCCGGGTTTAGTCCCAGCTATAGATGTGTTGTGTGTAAGTGTTAACACAGTCATTATGTGAAACAGTAGAACATTTCATTCATCACAACCATCAAAAGTGGGGAAATAGATTGTTGTATATTAATCTTTTCAAGTAAGGTTGAAATTGCCTTTGTGGTTATTTTAGACGGATAAATAATTAGACATATTGTTCTTCTGTGTGCATTATTAACTACATTTAGCACAGTTTTGTTGTAATAATAAAACAATTTGATTTGATTTAAATCTAAGTGTTACAACTGTGTTGAGATAACTAGACACACTGCAATCTCAATATTTATTTCATGTATTGACTGTTTCTTGGTGCTGTTGCTTGGTGCTCCTCTGACATCTGCTGTAACTAGCTGTGCTTTCTGAGTAGAGCAGTCCATAGCTCACTTCAGACTCCTAGTGGAGAGAGAATGCTACTCTCCTCTTCTTGTTTTCAGGTGATGCCCCATGTGTTTCTCTCCATTTAAATCGTGTCATGAGTGCAAATGTAAAAAGGTACAAGTGCGAGATCTAGAACATCTCCTATATCTCGTCATGCTTTGCTCCAATAGGGTTCCGTCCACATACACGGGGAGAGCTGCCAGAGCCCTAATGGAGTGTCTCACACCTGCATGATTACATTGGAAGAGGTGCATCGTGGGGGAAAAAGAGATGAAAAAAGACAGAATGCAACCAGCCGAGGGTTTACAATACTTATTCAGGAACTGTGCTGTATTGGAAATGCACTGACCTATTCCTCAGACTGGGCTGCGTGTGAGTGATGGCAGTTGGCATGGTAACCTGGAGCTGGGGAAGTGGACATGACATTTATGTGGAATGAGGTAACCAGCGGTACAGGATTACGATAGTGTTACTACAGCATCAGATCAGAGAGGATATAGTGAAGGAAATGTGGATCTGAGATGTGGAAATGTCCAGAGAGAGAGAGAGAGAATCTTTTAGTGATGTGGGGATGTAGTATCCCCCATGACACACTTTTACTAACCTGTCCTTGGTATAAGTTATAACAAATATTTAGGAGGCACAGTTTTATAAACTAGTGAATAGAGCTCAGGATTATGTGGTCACACCTCACAGCTAATCACATAGATTAGCCAAATATTAAACCAATGGAGATTTTAACATTTTAACATGAGATCCTGAGCTCTATTGAGGCTGCTTTTCTACATAATATGTTAGTTTGAAGATGACGAAATATACAAAACAAAATATATTACAAATTAATGGCACAAATCATTTAACTGTGACAAGATATTGTAAGTTTACTTTGAATATAGTTTGGCTTGATAGCCATTTTTCTTGTTAATATTTAATTTAGTAAAGCATACTACACTATCTACATAATGTAAAGTACAATATATCGTTTCTGATTCGGTTTCTAAACATCTGTTTATTTCAGTGTAGAATTGTAGGAATAAAAATATTGTTAACAGATAAAGTGAATAAATGCTCTAGAAACTTTATGGACCTTTATATTTTTGTATGTGATTGTGTTAAACCTCCAACTCGTATGTTCCTTCATTTGTTAAAATACATTCAGCCCTCTGTGTAACTAATTATAATGTGTTTTTCAAACTTCCTATAAGTTATTTGTTCTTTTCTTCTGTATCTATCTCTGTATCTACCTGCGTTGCATCAATGGAATTTCCCCATGTGGGACAATAAAGGATTATCTTATCTTATCTTATCTTATCTTAATACACAAAAAAAGTATCCCATGTTACTCTTTGTCCGCTAGAGGGCGCAAGAGCGAAGCAGAAGTCAATAAAGCTCTCATGGCTCCTCCAGAACAAACACTGAACCAAACTGAATTTAACACAGTGTGGCAGAGATGACTGACTCCAAACATAATTATTGGGCTATTTTCATCAAGGCTCCACTCCAGAACCAGAGACAGAGGGAACAACGCCCCGCTCACACATTGGTCCTTATGAGTGGGACTGAGACTGAAATGAAAAATCATAAAGTGTGTTATGAGTTATGAATGTGCCGGCTCTGGATCTTGAGCATCGCTGTGTTTACCTGGCCGCTGTTTGTCAGTAAAAGGCATTGGGTCAGATAATTGAGTAAAAGGAGACAGATGGCGCTCGCGTTTACTGCTGATTACATGGAGGTCATAAACGGGCTTTCAGTTGGTCCAGCTCTATCAAACCAGCAGAGCCTGAGTCGTACACCTCACATATACCACTAACAACCAGCACACACTTCCACCATTACAGACTGCATGCACCTCCTGGAAACTGCACACAAGGTATGTGCATTCAAAAGAAAGTCGACACACATAAAAACTTATTGTTAGTAATAATTTGCATATAACAATGAAGTTAGCTGTTGAAATAGTGTTATGTTGTCCTATGCATCATTGCTGGGATACTTTATGGACTCTAAGACTTGTATATTTTAATTCATAGAACTAATTTGTCCTATTTCATTCTCATTTTGGGCATTAATCATTTTTTTGTTAGTCAAACGTGGTAAAAATGTGTAATAATAGCAATATTTTTTTAAGAAGCTAACTGCAGATATTAGATAAATACTAATTCCTAATGTCTTGACCAGTCTTTAATGCTAACATATATATATTCCAAATAATTAAGAAATAAATACAGTTATGCCTTCATGTTCAACTCTAAAATGGAGAAAAGGAGTGAATGTAATTGCCAATGATTTTCTTTTAGCTGTTACTGCAACAAAACCATGCATTGTCACAACTTGTGACGCTACGATGTCAGTTATTGTTACATCTCTAACCACCATGAATGAACCTAGAATGAACTAGCATTTCTTCCTGAGTAAGATTTATTTTTAACATTACATTATTATATATACTATATAAATGACTTATACAGTCATTTGAAATCATATTTGATACAAAAAGTGATCTATGTCAGGATCTTTTATTGGGTGGGGTGGCGGTTGGTGTTCAAACCTAAATTACCACTCTCATTTAGATAAAATGATGCAATGCAATAAATATTTAATTGTGAATTAAATATAGTTGATTTTGTCTGTTTTATTCATTTTTTTTTCTCCAAATTTTACATATACAAAACACAGAACAGGACTGGAGGGCAGGTGAAAAAATGAATGTATAATAATAATAATTCATAATAATAAAAAATAATATAAACACAACAGGCACACACTAATAATACATAAATAAAATGATGACACAGTCTGTCCTTCATATATGTCCCATTTAGTCCAAAATCCATGTGTCCATCCAAGTTTCTGAAGCTTCCTACGCTACAGCTTTAGCCAAACTGCATGAAAGCTACATTTTCTTTCCTCCACATGTATAAATACCTTCATATATAAATACCCTCATGTATAAATACCTTCATGTATAAATGCCCTGGCCTACAATGCGTGCCTGATGCGCTGCTCATATCACTGACATATTGTAGCTGGGGATATGAAGCTGTCAGTCAGAGTGCAGAGTGCAGAGGAGAGGTTTCCAGGGCAGAGCAGTATTGCACACAGCAGCTGTATGTGCACAAAGCAGAAATATAAATAGTATTATGCTGATGTAGGGCAGTACGCAGCGTTTCCAAATGACACGAGGATACGAGAGATGCCAGCTCCACAAATCTGCTGGACAATGCAGAATGTAGTCTTCTAGCTATTGCTTTCTTGACTCTCGTAAGAAACTTCTTATGCTGCATGTGCCTCTTATACAGATAATCCAACAAAAATGGATTTCATTTTTAAATGTTTTTGCCGCATTATAAAATATGCCTCAGAGCAGCAAGACCCCAGATTTTTTTTCCTGCACCATATAAGAACTGTTTACTACAAGGGCATATGACATAATTTTAATTAACTTTTGTTATTTTGGCAAGTTCAATTTGATTTACCAAGAATAAAGTGTGGTTAAATACAGCTATAGTCAATCAATTATAAATAAATTAGAGTCATAAATACAAAAAAAATAAAAATTAAAAGTGCAGAATTGAAAATGAAAAAGGAATATTGTTAATGCAATATCATATTTAATGTAATATTAATATAATGCAAAATGTACTAAACCATTTTACAATTATTTGCTCTGGGAGTGTGGCGCTGTGTTGTGATGGCCTTTACAGCGACAGTACATTTTGATTAGTGAAACAAAAAGTGAGCTGACCCTTATTTATTTATTTTTTTAGATCAATATTGCAATCTAAACTGTGTAATATATAAACTATGATCTAAAATGATCCACAAGTATCATAGCTTGTGCAGAGGAAAGCATAATATGTCTACCTAAAATATTAATTCCGCTACATTCTCCACTTGTAATGTACTTTTCTTTCTTGTTGCTGCTAATATGGATGTATCCTGTGTTCCCTGCACCTTTAACCTTCTATGACAGTCGTAAGATGAATGACTCTCTAATTGAATGTGCGGGTGCGTTGGATTTATATGTATGGGCGACACGGTTTGTTGTGCTGCTCTCCATTCATTTGCATTAGGCTGGTGTATTGGCTGTCCTAGAAATGCTGCTGTGAACACTGTTTACTGATCACACTGATGTATTCGTCCAGCAACTCCACCCGACAGATAATCAATATTACAATTACAGGTAGATTTCCATTTGTGCGGCGCAGACTGGTGCGTCAGTCCGTGAGTTTGTATGAGTGATTGTCGTCATGTGCACGCAGATGTATTTGAAGGGGCATGAGATGGCTTTAGGTCAAGTCTGTTGACAAAATATAAAAAAGAACTTGCCAAAACTGTTTAGCCCCTTAATGTCATAGTAATGTGCAGGAATTACTGTAGAAATAAAAGAAATACCATTAAGTACAAATATAATGAGACTTTTAAGACAATCCACATAAAATTGTAAAATAATGTACTGAAATGGAATATAAAATGACAAATTATATATTTTTATTTAAAAAAAATACAAACAAACAAACAAATATATAATAATAATAATAGATTAATTATTAAAGAAAACGGACAGGACCAGAGAGAACCCAAGATAAGTAAGGGAATAAAGTTATTAAATAAAGGTGTCAAATCAAGATCAAAATATGGACCCATTTTGTCCATTGTTTGTTAAATTTGTCAATTTTAATGTTGAGTCCATTGTGCGTATGTTTGTTATGATATTAGTCCAGTCCTTAATCGTCGGAGCGGTTTGAGTCATATATTTTTTCGTGCCTTTTTGCCAGCCGCCAGGAGAATGTTCCAAAGATATCCATCCATTGTGTCCATGGCGTGGGTTTTGAGGCCCAGATACATTGTGAGATGGTGGTCTTGAGAACAGTCTGCGCCTGCATTTGCAACAGGACAGGCTTAAAAAACACATGGTAATGGTCGACCTCCCTGTGAATAATGAGCACTTTGACACGGGTAAAGAAATGAATCACTTTCTTCCAACAGAATTCCCTCCAAACATGAGACTTTGCGGTGCTCCATTGTGATGTGCTTACACCTTCCCACTCCTCATCTGTCAAAAAAAACAAAAACACTCTTCTTCCCATTTAATTTGAATACATTTAGTAGATTGGTTGGCCATGTCATGAATGCATTTATAAACTTAAGATATTATTCCCTTTGAAAGTTCTGATTTCAATGCCAGGATTTCATTCAGAGGGTTATAATTGTTGTTGCTTTGTTTGATTTCTTGATTATAATAACTCCTTATTTGTAATTACATATAAAAGTCCTGTTTCTCCAAGCCAAGGGATTCCCTCAACATTCACAGCTTTTCATTTGATTTTCTCTTACGATCTGGTAAAAACCCTTATGCCTTTTGTTATCTAAATCTGAAATCTCAGGCCTCTGTGCTGTTTGGCTTAAAACGTTTGTCAGTTGGTAGAAACTCTACCAACTGACAAACGTTTTAGGGGAAATGTATTTATGACCAATAATGTTCCGGGCATTGGAGCATGGAGCATTCACCCCTGAACTCTGAATATTCTGTGCATGTACAGTATCTAGGTCAGGACACGGTGCTTGGCATTAATACTGTATTTGACTCTTTGCTCTTTGTATAGCTCTGTTACAGTGGCCTATTCAAGTGTAGAAAAATCATCTTTAAAGTCTGTATGTAGTTTTTAGACTATTGCTAAATGGTTTGTGTTTTTTGCTTGGATGGAACACTGTGCTGTGCTGAACTGCTAATGAACTGGCTGCAATGTTTAAAGAAGGTTTCTCAGGGGTTAGTCTATGTAATCCCTCTTTAGGCCTTACTAGAAACATTTGCGAAGGGTGTCATCTGAAGGGTGTCATCTGAAGGGTGTCATCTGAACACTGTTTTAGAAATAAAGATGACTGGAAAATCATTTGCAATCTGATGGAAATTGTTGGATCAGCTTGCATATGCACTCTCCTGAGCTCAAATTGGGCCATCACTCACTGGCACTACATGCAAACGAAAAAAAAACATTTTTATAAAATTCGGTTTTGAGGTCTTGGACAAGCCCTGTCCTTGTCCTAGTACACATGCGGGCGAGAAAGTCAAATTCCTGACAAGAACGTGTCGTCCTCCTAACACTAGGTGGCGATATGCGTCCTTTCAGGGGACTAATACGCCCCCTCATTCCGGTTGACCTTTTGCCAGGTAATACGTCTTTTTCAAATGTTTCCACCTAATACGTATTTGCTCTGGGGTCTGCGTGAAGCCACCTTCCCCCAACTGCTCTGCAACCTTTTTGAAGAGGTCTCTATTCCTCGTCTTTCTCCCGTCCTTGTACTTTAAAATGTTCAACTCCTTCAGCAGGGTTAACATAAGCACAGTCGCTTCTTCTTTCCAAAAATGTCCGTTTCCTGGAGATTCTGCCATGCTGGTGCTTTGGCAATTCTTCTCTTGTGAGTGAATGCGGTTGTTTACTTCCTTCCAGCGCGATTACGCAATCGCATAATCTGGGTGTCTCAATCGGAGATTTTGAACGCCAATTTCTATCGGAGTAAGGTGTTTACATGCACACGAAGATGTCTGATTGTATCGGATTAAAGAAACTATTCGTTTTTTTCGTTTGCATGGAAACGCCTGGGTATTTAAAGTTTATTGAGGTCTGGTCACCTCACCTCTTCAGAGCTGTCAGGTACGTCGCTAGTTTGTGTCTTTAGGGGGTCTTATACATTATCCCCTCAGTCTACAATAGCCCCATAACACCTTTGCAGAAATCTAACCAGTCAAATGCTAATAAGGGACTCTAGAGTTCTAAAGGTGAGGTAACCAGACGTCAAAATGCCTTATCATTCAAACTGTCAGAATTGTAAACAAGAGAAGGGCACATTTCAGTTATAACTCCTCCCCTTTTGGCATGGCTAATTTGAGCTCTGGAGATTTCTAGCAGCTTAAACCTTTCATCAGATTCTAAATGACCTTTGGATGGAAGTAAAAACACCTCGATTTCTAAAAGTGTCCAAGGGTCTTATTTAAAAAGTACACACACAAATGCATGTATGACTTTCAAGATTAAGTATCCATAAAAAGACAACTTGTCCTGACCTTTGTGACTCGGGGCTTTCAGGGATGAGGAAGAAGGTGATCTGTCCTGAGAGAGATCCAAAGTGAGCACGTTTGAGGAGCTTTATAGAAGACTCACGTACACTTTAGTGAGAATCTTTGTAAATAAGCTGTAAATAAAGCGGGGGAAATTGCCAGATAGACCCATCACTTTGTCAAAGGCACTATTCTCTGGTTTGACATCCTGCCCACTCCCTCTGTACTTTAGTGCACGGGTGAGTAAAGTGATCCCTGCTCTCGCTCTCCTCTGCATCAGCACATCCACGCCTGTTCTTCATGCCGTTTCCCTTTACCCACCAGAGCAATTCCAACACCCTCCCATCTCTTTGCCTCTAGCGTTCGCCTGCATTGAAACCCCACAGTGCTTTGCTGGCTGCGTTGTACACTGATGGAGACTGACGGTGGCCATTTGCTTTGTATTAGCGGGTTTATTTGCTGCTGTGGAGGAAGAGGAGGAGGAGGAGGAGGACCGGGCTCTCACTCCTGACCTCTCTGAATCATCGCTGGTGTTGAGTGGCTATCTGCTCTTCTATCTTCTTCTCGGCGGCTCACATAGGCCACATTAATGCTGATTAGAGACGTGAAGAGTACAAACATCCACGGGATACTCCTCCTTCTGAATAAATATTGGTACAGAGAGGATGTTCCTAAAGATATGCGCGGGTGAGTTGGGATGTAGTTTTTACACTATGGTTAAGGTAATATTAGTGTTGTGACGTTGATTTGCTATGGATTAGATTCAATATTTGAAAGTATTTAAGGGTTCTAATGTTTCGAAATGACTAACAGACCTGGAGATGTGCTTTGTTTTATTCCATGTGTGAGTCAGGACGGAACTACTTTTTCCACACTTTTAATACATTTCGTTTTTTATAAAGCTTTCAAGTCTTTCTTTTGGTTTATGTATAATGTATAACTCTAAACTTTTGCACTAACTTGACTTATTTTTGCAATTGAAAAGTCATCGTGCCAAGAATCTAACAACGGTTGCATTTGAATGAATAACAATGTTTTGCTTTGCTTTGTTCTGATCCTAAAATAAAACTATCATAACCGGTTTTACTCCACCTAAAAAACAATTCATCAACCATTAACTGTCTAAAAGCGAGAGACTGGTTGATGTATTATAAAGCTAACAAACTTACGACATCTACAAACAAAAGCTGTTTAATTATTACCATCTTTTTCCATCCTCCCTCATTCATCTACACGTTTTGTATTTATTTAGTGTCACTCATCACTTCCGATGAGCACCGAACTGGTTGAACTGCTTTATCCAGTGCATCCCATTGGTTTTTTCTATTTGTTTTGTTTTGAAAATGAGTTTTTGCATCGTGTCAAAGCTCAAAGAATGTACCATAATATGAAACATGCTCACACAGCATTTCCTGCTTTGCTTATTGGTGCACATTCCCTATGCACTGCTCATTTATAAATGATCACTCGACCACAAACTCACTGCACATACGCCTTACCTTTCTGAATGCAAATCTAGAACAGTCAAATCACAATCAAACCCTGCCTTGTCCAGAGCCGTGATGGTCTATTCTTTGATGCTATGTTTATTCTGGGCCTGGCTTTTTCCTCATTACCACAGCATGGCAATTTCCCTTTTAAAGACACTGTGTGCTACATACATGTGGGCGGTGCGTTTGGGACGGCTCCGCTCTCCGATTGGCCGCCGGCGCCGCCACTCTCGCTGCCCACGCTCTCCTGACTTCCTCTGTCCTCCTTTCCTGGTGCAGCCGGGAGGAGGAGGAGGAAGAGGAGGAGGAGGAGGAGGAAGAAGGCGGGAGGGAATGGATCTCAGCCGCGCGCTCAGCAGCCGAACGCGTCTCCCTCTCACACCACCTGTCCTTCTCGCCTTCCACAGAGCCGCGCAGAGATCTGTCACTCCGCCGCCGTTTCCGAGCTGCTGCCCCGTAACCCGACGAGGTGAGAGGCGGGTGCCGATGGGAGCCAGTGCTTTGGCGGGGGACAGAGGGGGATGCTGAGCGGGGGGCGGGAGGGGCTGTTTGAGCTGGGACAGAGGCTCCAGCAGCAGGGGGAGTACCAGGCTGCCCTCCACTGCTTCCTCAGCTGCCTGCTCGGACTGACCCATGTGCAGAGCTTCAACTCGCTGCCCAACTGCCTCCACCAGGTGAGCCGCGGCCACACGAGCAGCAGCAGCAGCCACTGACACATGCGACTTGTCCCAATGTCATGGGAAGTAGGCCACTTCATCACATGTTGACTGTGTTCCTCTCCCAGTGGGGCATAGTAAACGAAGCACAACATGTTCACTCACTACTACAGACAGATTTGTGTATCGTTCTTGTGCAATTTGCTTTTACCACAGCTAAAAATAATAAAGAAATCCATTGAAACAAGTCAGATGATTGTTTCAAAGTGTCTTTGTGTGGAGCCACAGTACGGTTGGCTCTTATCTAGGTCACTTGTGTGTGTGTACGTCTCGCCACTGGATGATCTGGTTTATGCAGATGTTCTTCATGTTTAAAGATCCTTGGATCAGCTGGACACTGGGGTCTTGTCATCATGGAACATCACCAAAGTCAAAACAAAGTGGAGTGACGTTAGCCAGAGCAGTAGAAACGCAAGGAGGGGCCACTGTTTGCTTTGGAAATACACTGGGAGTGAACTGGAGCTGGAGCTAGTAAACAAAAGATTAGTCTCATTGCAATCACTTTATGTTCCAAAGTATGATGTTATCAGAGATGTTTAAAATTATGACAGAAAGAAGAGTATGTTGCTTATTACAATATTTGTCAATTGATTAGAGTGACAGTGGCTCATTTGGTCGAGTTTTTGTCTTAAAACAGGAAGGCGGCCGGTTCAGTAGGGCTGCCACAATTAATTGGAGTAATTGCGTAATAGTGACTAGACTTTAATCATGTTTGACTATCGTAATTGTTAAATGGACTGTATAGACTCTAAAACACATGGAAAACCCCATTTATAACAAAGTGGTATTAATAAATTACAATATTATAAGAATAAGATCTTAATCATTCTGACATATTTGAACAATTAATACTCTTACAAATTTTTTCAACTACTGAAATATTTGTTAGTTGCATCACTACGGTTCATTCCCAGTGTGTGTATGCTGTTGATGTGTCCTTGGGCAAGACACTTCACACACCTTACCTAGCCCAGTTTGAATGTGATGTATGAATGAATATCTTGTGTGATAACTTCCAACATAACCCAGATTAAATCACCACGACAGAATTTGAGTTTAGTCCCAACTCTAAACTTAACCTTTAACCTTTAACCTTTTCATTGATGACTCACTTTTGTCCTGACTTCAGACCTACAAACTGGTAACGACTTTCCTTTTCTTCTTTTTTGTTCTTTGCAGATTGCGGAGCTCTTCATCACTGAAAAGAACTGTATCCTTTACTGCCGCAAATATAAAACAGCCTGAACGTTCCCGCGTTGCCGATAGCATAGCCGCTAACCCTCTGGTTGTAAACGCTTGTATTCGGAGGCTTTGGATGGTTAATTCCAACACAAAGCCTTATTCAGCTCTTGTATAGAAGCCAGCGTAAATGAGAGCGACGAGTTGATGTCTTTGGGGTGGGGACAGCTTCATAAAAACTCATTGTCCCAGAATGCCGTGCGGTCTTGTGTCACTTGGCTTGAGCTTGGTGTATGTCTGTTAAGAGGATTTGTAGGCTCTTATCTCAGGACAGCAGACCCGCTAATTAACCTGTCCACGCACCAACGCATATAAACTAAACTATGACACTCTGGGACATGGAGTTAGGTTCCGGGATATGTTACCCGCCTGTTATCGAGACCGTCCCAACACTTCAGCGCGCAGCTCAGGTTCAACCAGCTAGTCATTTTCCACAACAGCTTTGTTCGATAACCATCCCCGAGATCGCACTGACATGAAATGAAAAGGATGCTACATAAGAGGGCCATCTGTCCTGACAAATGATAAAGTGATGAGTGGTTACATAATGGCATCAATAGTAATGGTGCCTGCAGGTGTCAATACATGTAATGTGCTTGGATAGAAGCAAGTGGTTTGAATATAAACTTATTTGCAGCAATTATGACAAAACAGCAAAAGAATGTTGTATAAGAAATGCGCATGATATCCACAAACTTGTATTATTGCATGGTCCATTATACTACAATACCACAATATCAGTATCTTTCCTTTCACCATGCCTGTTAAAATGCTGTGGTGTCATCAAAAACACTATAAAAAACATGGTTACCATGTGATCAGCAGCGTTGTGAGTTCAAATCCAGCTCTCAACAATGTGCTGCATGTCCTTCCCCAGTCTCATCCGCATTTCACACTATTATCCTGTTTTATAAAGCCTACGGGCCAAAACATGGTGGTTAATTTAGTTTGATAAGGACATCTACAGAGACAATGCATGTTTATAATAGATGACTTATGTGGCATATCGTACTAGGACTGGGAATCACATAATAATAATGCACTATAATAAATGTTATATTGCATTTTATCACTATGATTTGAGAACAAAATACATTTTAACAGCAGTATTTCTTTGTTAAACCACTACCAGCTTAAAGTGGATAGGAAATACACCTTTCAATCACCTAAACTGTGACTATATCAACTATATTACAACAACAAGTTTCCTGTCTTTAAACAAACAACAGTATTGTAGCACTGTCACTAAGTAGTAATTTTGTAAAATATCTAAAAAATACTACGGTAATGTATTGATTAGCAGCCCACAATATCAACACTGTGTCACAAAATGCAGTGACGTGATATATATGTATTTTGATATCGTAGCACACCCCTGTACCACTGTCATTACAGAATAAAGAATAGATAGTTGCAACGTAAAACAACTTCATAATTTCCATGTGCATAAATAAACGCGGGTATATTTTCACAGCGTGGCGTTCTGATCTATCATCTAGTCTTCATGTCCTCGTCCTGTCTTCTGTGGGGTTGTGTCAACAGGACTGTGGCATGAGTACAGAGTATGTCTTATGTAACGTCTGTTAGCTCTGCCATCACCTGTCTGATATGTCTCCACCTCCCGCCCCTGACTAAACAACACTTTGGACCTGTTTTCTATCACATTTGCATACAACAAACTTAAGTGCAACTTGGTAAAGCTCATTTCTCACAGATAGACTTTAAATGTTTAAATGTACAGTCTATAAAGGATGGGATCAGATATCTGTTATATTTATGCACAAAACCCATCCACATGAAGCAAAAACTGACACAGTTCAATGTCCTTTATGGCAGTACAAAAAATAATGATTTATTGACGAAGTGAATATGTTTTGTCACCTTATTTTGAAAAAGTAGCTGTTTATATTACACTGCAAATATGAATTTATACAAAATTACTTTGCTATGTATATAATTTTGACTAAGATGGATTTCCTTGATGGGCTTATTCTGTTATTTTTGAAGATGTTCCTGATTTGTTTCAATTATATCTATTTGAATTATTGTGGAAATTGTATCTACACCTATGTAAAATTGTTTTTATTTATTTCAAGCTAAAGTATAATGTAACCAGTTGAAGATGTCACTTAAACAGTTAGATCTGGTCAACACTATTCAAATCCAGATGATAATATTCTGAATTCAAGTCATTTCAAGAGAGACTGGATATTAAACATTTGTTGTAAGACAGTGCATTTAACCATAAGATGGATAAGATGGAGAGTTTTTGGACCCAATCATCAACACTTATTATAAAATGCTAGACCGTGAACACAACCTGACACAGAAGTTATGCTTTAAACGTCTTTTAAACATAGATATTTTGGTGAGTTCTTCAATATTCCACATCCTCTTCCAAAAACAACAGCTCTCCCAGGCATGTATTCATCATGTGCACCAGTCACAGCAGCCCTCAGGGGGATGGAGGTCAGAGGTCACAGTTAAAGTGGGTCAGGGATCACATGGTAAACACCGCCTCTGTCCTTCAACTGTATATTTGTCTGCATTTTCCCATCGTACACGTGTTCTGGCTCAGGTCCAGGGAAACGTATGCGGCGCAGCTGATAGTGACGGCTCTGAGTGTTTAAGGTCTGATGTAGTGTTATCAGAGCTGGCAGCTTTATACTGACCTTTGCTCAAAGCCTGGTGCTCTTCTGAGTCCGAGAGCTCAGTGATAGGCTTCTAGGAACATTGGAACTTTTCACTGTGACCGTGGATAAAATACACACTGTATGTTCGCACAGGATGAGCTTTACTGAGTGATTTACATTGATTTGTTCTGCTTTTCCTGAGAGACGTCCAGGCTCAAAGGTACTGTATGTAAGGAGACTATTGTGAGTCATAAATGCTCTGAGAATTATTGTGATAAAGATGATAACATGCTGGCTGAACATGAGCAATAACAGGCCAATCCCAGTATCAATATCATTCAAATCAATTCTACAGGATGGGCCATTTCCATTCATAGGATTGGTCAGCGTGGTCCTGTGGAGTGGTCTCCCAGAGCCCTGGATCGCTCCCCTCTTGATTTCTATCTTTGGGGCACTTGAAGTCTATAGTGCATCAGGGAAAGATACGAGACATAAATCATCAAGGAACGTGTCATTATAAGTATAACTCCAACTGTGCTAATGAAAGTTCATCTACAGTGGAAAACAGGTATTCATCTGGTAATCATGCAGAGCACATGATATAAATAGAAACGGTTGTCCAACGTTTTTATCTTTTTTACAACATTGTGTTGAAATGAGAACAGAGACTGCGATTGTGTCGTCACATCTCATTGACTTTTCAGTTAACCTAATGTTAAACCTGTGGAGGTTTCCACAGCTCTTTTGTATACTTTTATCATTGTTTTTGCCTTCATCTTAATAATTTGCATTGTTTGTAGAAAAATAGATTTTTAAAAAGATTTTTCCAACGATTTTGGACGTTCGAGCACCAGCTTTATAAAGAAATCTGTTTATGCAAATACTATAATAGAGTTGAATAGATGTTATTTTGCTCACAATAAATACTCAAAACGTTGTATATAATGCTGAATTAGTCTTTTAGAGGTAATGCGTTCTCTTGGGTTTACTTCATCACAAATGCCTCTTGTGTGCTCATGTCTCCAGTTCCAGCGCAGGAGGTTATGGGATGTTTAGGACCAGAGCCCCGCCCTGAGAGCATCCTGAGGTGTGCATGCTCTTGTGTTGTTGTGGTGGACTCGCTGGGGCTGTAAAAATAGGCCTGACCTGTGGCTGAGCTGTGGCCCTAATCCCCCTCCGAGCCCTCTGACCCTTTGCACCCTCCATATGTTCACACTGGATCCTGTGGGCCCTTCACACAGGCATATTCAATAACATTAGACTTTGTATCTGTACCACAGAGTACTTAGTTACATTTACTAATTAACTCCTGCTTTAGTCATATATTATATATAGGGTAATGTTAATCATACTCGAGTAAACATTTTACCGCAGTTCCTGTTGCCACTTTGAGTAAGTAACAAAAGCTTTATGTGACAATATTAAATTATTTGAACGTTTGTTTTTCTTAAAGGCGTAATGGACCATTTTTTGCCGATTTGAGAACTCGGGCAGAAGTGCACATGCACACTCCCCTGTGCGGACGCACAAAAAACACGTGCGTTTGTTTATTGATTGCGCGTTGGATCGCATCACATCTCTCGTCTCCTGTAGATTTTCATCTCTTTTGAGCTCGAATAGTCTTTCTCCGTCCTAATTTTGTCCCGTACACTGAGGGATCTATATTATGATAGATCCATGCGCTTAGACACAGGGAAACGTGCTGCTCATGGGGACGAGCCGCACGCGGCTGCAGGTGAGCGATAGGTGCTTTTTTATGACTGATACGTGGCAGGACTAATCGGCAGTCCACGCCACGAGGAAATGAGACTCAAATTTGGGCCAAAAAATCGTCCATTCAACCTTTAAGATGTGATATTGTTTTTTTATTTTGGGTTGTGTCCTTTTTTGTACAGATTTTGTGCATTATTTAATGTTTTTTCCTTTGAATTACATTAACTTCAAATTATAAATCAGACATTACATCCAGACAGTTACTCTTGTAGTCATTTTACACCCAAAAATGTTTTAAATCTTTCTTGAGTAATTTCCTGGACCACTAGCCAAGGCAAGGCAAGTTTATTTGTAGAGCACAATTTGTACTCGAGGCGATTCAAAGTGCTTCACACAACAGGAAAAACTGCATTAAAATCACACAAACATGACAGAAATCACTAAACAGATTAAGACATAAAAGAGAAGAGAGCAGATAAAATCCTTTCAGTCACATGCACAGCTAAACAAAACTGTTTTTATCTTATATTTAAACATTGTCAGAGTAGAACCTGTCTCACATCTTCAGAAAGACCAGATTTTAGCTGCATAAAACTGAAACGCAGATTCCCCATGGTAGTCCTGGCTCTGGCACCAGCAGGAGGCCGGTCCATGTTTAGTCCTGACTCTAGCACCAGCAGGAGGCCAGTCCATGTTTAGTCCTGACTCTGGGCACCAGCAGGAGGCCGGTCCATGTTTAGTCCTGACTCTGGCACCAGCAGGAGGCCGGTCCATGTTTAGTCCTGACTCTAGCACCAGCAGGAGGCCAGTCCATGTTTAGTCCTGACTCTGGGCACCAGCAGGAGGCCGGTCCATGTTTAGTCCTGACTCTGGCACCAGCAGGAGGCCAGTCCATGTTTAGTCCTGACTCTGGCACCAGCAGGAGGCCGGTCCATGTTTAGTCCTGACTCTGGCACCAGCAGGAGGCCGGTCCATGTTTAGTCCTGACTCTGGCACCAGCAGGAGGCCGGTCCATGTTTAGTCCTGACTCTGGGCACCAGCAGGAGGCCGGTCCATGTTTAGTCCTGACTCTGGCACCAGCAGGAGGCCGGTCCATGTTTAGTCCTGACTCTGGGCACCAGCAGGAGGCCGGTCCATGTTTAGTCCTGACTCTGGCACCAGCAGGAGGCCGGTCCATGTTTAGTCCTGACTCTGGCACCAGCAGGAGGCCAGTCCATGTTTAGTCCTGACTCTGGCACCAGCAGGAGGCCGGTCCATGTTTAGTCCTGACTCTGGCACCAGCAGGAGGCCGGTCCATGTTTAGTCCTGACTCTGGCACCAGCAGGAGGCCGGTCCATGTTTAGTCCTGACTCTGGCACCAGCAGGAGGCCGGTCCATGTTTAGTCCTGACTCTGGCACCAGCAGGAGGCCGGTCCATGTTTAGTCCTGACTCTGGGCACCAGCAGGAGGCCGGTCCATGTTTAGTCCTGACTCTGGCACCAGCAGGAGGCCGGTCCATGTTTAGTTCTGACTCTGGGCACCAGCAGGAGGCCGGTCCATGTTTAGTCCTGACTCTGGCACCAGCAGGAGGCCGGTCCATGTTTAGTCCTGACTCTGGCACCAGCAGGAGGCCAGTCCATGTTTAGTCCTGACTCTGGCACCAGCAGGAGGCCGGTCCATGTTTAGTCCTGACTCTGGCACCAGCAGGAGGCCGGTCCATGTTTAGTCCTGACTCTGGCACCAGCAGGAGGCCGGTCCATGTTTAGTCCTGACTCTGGCACCAGCAGGAGGCCGGTCCATGTTTAGTCCTGACTCTGGCACCAGCAGGAGGCCGGTCCATGTTTAGTCCTGACTCTGGCACCAGCAGGAGGCCGGTCCATGTTTAGTCCTGACTCTGGCACCAGCAGGAGGCCGGTCCATGTTTAGTCCTGACTCTGGCACCAGCAGGAGGCCGGTCCATGTTTAGTCCTGACTCTGGCACCAGCAGGAGGCCGGTCCATGTTTAGTCCTGACTCTGGCACCAGCAGGAGGCCGGTCCATGTTTAGTCCTGACTCTGGGCACCAGCAGGAGGCCGGTCCATGTTTAGTCCTGACTCTGGCACCAGCAGGAGGCCGGTCCATGTTTAGTCCTGACTCTGGGCACCAGCAGGAGGCCGGTCCATGTTTAGTCCTGACTCTGGCACCAGCAGGAGGCCGGTCCATGTTTAGTCCTGACTCTGGCACCAGCAGGAGGCCAGTCCATGTTTAGTCCTGACTCTGGCACCAGCAGGAGGCCGGTCCATGTTTAGTCCTGACTCTGGCACCAGCAGGAGGCCGGTCCATGTTTAGTCCTGACTCTGGCACCAGCAGGAGGCCGGTCCATGTTTAGTCCTGACTCTGGCACCAGCAGGAGGCCGGTCCATGTTTAGTCCTGACTCTGGCACCAGCAGGAGGCCGGTCCATGTTTAGTCCTGACTCTGGCACCAGCAGGAGGCCGGTCCCTGAGGTCCTCAGAGTCCGAGATGCTTCATATGGCACTAACATGCCTGAGATGTGCTTTAGTGACCGCTAACACTTGCTCTTTGTTCCTGTGGACCAAAGACGATGATTTCAGTCTGGTCTGAGTTCAGCTGGAGCAGGTTGTTTCACATCCACACACTGATCTGTTGGATGGATCTGTTGGTCCATATTCACCTGCCGACAGTGAAACATAGATCTGTTTTGTCTTTATAAGTGTGATTTGACCCACAGTCATGGTGTCAGTGTTGAGGCGGATGTATTTGTCACCTTGACCTCAGAGGAGTTTTCCAGTAGCTTGAGTTATATTTTGAAGTAACATTGCTCTTAAGTAAAACTTTTAAGTAAAACCTCTGCTATTAAAAAAAGGAATTTAATATCTCCACATATATTACCCACTGTTAGGCAATTTTATTTTTCAATAGCTCATTATTTAAATCTCTCTTCACACCCTCTCTTCACAGGCTTCTAATCTTGCCCTAGTTCTCATACCACCATGTGAAACGTGTCACTGAGTATTTGAACCATCTCCTCTGTATCTACATTATTCACATAGAGCTTTTATCGCTCACACTATTGTCACACTGTCTCGGTCCTCACCTCTCCATCTCCCAATGTAGTCATCCTGCCTGTGGTGTTGTCCCAGTTCTTGGTATATAGCTGGAATTTCCTTGAACAATATTCTGTCGACTTCAAAGTAAAACATAACAGCTGCCTCTCTTTCCACTCTTGAACAGATTAGCGGCTCTGAAACACCAAAGGCCTATTGTCTGCTCTTCTAACTTTAGTCCTGCATGTACCATTGTAGTTTAGTGTATTATTAGTCAGTATTTGTCCATAGGGATGAAGAGTGGATACATTCGAAGCGTTTAGCACATGAGACGGTGCTAAGTAGGACATGTGGCCAGGCGTGCATGTATTTTAAGCAGTCCTCTTTTGAATTCACCTGAAAGGTTTCAGCGGTGTCACTTTACGGCCACTTTCACCGCACAATGCATTTGGATCTGTTATTTTTAGGCTGCTTTTAATAGACCCCCCCTTTTCATGGCAACAAGGCCGGTATTTAGAGCAAGAGCAATTCAAGATGCTGTACTGTTGGAATGCACAAAACACACAAAAAACAATGGCATACGGAAGCCGGAAAGCTGCTAATCCTGTTTTGCGAAATCTCACCCGATCTGTCTATATTTGCAACAGGGATTATTGCTTGTTTTGTGACGTAGAGGGACGATGTTTTGTATGGGACGCGGGGGTTGTTTTGAAGGTCGACACCACATGTTGCTGGACTTTAACCCATATAAACAGATGAGAAGGCGCTGCAGTTCATTCAAGCTGAGAAGATGTTCTACGAGGTGGCTTTGATTGAACTGACCGCTCTGCAGAGGGATCCTGGTAAGTAGTGTTTGTGGTACTTCATGCTTTTGTGGGTGTAGTAGGATTACTCTTGAGTTATTCATTTTGAGGAGATTAATCTTAACCTATTACTACTTGCCTAAACTAAACCTACATTTTAACCACTGAGATGTGTGAGTTATGATGACCGCCATTTTGCCAATCTTGACAAACCTTCATTTAAAATAAATTGGAATCTGAAAATGCATACAAAATGATTGAATGAGAGAAGAAAGAAACGTTTCGTTTTATTGTACATTCCAGAAAGAAAGAAAATATTCCAATCAATGGGTCATAATTAGAGGAAGTATGATCATTAGTTTTAAGTGTAAACTTCCAGTTCAGGTCCAGTGGTCAAAATAGTGTGTTTATTTGTGTTTCAATCATTTGGTAAAACCTTATAAACTACAGCCTATTATTAGCCTTAATAAAGCATGAACAAAGACTTAATTAATGAATTTTAAGAATGATTCAAGCTTAGTATCTACTTAGTTAATGGAATTTGAGGAGTTGAGGGTATTAAGTAGTTGCTTAGGCTGAATAATAATGAATAAACGATTTGGTCATGTCTTTTTAAGACTATTAAAATTGTAATTTTATAAAGTGTTTTTTTAATCACGGGGCGACAAGGCATGTCACAAATCCTTCCCCCTCTTGGCATCTTGTTCCTGTGCCCTACTTTCCAACAATTCCAAGTGTAGCCCTTTTGTCAACTGGCATGACAGAGCACAAGGTGTCTTTGTGAATCCGGCCATTAGCTCATTCTGCTAATGTTACCCTAATGTCACCGGACGTCCCATCCCCGCCTGGCGCAGACCTCAGATTAGCACATTGCTACCGTTGGTTGTTAAGTGCTGGTCCTCCATTCATCACGTCGGAGGTCCTGTCGTGTGTGTGTGTGTGTGTGTCTGTGTCTGTGTGTGTGTGTCTGTGTGTGTGTGTGTGTGTCTGTGTGTGTGTGTGTGTGTGTGTGTGTGTGTGTGTCTGTGTGTGTGTGTGTGTGTGTGTCTGTGTGTGTGTGTGTGTGTGTGTGTGTCTGTGTGTGTGTGTGTGTGTCTGTGTGTGTCTGTGTGTGTCTGTGTGTGTCTGTGTGTGTGTGTGGGGGCTGCTGAGGTTGCACACTGGCCCTGGAGCTAGAGAGTGTACAGTGAGAAGACAAATGGCCGCGGGCTGCAGTATGTCATTTAGGAAGACTGTGTCACCGTAGAGTAGTGCCGGCCTGATTCAGCACTCAGCAAATTGAATGGTGGACTTCTCTGGAGGCTAGACTTGGCACGGAGCGAGCTACTACCATCCTGCAATTCACACCTTGTACTGTATGTGCTGTGTGATAGAATGTATGACGGATATTTGAGCAGTAGTATAATTAAAATCCAGAATAATGTCATGCGTAGACAAAACACATTTTTGAGGGAATTTTAGCTGTGGGAAAAATGTGTCAGTGGTGAGTAATGAAAGTTTGCCCTGTAAGAGCTCAAAACACAACTACAATGTGAAACAAACAAAAACTCCAAACAAGTAGGAAGACAGCGCAAAAATCTGTTTAAATCAGCAAACACGTCACAGTAACACTAGTGACACTTCTGAGGAAGACTACAGGAGGAAGCCGAAACTCTCAAGGTATAAAAACAGAAGTCTGTTCATAAGAAACTAGTATATAAGATGTTTTTGAGTCCGTTTGTTGAGGAAACAAATTGTTGCGGGGGTAGTTGAAGTGTCCTTTATCTCCCCCTATGGTTAGCTTAAAAAGCTAGCTAAACTCTGCACAGTCAGAACAACAACAGAGAATCTACTTGAACTAACGTTCATTTGAGCTAAACACTTTTCCATTCATTTTCTACTGCTTGTTCCCTTTCGGGGTCACAGGTGACTGGAGCCTATCCCAGTGACTTCGGGCCTTAGGCGGGGTACACCCTGGACATTGGCCAACTTGTCGCAGAGCTAAACACTTTTTTAATGAAAATGATGTCAGTGCGTAACCTTTTTACCTGGAAACCTGACACACTTACAGCACGTACAGACACACTTACAGCACGTACAGACACACTTACAGCACGTACAGACACACTTAGCACGTACAGACACACTTACAGCACGTACAGACACACTTAGCACATACAGACACACTTACAGCACGTACAGACACACTTAGCACGTACAGACACACTTACAGCACGTACAGACACACTTACAGCACGTACAGACACACTTAGCACGTACAGACACACTTACAGCACGTACAGACACACTTACAGCATGTACAGACACACTTACAGCACGTACAGACACACTTAGCACGTACAGACACACTTACAGCACGTACAGACACACTTACAGCACGTACAGACACACTTAGCACATACATACACACTTACAGCACGTACAGACACACTTACAGCATGTACAGACACACTTACAGCACGTACAGACACACTTAGCACGTACAGACACACTTACAGCACGTACAGACACACTTAGCACGTACAGACACACTTACAGCACGTACAGACACACTTAGCACGTACAGACACACTTACAGCACGTACAGACACACTTACAGCACGTACAGACACACTTAGCACGTACAGACACACTTACAGCACGTACAGACACACTTACAGCACGTACAGACACACTTACAGCACGTACAGACACACTTAGCACGTACAGACACACTTACAGCACGTACAGACACACTTAGCACATACAGACACACTTACAGCACGTACAGACACACTTACAGCACGTACAGACACACTTACAGCACGTACAGACACACTTACAGCACGTACAGACACACTTAGCACGTACAGACACACTTACAGCACGTACAGACACACTTAGCACATACAGACACACTTACAGCACGTACAGACACACTTAGCACGTACAGACACACTTACAGCACGTACAGACACACTTAGCACGTACAGACACACTTACAGCACGTACAGACACACTTAGCACGTACAGACACACTTACAGCACGTACAGACACACTTACAGCACGTACAGACACACTTAGCACGTACAGACACACTTACAGCACGTACAGACACACTTAGCACGTACAGACACACTTACAGCACGTACAGACACACTTACAGCACGTACAGACACACTTACAGCACGTACAGACACACTTACAGCACGTACAGACACACTTACAGCACGTACAGACACACTTAGCACGTACAGACACACTTAGCACGTACAGACACACTTAGCACATACAGACACACTTACAGCACGTACAGACACACTTAGCACGTACAGACACACTTACAGCACGTACATACACACTTACAGCACGTACAGACACACTTACAGCACGTACAGACACACTTAGCACGTACAGACACACTTAGCACGTACAGACACACTTAGCACGTACAGACACACTTAGCACGTACAGACACACTTACAGCACGTACAGACACACTTAGCACGTACAGACACACTTACAGCACGTACAGACACACTTACAGCACGTACAGACACACTTAGCACGTACAGACACACTTACAGCACGTACAGACACACTTAGCACGTACAGACACACTTAGCACGTACAGACACACTTAGCACGTACAGACACACTTACAGCACGTACAGACACACTTAGCACATACAGACACACTTAGCACGTACAGACACACTTACAGCACATACAGACACACTTAGCACGTACAGACACACTTACAGCACGTACAGACACACTTACAGCACGTACAGACACACTTACAGCACGTACAGACACACTTAGCACGTACAGACACACTTAGCACGTACAGACACACTTAGCACATACAGACACACTTACAGCACGTACAGACACACTTAGCACGTACAGACACACTTAGCACGTACAGACACACTTAGCACGTACAGACACACTTAGCACGTACAGACACACTTAGCACATACAGACACACTTACAGCACGTACAGACACACTTAGCACGTACAGACACACTTAGCACATACAGACACACTTAGCACGTACAGACACACTTAGCACGTACAGACACACTTACAGCACGTACAGACACACTTAGCACGTACAGACACACTTAGCACATACAGACACACTTAGCACGTACAGACACACTTAGCACGTACAGACACACTTACAGCATGTACAGACACACTTACAGCACGTACAGACACACTTACAGCACGTACAGACACACTTACAGCACGTACAGACACACTTAGCACGTACAGACACACTTAGCACGTACAGACACACTTAGCACATACAGACACACTTACAGCACGTACAGACACACTTAGCACGTACAGACACACTTAGCACATACAGACACACTTAGCACGTACAGACACACTTACAGCACGTACAGACACACTTAGCACTTACAGACACACTTAGCACGTACAGACACACTTAGCACGTACAGACACACTTAGCACGTACAGACACACTTACAGCACGTACAGACACACTTAGCACGTACAGACACACTTAGCACGTACAGACACACTTACAGCACGTACAGACACACTTAGCACGTACAGACACGCTTAGCACGTACAGACACACTTAGCACGTACAGACACACTTAGCACGTACAGACACACTTACAGCACATACAGACACACTTAGCACTTACAGACACACTTAGCACGTACAGACACACTTAGCACGTACAGACACACTTAGCACGTACAGACACACTTAGCACGTACAGACACACTTACAGCACGTACAGACACACTTAGCACGTACAGACACACTAAGCACGTACAGACACACTTAGCACGTACAGACACACTTAGCACGTACAGACACACTTAGCACGTACAGACACACTTAGCACGTACAGACACACTTAGCACGTACAGACACACTTACAGCACGTACAGACACACTTAGCACATACAGACACACTTAGCACGTACAGACACACTTACAGCACGTACAGACACACTTAGCACGTACAGACACACTTACAGCACGTACAGACACACTTACAGCACGTACAGACACACTTAGCACGTACAGACACACTTAGCACATACAGACACACTTAGCACGTACAGACACACTTACAGCACGTACAGACACACTTAGCACGTACAGACACACTTACAGCACGTACAGACTCACTTAGCACGTACAGACACACTTAGCACGTACAGACACACTTACAGCACGTACAGACACACTTACAGCACGTACAGACACATTTAGCCCGTACAGACACACTTAGCACGTACAGACACACTTAGCACGTACAGACACACTTAGCACGTACAGACACACTTAGCACTTACAGACACTCCCTCCAACTACACTTACACTGCCAAACCCCGCCTCTCCGGGCGTGGGGGAGGTCTTGCTCTTATTCATAAAAAATCTACATCCATCACTGAACTGAACCTCAACCTTCCATCCATCTCATCATTTGAATACCTCGCCTTCTCCCTCCCCAACTCTATCACCGCTATCCTGATCTATCGTCCCCCAAAGCCCCACCCCTCTTTCCTCACTGAATTGTCTGAACTCCTCACCATAGCATCCTCTCTCTCTGCCCGCCTCCTACTCACTGGTGACTTCAACATCCACATTGACTGCCCCAACGCCCCACTGACATCCGACTTCCTCTCTCTCCTGGACTGCTTCCATCTCACCCAACACATTGACTTCCCCACCCATACCAAAGGCCACACTCTGGACTTAGTCTGTTCCTCTCTCCTACCCATATCTAAGCCCCACCCCCTCCCCTTCCCACTCTCTGATCATCTCTGCATCCTTTTCTCCGCCCCCCTACCCTCGCCCCACAACCCCAAAAAACGCACCATCACCTACCGCAATATCAAGTCAGTCAACCCCCTCACGCTCTCCCAGCTCATATCCTCTGCTTTCCCCCCTGACTCCCCCCCTCTTCCCCCGACGACTATGCTGTCATGCTCAACACCACCCTCTCCGACTCCCTTGACTCCCTAGCCCCCTGGAAAACCTCCTCCGTCTCATACATCAACCCCGCCCCCTGGTACACCCCTGAACTCCGCACCATGAAGCAGACTGGCCGCCAACTCGAACGACTCCTCAAAAGAACCCGCCTCACCGTCCACGCCGAAGCTTTCAAATTACACATCTCCTCCTACCGTGACGCTCTCCAAGCCGCCAAATCTGCCCACCTCTCCACCCTCATCAACAGCTCCCACCGGAGCCCTCGCACCCTGTTCTCCACCGTCAACAAGCTGCTCCAGCCACCGGACATCACTCCACCCTCCTCCCCTGACCTCTGCAACTCTTTCCTCCTTGCCTTCAATGACAAAATTTCCAAAATCAACAGCTCCATGACTGCCGTCTCCATTAACTCCATCACCACCCCCACCCCCCCCCTCTCCCTGACCACCCACCCTTCCCTCCCCTCACCACCTTCTCCTCTGTTAACTCCTCTCATATCATAGACCTCATCACCGCTTCCAAAACCACCACCTGCTCTCTCGACCCCCTCCCAACGACTCTAACCAAGGTCTGCCTCCATGCTCTCATCCCCCATCTCACCACCCTCTTCAACCAGTCTTTATCCCTCGGCCATGTTCCTTCCATCTACAAACTGGCCTCCATCACCCCCATCCTCAAAAAACCCACCCTAGACTCCGCCAACCTCTCCAACTACCGCCCCATCTCCAACCTGCCGTTCCTCTCAAAAACGCTGGAACGCATCGTCGCCGCCCAACTTCACACCCACCTCCAGTCAAACAACCTCTATGAACCCCTCCAATCTGGCTTCCGCCCACTTCACAGCACTGAAACAGCCCTGGTCAAAGTACTCAACGATCTCCTCACCTCTGCAGACTCCGGGGCCCTCAACATCCTGTTACTACTAGACCTCAGCGCAGCCTTTGACACTATAAACCATTCCATCCTCCTACAAAGGCTGCGCCAACTGGGTGTTGAGGGCTCTGCACTTGACTGGCTCACATCCTACCTCACCAACAGGCAAGAGTTCATTTCCCTCTCCGGTCACTCATCCACCCTCTCCCCAGTAACGCAGGGGGTCCCCCAGGGCTCAGTCCTCGGCCCCCTCCTCTTCATCTGCTACATCTTCCCCCTTGGTCACATCCTCCGCCAACTCAACCTGGACTTTCACTGCTACGCTGACGACACCCAGATATACCTCACCACCAAATCCACCCAAAACCCTCCCCTCAGCCACATCCAAACCTGCATCTCTACAATAAAATCATGGCTCACTCTCAACTTCCTCAAACTGAACAGTGACAAAACAGAGCTCCTCCTCATTGGCACCAAATCCACTCTCAATAAAACTGGTCCCTTTTCACTCAGCATCGACACCTCGACCATCACCCCCTCTACCCTGGTACGCAATCTCGGTGTCATCATGGACCCCACCCTCTCCTTCACTCCCCATGTCAGCCACATCGTCAAGACCTCATACTTCCACCTCCGCCGCATCGCCAAAATCCGACACTGCCTCACCCTCCCCGCTGCTGAATCCCTCATCCATGCCTTCATCTCCTCCCGCCTTGACTACTGCAACTCCCTCCTCACTGTTATCTCCTCCCATTCCCTCCATAGACTCCAAATGGTCCAAAACTCCGCTGCCCGCCTCCTCACCCACACCCGGTCCCGTGATCACATCACTCCCGTTCTCCGCTCTCTCCATTGGCTCCCCATCAAGCAGCGCATAAACTTTAAAATACTCCTCCTCACCTTCAAAGCTCTTCACCACCTTGCCCCCCCCTACCTGTCTGACCTCCTCATCCCCCACCGCCCCTCCCAAGCTCTCCGATCCTCCTCCTCTCTCACCCTGACTGCACCAACATCCCGACTCAAAACTTTTGGCGACAGAGCATTCTCCCGAACAGCACCCCGACTCTGGAACTCCCTCCCCCAACCTGTCCGCCACTCTCCCTCACTCACAACATTCAAATCCCGCCTAAAAACATACCTCTTCACCCAAGCCTATGACCTCCCCTACCCCTAGCCTCCTCTACCCCATTGCCTACTATTCTACCCCCTGTTACATCCCCATCTTTTTCTCTCTACTTCTTCTGTCTTGTTCATTTTATCTGTATATTAATGTGTATTGTACGTGTTGTCCCCCCCGTCTGTAAATACCCCCCCCCTTTTTTATATATGTTCAGCGTCTTTGGGTCACTGAAAAGCGCTATATAAAAAAAATATTATTATTATTATTACTTAGCACGACACACTTAGTACATACAGACACAGATGTAATACGCCTTCCTATGTAGAGTTTGCTTGTTCTCCCCATGGTTAAGAATGCTCTGGAATGGTTATAATATGACAAAATAGAAAATCAATTAAGTGTAATTTCATGTTAAATGCAATAGAACAATTGGTACTTGTCAATCTCATACAAATTAAACGGACAAAACAAAAACACTACTATCATTATCTCCAGGTATGGCTGGCCCTGGTCTGTGTGTGTGTGTGTGTGTGTGTGTATGGTGTAGGTGCCTGACCCCGCCCCCTCGCTCTCCTTTTCCCCTCTCTCTCTCTCCTTTCCACTCTTATCAGTCCCTCCTGTCTGCTGTCCTCAGTTGGCTTGTGTCTCGGTGCACTAGCCCCACACAGGGAGCCAGGAGCAGATCTGTTCCCATGCCGTGTGTTTGTATCGCAGGGCCACAGGAGGAGGCCACCCTGGGCTCGGCGGGGGCAGCATGGAGCAGTCCAGAGGAGCTATCGGAGCAGGCGTCCCAGGCACAGCACCTGGAGAGACTGGCTCAGCTCTGCATCATGAGTAAACAGTAAGTCACCTGTGGAGATCATGCTAACTCTACATGTGGGCTAACCTGCAGTAACGTGTGGCTGTGGTCGCAGGTTGTGAGCTTTATAGGGTTTTAATTGGTGGAGGAGTTCAGCCACTGACCTGAAGGTTGGCATTCCTTACCGTTGTGTCCTTGAGCAAGTTATCTTTCCCACCCTGCCTCCAGGGTCTGTGCATATTAGTGTATTTATGTTTGAGAGTATGTGAAAGAGTGGGTGGTAATTTTGCATATTCAATGTATCATATAGTATTATTGTTGTTGTTGTTGTTGTTTTGTCTTGATTTTTAATTGACTATATCTGGTAGTATTTTAATGTTTCTTTATTGACCCATTTGGCGTTTAAACTTTAATAATCGGCATGTACTACCTTTTCTATTACAGGGGTGAGATATAGATTGAAAAATGTATATAAGCGCAATTGTTGTTATGGATATATCATAAATGCATAATTAGACTATTGAGTATATTCATATTATATACTGTACAGTATATATTATATCAGAAATGACCTACAAAAGTGACTGAAGTGTCACGTGTAATCTCTCAAACAAAGGCTCTTTTGTGGTTAGTTTATGGTCCACAGACTCACATTTGAGCAGATTCCTCTAGCGCTGTGAGAATAACGTCTGAATGTTGTTATCAAGATGCAAGAAATGATTGAGATGTTTTGTAATTTTTAACTGGAACATAAATAGCCTACTACATGTTCAAAGATAAGTAGTGAAGCAGTAAATTAGATAAATAAAGACTATATGCAGTCAAGGAGCTTTTATATTTTAAAACAATCTTCAGGCCAGAATGACACAGTACAATATACAGTTTTACAAATGTCATAGTTGCAATATCTCCACAACTATATACAGAAGAAAATGCACCTCATGAAAATGATTTTCAAGATACTTATCAGTATTATTATCAATATATTATGTTGATGACAGATGACATCATTTTACAACATGACCTGATCATCATGGCACATGGACTGTGTGCTGATGATTTAAATGGTGAAAGATTCTTACCACCAAAATAATGAAAATATGTAAGTGAAAACTGCTCACACTTAAACAAACAGTATATTTGCTTCTGTTATCTGTGACGCAAGCAGCTCCAGCCTGATAAACACAAACCTTGGCTTGGTTCTAAAATCCCTGCAGATAGCATTCAAAACTCTGACTCCAGGTCCAACTGCTGGTCCACTGGCCTCTATGTCTGTACTTTGAGCTTTCTATCATGTGTTGTTCCTACAATAACATGCTTCTGAAGCTAAAAATCTGCTCAACAAATAATTCTTTGTCTTGCGCATACACACAGTCGTCGAGTGGAAATTTTCAGTTGCAGATAAAGTCTAGCTCCTAATGCTTTGTGTGAGAGTTGTATTTCCCCTGTGAAAAAGTCGACACCGCTGCGTACGTGTGTGTTACCGGGTTGAAAGGCAGATCTGTTGTCATTGTTGGGACTGGCCCTTTTAACCTGATTGTGGGAGAGGGTGACAGGGTGACACAGTTGAAAGGCCTTTAGCTCCAAATGTACTGTACTATTAATGTTGGATGAGACACAGCTGATTGTACATGCACCGGCCTCAGAGAGAGTGATCTAATCTTTGAATTAGGTTATGCAACTGGACAAAGAAGAAAACGTGGAGTAGCATCAGTGTAGATCACATTCTGGGGAACTATGTTGCTTAGGTAGCTGATCCCCATCTGAAAAGTGTACCTTTAAGTTAGAGGAAGGGTTAAAGGTGTCATTTATTTAGAATTAATGAAATTCTGGGGGGGGATGTAATGTAAAGTTCTTCACTATAAGCTTATACTATATACAGAACAAAACACATTTGAACACGCCATTTAAAGTTAATGAACACATTTGGTCCACAACTTTGCCCTCGCAGCAAAAAGGTGGATACACTAGCTTAATATCATACTGTGGAACATTCCAGGCTAAGCAATAACATTACCATGGAGACACGTTAGATTGTCCACCTTCAAACTATTGAATTTCACTCCACCAATCATTATCAATCAGTCAATCTAAATGTATTGCATTTGTAGAGCACAATTCAAACAAAAGCAATTAAAAGTGCAAAATCACATTACAATACAAACCACAATACAAAAAAGAAAAGCATTAATTAAATAATCATATTTAAGTATATTTAACATGGTAAAATGCAGTTAAGATTCCCTCAACTGAACAGAACTGTTTTGAGCCTGTGTAGGTTCCTCCCTCTCGTGGCCTAGATTCTAAACCCATAAAATGAAATGTAGATTCCCTATGTTTAGTCCTGACTTGTCCCAGCAGGAGGCCGGTCCCTGAGGAACTCAGAGTTCACATGGCACTAATATATCAGACATATACTTTAGTGTGAAGCCAGCGAGAGACGAGCAGAGCGGCTTTAAAGTCTCTGAGCACATACTCATGTACTATGGATGATGTTGCAATGTCTCCCAAATGCAATTACCTAAACGCTCTGAAAACAGATTAAACTTCACTTATGCACTTTTTCTGTGGACCACATGAAAAAAATATATATTATTGAACACTATATTTAGTCTTAAGCCTTAGAAATATGACTTAATAATATCACTAGGCAAAAAGTGTTGTGTGTTTTTCTACAATACTGTCAGCCTCCTCAAAATATCATAAACTCTATCATGATGTTGATTTGGGGGTAATATTGTAGCATACTGCAACATTCTTAAACTAATCACACTACAGGAAGGAGGAGACGACTTTAAACTAAAGTTGCCTACAATACTATCTATCCTCAACATCAAAGTCCCAATACTAATGGATGTAATTGGGTAAAAAATATGTGCCCTTGAGCTCAGTGGAATTACAAAAGCAAAATGTCCTCGGAAATCCTTTTGAGGCTGCACCTTGACCTCCTCCTATCTCCAGCGATCAGATCATGTCCTGCAGGAGCACCCTTTAAGCACTGCAAGGCGACACCTGCCATTACTAATTGAAGGGAAGTGCGGTTTTGGAGCAGCACTTAGCCGGGCTTGCTCTACATCCACAAACACACGTGAGGTCGCCTTGACTGTCCCAGGGTGCTATTCCCAGCCTGGATACTGTATATTAGCAGAAGGCACATCCTGGACGTGCCATACATGAGCAGGCTTCAGCGCACAAGAGGCAGGAGGAGGTGAAGCCCAGTGGATGAAGTAACCGGAGAGGTCCACGGTTTGGGTAATGCAGCCTGGACTGGACTGGACTGGACTGGACTGGGGGTAGAGGGAGCGTCAGGGGCTGGCAGGAACGGGACATTTCCACTGGGCACATGTTTTACCTTTATTACCGTAGTACTACAGCTTCATACAACTTCTAACGTTTACTACTATATCCTCTACTACTACTATTAAAGAATAAAATACTACTGCCTGTTATTGTCGTTTGGAGATGGTTGAGATATTTGTTCAATATCCTTATTGTTGTGTCCTTGGGCAAACCACTTGACCTCATTTTCCTGTATGAATGTGTCTGATTGGTTGTTATGGGTCAAAAAGGTGTTATGAATACTATATTACAACTATTGCTACTACTGCACCTACAATGACCTGTAATGCTGGTATGCTGCTTATTATGAGTTTTAGTGATTTAACATGAGTTCTTTGAGATTTAACATGAGTTCCTAGGGATTTAACATGAGTTCTTTGAGATTTAACATGAGTTCCTAGGGATTTAACATGAGTTCTTTGAGATTTAACATGAGTTCCTAGGGATTTAACATGAGTTTTAGTGATTTAACATGAGTTCTTTGAGATTTAACATGAGTTCTTTGAGATTTAACATGAGTTCCTAGGGATTTAACATGAGTGCTTAGATATTTAACATGAGTTCTTTGAGATTTAAGATGAGTTCTTAGGGATTTAACATGAGTTCTTAGAGATTTAACATGAGTTCTTAGAGATTGAACATGAGTTCTTAGAGATTCAACATGAGTTCTTTGAGATTCAACATGAGTTCTTAGAGATTTAACATGAGTTCTTAGAGATTCAACATGAGTTCTTAGAGATTCAACATGAGTTTTTGGAGATTCAACATGAGTTCTTAGAGATTCAACATGAGTTCTTAGAGATTTAACATGAGTTCTTAGAGATTCAACATGAGTTCTTAGGGATTCAACATGAGTTCTTAGGGATTCAACATGAGTTCTTAGAGATTTAACATGAGTTCTTAGGGATTCAACATGAGTTCTTAGAGATTGAACATGAGTTCTTAGAGATTCAACATGAGTTCTTTGAGATTCAACATGAGTTCTTAGAGATTTAACATGAGTTCTTAGAGATTCAACATGAGTTCTTAGGGATTCAACATGAGTTCTTAGGGATTCAACATGAGTTCTTAGAGATTTAACATGAGTTCTTAGAGATTCAACATGAGTTCTTAGGGATTCAACATGAGTTCTTTGAGATTCAACATGAGTTCTTAGAGATTTAACATGAGTTCTTAGAGATTCAACATGAGTTCTTAGAGATTCAACATGAGTTCTTAGGGATTCAACATGAGTTCTTAGAGATTCAACATGAGTTCTTAGAGATTCAACATGAGTTCTTAGAGATTCAACATGAGTTTTTGGAGATTTAACATGAGTTCTGAATATCTAGTACCTAGTTTTGATACAAGAGTACCTAAGATTTAGTCAAAATTAGTATCTGGGAATTGTAAAAAGTAGTTTTAGCTAAATCTCTGTTTTCCCTTGGTAGAAAGTCCCCTTCGTAGCAGTGCTTAGTCCCTGTCCGGCCCTGGGATTGGCTCCCCTCTCCAAACCCTGGCCCACACCTCTAATCACAGCAGCAGCGGTGGCCCTTGTCACTTTGGATTTGTCATGCTGCTATTGTCCACACGGTGAAACAGATCCTATCATCTGACAACACTCGGACGCTGCACAGGGCGTTGTAATGGATACGGCCTTTATGTGCTTAAAGCAGAGGGGATTACACATCAGGGGAAAGTACAGGCCTTCAGATGAATCCACTAATCCTTCTTTTGCCACACAATGAGAACTTTAAAGAATTCCTCGTTCTTTTCTTTCAGGCCTCATCTTGCTCTGGAATACAGTGGTAAGGTGAGTACACGGGAGACTTTGTCATCATGTTATTGGCTACACTTTAATTCTAGTTCATGTGATATGGGTTTGTTTACTTTTAAAGGCCACGAAAATCCACCAGAGGGCTTTTGGCAATGACCACCCCATCACAGCCCGGAGTCTAGAGCTCATGGCCACCGTGTACGCAGAGATCGGCAAAACGGAGTATTCAGGTGAGTACGGCGAGGCAAGAGGGACAAACTACAGACTGTGTTCATGTCTTCTTTTATCGTTTTTTAAATGAACGCTTCCTCTACCTATCTTCACATCAGGCTGAAACACAATAAACAAACTTCCTCAATAACCTTTGTTACTGGATATTTCTAATACAAATATGAATAGAACATAAGTATTTGTGATATGACACCAACTATGGCCAAGCATGGACAAAACATACATAATGTTGAGTTATTTCTGACTATGAAGGAACAGTAGATGCCGTTATAACGTGACTCAAGCACATTACAGTACAGATATGTGAGACACTTTGGCTATTTTTCCTTTTTATATGTACAAGTTGCAGTTTTGGACCTGGTTTAGTTTCTTTTACTCCCACTAAAATAAGCATAATTTTAATTCAACATACTGTATTCAAATTGTATAATAAAAAAATGCTTAGATTTGTAATAATTAATATAATGCTGTCACTCAAGTGGCTATGATGACATCCCGTGTTGGCTGTACTGTACATATCCTGAGCCCACAACACGAGTGACCCGCTCACATGTTTGCTGTATTGTACACAGAGGCGGCCCATTGTGACTCCTGCATGTAGTTACAGCTTTAGCTCCCGTGTACATGTCTTAACGCAAATAGGTCACCAAACAGCCACTTACCTGCATGTTTAAAAGGACATGCAGCATTTACCTTTGGGCTAACCTCTGTTTTATTTACAGTAGTTCATGTTGAGAAGCATAAAAGTTCAGGTCAAGATGTAGTTTGTTAGAGCAAATGAAATAATGTCAATTAATATCCAGATCTTGATTTCATTTCAATTCAACCTCATACAAAATCGTGATTACTACATTTGTGACCGTCATAAACCTGCTGTGATACTGTGAAGAAATAATTAGTCATCTTTTCTTTGCAATTAGGTTTTTATTTGGTTTATACCGATTTATTTCTTAACATATTTTACTTGTGCTTGTTTTGTACTATGTGCCGCATGCAGCAGTGGAACTTTTCTCCACAAATAGCTACTTGATTGGTGTAAAACTATAATTTATATTTACAACAGGCATAAATACACCAAGTCAAACATTTAAGTTAAATAACGCACTGTGAATAACATCTCCATACAGTGACCTCCCATCAGAAAGGTTACATTAGGCACCTTTAAACTAGACTGTGAGACAAATGAACAGGCTAACACACAGGATAAATCTTTAAGAACTTATGTTAAATCCTAAGAACTCATGTTAGATCTCCAAGAACTCATGTTAAATCCTAAGAACTCATGTTAAATCTCTAAGAACTCATGTTAAATCTCTAAGAACTCATGTTAAATCTCTAAGAACCTAAGAACTCATGTTAAATCCCTATGTTGAATGAGTTTTAGTTTGGTTTTGTAAAAAAAAATAGCCAGTAAGGCATACAAAAATCTTACCAACTTCATTCTTCCTTCCATTCCCAGTGCCACTCATTCTTTTGTAAGCTGAAGTAACCAGCTCCTCCTCATTTCTTTCTCATTTGCATGTTTGCATTTGCAGCTTTTGTTTGTCTGAGCCGTCTACACTTCGCCTCCGTCTCCTCTCCTCTCTTCTTCTCCTCCTCGCTCTCTCACTCTTATCATGGTCCTCTCCTCAGACTCCCTGGGCCAGTGTGTCTCGGCGCTGTCCAAACGCTTCGCCGCGGCCGAATCCATCAAGGACGCCGCCGTCAACAGCTGTCTTCCCCACCACCACCACAGCGAGAAGCACTCAGAGGTCCGGCACAGGAAGGAGCACCAAGCCGAGCCAGAGGACGCAGACAAGGCCAAGGTACAGCAGAGGGTAGAGCAGAGGGTTAGCCGTTAGCATGGGCTCTGTTCCCTCCTGGGAGCTTGTTAACAGCATGCTGCTTGTGCGCGTTGCCCAGGTAACATACAGCAAGGTCCCTACTTCGATTCTCAAAAGGCCAAGTCCAAGCTACGGTTTCGACTCGGAGCCGGGCCACCGACGGAAAGGAGAGCGGCGGGTGAGGTTTCGGGAGCCGGAGACGACAGTACATGGTGAGAATGTTGTATTTACAGCAATTTCCAGAATCTAAATATAGCACATTTGGAATATCAAGATTTAAAAAAAATTTACTGAACATTTCAAAACATTTATTGAAATTTTTTTATTATTTAAAGATTATCTGCGTAACTTTTCAGACAATAAATGGACTAAAGTAAAAGCTATTTTTTCATTATAAGTCAAAAATCACGCTCACTGTGAACAGGCTTGGCTGAAATGTTACACTGTAGAGCTTTAATGTTTCATGTTGCCTATAAGTTTTTTTCAAAGTATTTTCTTTTGGCCCGTAGGCTTCATTGGACAGGACAGTGTAGCATGAAATAAGGAAGAGAGAGGGAAGTAGCAGTAGATTCAAAGGCACGTCTCTGCAGAGGACATTATAGCACCTAAATAACCACAGATTTACTCATTACAGCCATCAAAACTGTCAACGTGAAATTAATACTTGACATTGAACATGCGTTTCATTGTGGCTTGTGTGTTTTTAATAGTTTTCCTCAAACGCAGAAACATGTCAAAGAATGTCCTTCCTCCTGTTTGGGCACAAAGTCCACACGCCCTTTGTTGTTTTACTATCAAGTCAAAATGGAGAGACTTTTATGCGTACTCCGTGTTCACCGTGACATGAGTAACTGTGCAAACTGGGCGCCCGTGTTGTCCTACATGCATATGGCAGGCTCTCCGGGGGACCATCAAACTGTGTTTATTATTGTCCCGTCAGTCCGCATTCAAACAGGCTGCTTTGTCAACAATTGTCCTTCTGGGATGGTGGAGTATTAAAAAATAATGTAATGCCCAAAGAAGCACAGACATTAGCAAGTGATTTACTATTGAAATTAATTATGCATGCAAATGAGGAGAGAGGAGTCTGTTCTGCGAGATAGCGGCGTGTAGAAGAGTTAGCAGCTGTTGTACATCACGGCGCACTCGGCTCCTGTTGACTTTTACTGTCCACTCCACAGAGATTCCATACTCTGACACTGGGGGCGCTGGTGAGTCATGTTCAGGCTGTGTGCATGAACTGGCAGCACTGAGCAGAGACGGAACGGCTTTTACACGCGTTGATTGAAATAACATATCACTTTAGCGTTGCCTTTTTAAAGTGTAAGGGTTCTCACGTTACAGTTATCTTCTCCAAACTGATTTGTCCATCCCGACCAATCACAGACATGTTTTTACCTTCACTGTTAGATGAAGGTCACAGCTTCTTCCTCCAACCACAAAGAGGCTTTTGTTTCAATAACCCACACTGCATATAAGAATGTTACAGGTTCTATATTATGCAACAATTACTCAAAGCTCAAAATGCTCTGTTCCACGTTGTGATGTCATTAAGTGGTCATTTTAAAGATCTTCTGTCGAACGTCAATCCAGTAGTTGGCGGTAAATGCACCTTTTTGGCTGTACAATAACTCAACAACACGCTTCAAAGCAATTCCAGGGCGGAAATTATCCAAATGAAAGTGTATGGAGTTTAAAAACACAGTGGAGCATTTCCTGCTTTACCACTCGAATGACATCACAAGGTGGAACAGTGTGTTTTCAGTGCAGGAAAAGAACGCAGCCGAAAAATGCAGGATATGTGTGTTACACGTGTGTGAATGAAACAAAACACAACTCCAGGTATGTTTTTGATGAAGAAACGACATTATAACAGAGATTTGTGTAATTGTGTAATACCGGCCCTTTAAAAATGCTCAATTAACCTGTCTGAGTGGCCGAGGATACTTTCACAACACAGTTTATTGCAAGCCACACGTGTCTAACTAAAGCCACTTCCCGTTCCTCCTTCAGAACTGTGCACTTCCTCATTTGCAAATCAAATCGTTCCTAACCAGTATTCGGTGTGTTGTCTGGTGCCCTCAGCCTACGACGCGTCTCCCTCCCGCCCTCACCTGGCCCTCTTCACCTGCCTCTTCCTGCTGATGTCGCTGCTGGGCGTAGCCATGTACTGCACGGACCGCCGGCGCCCCCAGAGGGTGTGCGAGGAACTGGAGGCCGCGCTGGCTGTCTACATAGTCCACATGAAGCAGCTGCTGTGGGGCTGCTGGATATGGCTGACCATGCAGTGACTCGGACCACTCGCAGGAGGATTTTACCCAGCATCCTCTTGGGTTATTTTCAATCCTCTCCTTTGAAGGTGCTTGAGCATCTTTAACACTTCAGCCATACGATTGACAAAGCGCGAGCGCGGCGTCGAGTGGACACGGGACGACGGTGGAATCCCAGAAATATGTAGCTTACGTGTCTTGTATGTATATAACGGGGAGAGGGCCGTCCCGATCCTTTTGCACACGCTCACATACACTTTCTGTCCGTCTGTGTCTCCATGGAATGCAGATATTTTGTGTGTTTTTTTTTCCCTTGTATCTACGGTTCAATATACTAAGGACTAACGCACTACTCAGCCTTGATATTGCACATAAATGAATGTAGGGCGGTGAATGGCACTTACATCTTTAGAGATTTAGTGCACAAAATGTGGATGGGAAAGTAACATTGCTCTGTGTCATGTCCATTGAGATTTATCTATTGTCCAAGAGGATATAATCAAGTGAATGAATGCTACTGCTTTCAATGGTGTTTGTCTTTATAACCGCTTGTATACCACGGAATAACCTCCCGAAAAGCAGGCTCATATCAACAAATCACAATATTGTGGTGATTAAAATAAAGACTGGAAAATGTTGTACAGAATTTCACTTTTTAGACCAGACTGATTGTGAGATTTAGTTGATATGCGCCTGCTTTTATCTTTTAATATTAGAGACACTTTCTGCATTCACACAAAACCTTTAACTGAATATTAATTTTTTAAACTTTTTGTTACCTTGTATTTGAAAATTTGTAACGAGAAACACAATAATAATCAGGTTTCGTGATGTCGGGCGCTTTCGTCAGACTGTTGTGGACTAACTTTAGGTGTTTGTCGACATTACCGCTACTGCTACGAGGCCAAAAAAACAACAGACGATTCCCTTTATCAAACAAACAGATGCATTTTCTAACAGCCAAACCATTGTACTAATGGGTTGGGGTCAAAGGGCACAGCAATGAAACCACCTCTCATTTTAAGCAATAACACGCAGACACAGTAGAGTCAGTAAAACACGTCCTTTATATAAACCCATTTTCAGGAAAAATCGACGGAGTTTTGGATACTGAATGTCTCATATGTGAATGTCAAAGCAGCGTGAGGCAAAGTAATACTGTTTATTCCACAGTACTAAACCTGTTCTGAATATACATGGGACACAGTCAAATGCAAATATTTAATGTAATACGGAAGGTGCCAAAATACAGGTCACATCAGGTAAAAAAAAGAACATTGATAAAGTGCAGATATGGCATGCTTGTAGTCTTTCTATGTAAGCCACAATAATGATATAATAAAAAAACATGTTACAAAGGTATTTTCACACAAAATTACAAAGCAAAGTAGAAAATCAAACACAAAAAACATCACAACAAACAGAAATTGATCACTACTACAACTGCGACTCCCTCCATTCCAATACTTGATATGTTTTTGTGTGTTTTTATTTGACTGTGTCCCGGCGTATTTAGACCCGGCTTTGTAATTCGTCATCAGCAATAATAAACCCGAACCCACATCGCTCACACAAGCACACTTCGAGTAGTCTCCACTTTACATCTGTCCAATCACCTCCGGTCACTCTGAAGCAGTGCCTTTATGGACGCTTTCCTCAGTTCCTACAGTTTTATGATTTCTATTGTTTTGAATAAAAGTGTCATTGCCTATCAAATCCCGGTGCTTGATTTCTTCTCGTGAAACACTCGACGGGGGAAAAGAAAACGCATGCGAGTACACTGTGAAACTCCTTACACGCCTATAAAGTCAAAACATGGCACGTTATAGACTGATCAGCGGGTAGCTAAAAGCATTTCAGTCGCGCCGCTAATACACGGAGCGGATCTGACTCATAAATGTGATAAACACCTCCTGTACTTGTGGATTAAGGTGCGAACACACTGAAAGCGCTGGCACTTATCAGCAGGAGAAGTGTCACTTGACCAGGAGCAGCGCAGTCGTACCTGAAAGAGCCGGATAAAGCTAAAGGCGTCAGAGAAAACAAATGTATACACGCTTTAAAAGCCTAGAGTTTGTCATGCAGTAGATCCATGCATATTTCACAAAGACGACGTGATCCATCAGCCATGAATGTTCCGGTGTGATCCATCAGCCAGTCACATGATCACAGCGTTCCTCAGTCACTTTGGTTCATTTACACACAAAAAACAACATTTGTCTAGTTCTGCGAGTGTTAAATATTCAACATTTTCAGGACTTTTTTCTCATTCAATGCTCTTAATTTCTCAGTGAAATCCACAGATTCCATAAATTCTAGATACTAAATATGATCATATATTATTTTAAATAGAGGTCTGTATAATTGTATGGGGGATTCACAGTTTTAAAAGTGATATAAGGACAGATAATCCACAAATAATATCTAACGTTGTAATTTTTGTGATTGGGTCCACAAATGAGCTTGTACTGAAAATCTATCTATGTATATGGCTGCAAATGTACTCAATTACAATTACCGTATTTTCCGCACTATATGGCGCACTGGATTATAAGGAGCACTGTCAATGAAGGGTCTATTTTTGATCATTTTTTATATATAAGGCGCACGGGACTATAAGGCGCATTAAGCAAAACAAAACGTGTACCACACAAAATGGCTTCGACGTCATTAACGTACGTACATATTTAGAGTGCACTGGAGAAAATTAAAGGCTTTTTAGTGGCCGTATATTTTGTATTTTTTTCAATAGATTTTCTGTCCCAAAGGCTCTACTAGACAGGACAGCCACAGCGTGAAATATAGAGAGGAGGAATAGACATTCGGCAACTGGTGGTAAATCAAACGGCAGCACCACAAGCGAGTGCTGTGTTTGTGCAGAGAGGAGCAGAGACAGAGGTGAGGGCCGAGCACGGGGACGATCCAGACTCAGTGAGGGCCGAGCACGGGGACGATCCAGACTCAGTGAGGGCCGAGCACGGGGACGATCTAGACTCAGTGAGGGCCGAGCACGGGGACGATCCAGACTCAGTGAGGGCCGAGCACGGGGACGATCCAGACTCGGTGAGGGCCGAGCACGGGGACGATCCAGACTCGGTGAGGGCCGAGCACGGGGACGATCCAGACTCAGTGAGGGCCGAGCACGGGGACGATCTAGACTCAGTGAGGGCCGAGCACGGGGACGATCCAGACTCAGTGAGGGCCGAGCACGGGGACGATCCAGACTCGGTGAGGGCCGAGCACGGGGACGATCCAGACTCGGTGAGGGCCGAGCACGGGGACGATCCAGACTCGGTGAGGGCCGAGCACGGGGACGATCCAGACTCGGTGAGGGCCGAGCACGGGGACGATTCAGACTCAGTGAGGGCCGAGCACGGGGACGATCCAGACTCAGTGCTGCAAATAAGTCCTGTCATGTTAAATGTAACAATAACATGGCTAGAATTATACTCAATTACAACTATTTGCTTAAAAAGGTACTTGTATTCTGTTTAAACATGTGTTGTAAAAGTGTGGTCATGGATAGGATGAGATAGGATTGAGTTTTTGTTTCACTAAATGAGCCAAAAGAATTTAAAGCAGATATGGCACAGTCAAAAATCGAATTATTTGATTTAACGTTATATTCAATCTTCATCTTTCCGTCTAATCTTACATAAACTGTGCCTGTCATGCCCCTGGGAGCACAAGTCCCCTCTGTCCCAGCACCGCCTCAAAAGTGGAGCATCTCTGTCTTTAGCCCTGGACGACCTCACCAGTGTTTGAAATGAACCAAAGCAAATGAGGAAAACGGCACAAATTAATACTTTGAAATATAATCTGACAACAACAGGTTATACAATTCCTTTAAATAATCATAATACTGCCGAAGCTGAACTACGTCTCCTTTTGCTCCCACTGGAGATGATCAATCTGCGGTAGATGCTTGGGGGGAAAATCCATCTCTTGAAGAACAAAGCAAAAACCTCGATTGGCTGTGATTGTGCGTCTCACGGCGGGACGGAAGGTCGAGGGCTCAAGATGCGGTCGAGGTGGAGTCCGTTTTGGGGTTCGGACGTGGTCGTCGTGTGGTCCACAAAGGGCTTGGAAGAAGGGATAGAAGAACGCGATCTTTGGGGACATCATTGAGGTCGGACTTGGTATTTGTGCGTCGGGATGGTGGTCTTCACAGGGTCTAGATCTGATCCTCGGGGTCTAGAGGAGGCCAGTCTTGAGGTCGGAGTTGCGGCGGGAGCGTCCGAGCAGCAGGTCCTTCTCGTGGATCAGGCTGTCCAGGAGGTCTTCTTGTCTGTAGTTGTGGTAGACCTTTAGGAAGGCTATGACGGCGATGCCCAGCCAGGCCAGCCAGGCGGCCCACAGACCAAACTGCACACAAAACATGCCCACGTTTAGATACTTGGGTTAGGACTGGACAAGGACAAGGACTAGGACAAGGACTGGACTAGGACTGGACTAGGACTGGACTGGACTAGGACTGGACTAGGACTGGACTAGGACTAGGACTGGAGTGGACAGGACTGGGACAGGGACAAGGACTGGACTAGGACTAGGACTGGACTAGGACTGGACTAGGACTAGGACTGGACTAGGACTGGACAAGGACTGGACTGGACTAGGACTGGACTAGGATTGGACTAGGACTGGACTAGGACTGAACTAGGACTTAGACTGGACTGGACAGGACTGGGACAGGGACTAGGACTGGACTAGGACTGGACTAGGACTAGGACTAGGACTAGGACTAGGACTAGGACTGGACTAGGACTGGACCAGGAATAGGACTGGACTGGACTAGGACTGGACTAGGATTGGACTAGAACTGGACTAGGACTAGGACTAGGACTAGGACTGGAGTGGACAGGACTGGGACAGGGACAAGGACTGGACTAGGACTGGACCAGGACTGGGACTGGACTAGGACTAGGACTGGACTAGGATTGGACTAGGACTGGACTGGGACAGGGACTAGGACTGGACCAGGAATAGGACTGGACTAGGATTGGACTAGGACTGGACTAGGACTAGGACTGGAGTGGGCAGGACTGGGACAAGGACTGGACTAGGACAGGACTAGGATTGGACTAGGACTGGACTAGGACTAGGACTAGGACTAGGACTGGACTAGGACTAGGACTGGAGTGGAGTGGACAGGACTGGGACAGGGACAAGGACTGGACTAGGACTAGGACTAGGACTAGGACTGGGACTAGGACTAGGACTAGGACTGGGACTAGGACTAGGACTAGGACTGGACCAGGACTGGATTTACCTGAGCTATCGCAAACTGGTCGTAGAAAGCAGAATTGTCCAGGCCCAGTTCTAGATCGGTGTCTTGCAGATCCTCGCAACTGGAATTCAAAAATAATAAACGTTAATAAAAGGTTAAGCTTTTGCAACTTTCTGTGAACCAGTTCTCAAACAATTATCAGGAAAATGAAAGTGTGAGTAGCTCTATAATAAGTCCACTGTCTATCTTAAATGTACATTGTCCGTGTCAAAAAAAAATAAGATTCTAATCTTTTAAATCATAAAGATTGTACTTTATTAAACTTTCTAATCCCAAAATGAATCTAGGACTGTGCATGCTATTTTATAAACCTTTTTTTTTTGTTTTATTACTATGACATTTCAATGAATAAAAGATCATTAAGCTACATCATATTTGTTCAAAATTCAAATTTCACCTAATTTTTTTGGTTAAAACTGTCATGAATCTGGCTTAGAAATAGATATCAACAAATCCTTCAGTAAAATCCTGTTAAGCACAAAACTGGAACATTTGGTGCGACTTTAAGGGCTCAACTTTATTTCAATTAATTAAGATACATCAGATAATTAAGCTACAGCAACAGAACAATTATCATTCTCTTTTCTTGTTATAAAAGTATTCAAAAAATGACCCAATCTGTTTTCTCTGGCCCCGCCCTTTTGGGTAATTTTATTTTTAACATTTTATTTTTTTTACTTTCAGTTAAACAATATAAATATAATCAAATTGAATTAAAATGAAATTACAGCTTTTTGTCATTTTGTGTTTAGTTTTATATCCCTGAGTTCAACCAAAAACCATTGACATTTTGAATCACTTTACAAGAGAGACAAGCTCATAAAGCCGTAAAGATTTAAAGAATAAAAACATAACGGACCAATCGCGACAAACCAGAACACGCTACAAAAACATTACATTTAACAAGCGACTAAACCAAAGTAAACCAAAGTAAACCAAAGTAAACCAAAGTAAACCAAACTGCCAATTATTCCTGAAAGACCTTGATGTGTAAACGATTCAAATGTTCTTTCAGTGGTGCCGGGCGGGCGGGCTGTGGGCGTGGTCCTACCTGCTGGGCATGCTGCCACTCTCAGTGATGGAGTCGCACCACAGGTTAAAGCCCACGCTCACGATGGTGCTGGAGAGGAAGACTGTGAACACCACCAGGGAGCTGATCAGCAGGTTCAGGAAGGCGTTAAAGATGGAACTGCGAGCGCAAAAAACAACCACACAAAGAACTCAATCCCTGTCATTACACGTCAGACCAGTTCATTATAATGATTTTCTGAGTTTCTGTAAGTCACTCAGTTTAGTCCAGGTGCAGGGCTATTTTGATCCTTTTATAGACCTGGATTTGGTCTGGGTCAAGTCTGGGTCCAGTCTTGGTCAAGTCTGGGTCCAGTCTTGGTCCAGTCTTGGTCCAGTCTTGGTCCAGTCTGGGTCCAGTCTTGGTCCAGTCTTGGTCCAGTCTTGGTCCAGTCTTGGTCCAGTCTGGGTCCAGTCTTGGTCCAGACTGGGTCCAGTCTTGGTCCAGTCTGGGTCCAGTCTTGGTCCAGTCTTGGTCCAGTCTGGGTCCAGTCTTGGTCCAGTCTGGGTGGTCATTGAAAGACAGTATGAGATGATTGGCCTAATTAGAGTGAAATGTCAGAGCCCCTGCCATAGTCCTTGTGCCTCAGTTAGTCACTTGATTGGCTGACATCGCTGTAAATGGCAGTGACGTAGTTTCCTGTCCTTATTAGCCCGTGGTATCTGCTTTGGGGATCACCATCGTTATGACAGTGAGGAATTAATGCAGGAAAGATGATGATAAATGTCGCATCTATGTGAGTGCGTCTGCCGGACAGAGGAGAGTGTCATGGGCGTGGGTGAAGGACACAGTGGATGCCCTGGTCTCACACAAACACAGAAACACAGACTCACTCGTCGTGTCCCTTGCAGAGGAAGAAGAGCAGTCTCCAGGCCTGCACGGCGGACAGCACGAGGGACGCGATCCCGACAAAAGTGATGAAGCTGCAGGCGGACTCGGGGCCCCACTCCTCCACGATGAAGCGCTGCTTGGACACTGTGATGTTCTCGTTCTGCCACATTCCCCGCGTGAACAGAAGACATTTACCCCCAAAATCCTCCGTGTTCTCCGACAGAGGCACCACCGCGATGAAGCCGAACATAAAGGCTACAAAATAAAGGATGCATTGCACGAAAATTAAATTATTGAGGGCCATTTTCGGTCTCCTCTTCTGCTCTGCGTCCTGGACTAGCTGCGCCTGCGCAGTAGAGGAGAAGGAGAGCGGAGGCGCAGTATCCAGAGTGCGCGTCCAGTGCGCGTCCAGTGCGCGTCCAGTGCGCGTCCAGTGCGCGTCCAGTGCGCGTCCAGTGCGCGTCCAGTGCGCGTCCAGTGCGCGTCCAGTGCGCGTCCAGAGTGCGTGAGCGCGCGTGTTGTTCTGTGGATGAACCAGAGCCTCAGACCTGAGACTGCCCCGGGACAGTCTGAGCTCAGTCTGAGTTACTGGAGCGGACAGAAGGGATACACTATGTACATAATAATACTGTTCTAATGTGGAACTTGTCCACATTATATACATGCCACCCCATAGGCGTGGCATGTATCTAATCATATACTAAAAAGTATGCAATTTATTCTACAGTGAAAATATAATTCAAACTAATTAGGCTCATTAGTCTGTGATTAATAGTTTGGGTGATGAGTCATCTGTCACATTAAGGCAGGTGAAAAGGAAAACATGAATAAATCTGAAAACAGATAAAGCCAGGTTTAAATGTCCTGTTTCATTTTCGACACATGAGATGCAAAACAGGATAGAGGGGATTTTGTACATCTTATTTAGTTTTTGAGTGAACTAGATACTAAATCAGCTTACTTACTTACTAAATATTAGCATAAAAATGACCGAAAAGGGCCGATCGTTCTGTCTGTGGGAGAAAAGAGCATTTTCAGAAATCGGCCTTTGAACTCAGGTAACAATTAAGTTTCAGAGCATGGAAGCTTATATACTTATATACTTATATACTGAGAACAAAATGACACAGATGCGTTTTGTCTGGAGCCTTAAGGTTAAGAGGAGTTTAATGATGACGCACAGCAGCATTCACACTTATGGTTCTCACGGTTAGTTATACAAGATGTGCAAATGTGATGAATTATTCACAGCCTTGGCTGCATTTACAAGTGTCCCAGCACACACCAGTGCAGAGCTCATGCACACTTCACTGGGGCATGACCCGGGGTCACACTGCACACTGTCTCTGTACAGCAGACTGTCCCACTCTTTATAGAGACCATGGTGGCTCTTTGACTCTTATAAACATAAAAACAGGGCTGAGGTGATGTGATTTATTGTCGACATAGACTTATAAAAACATGATTGGAGAGAGGTTTACTGAAGACAAAGACATTTTGACAAAGTGCATTTATCTATAAATGGATGTAGTCTATACATATTTTATACTCCATAAAGTGACACATTTCTCTAACACAGTCGTAACAAAATTGCTTGGGTTGTTACATATGTGGCAAACACTGGAAGGGAAGATGACTGCATTAGTGCTAGACCTAACTAAAGCACAGGTATCTGCTCTCAGGATGTAGTGAAGGGCACGTACAGTATGTACATAATGTTTAAGTTACTGTAAGTTCTGTTGTAGATTCTTTGTTACCCTGAGCCTTTGTTAGTATTAGAATGGTCTGAAGTGTCTCCTAACCAGAGCTTCAAACACTGATGTAGACACAAAAAAGAAAGAACTTTAAACCACCAGTTCTGTTTAAGGGGGGATTCTCAGACTAGATCCACAGATTGAGAATGACTTTTGAGTGAAAGTCCAGATGACTCAACTGAATCATTCTCTAAGATGGAACACTCCTGAATAAATGAGGGATGACACCGACTAGTTAAGTGCTGCTTTAAATACTTTCTGATTATCACCTATGGCTACAGAAAGACTATTTTTATTTTAACTTTATTTAACCAGGAAAGTCCCAATGAGAAGAATGTGTTCCCTAGAACAGTTACAAACCATAGCTCCTACTCTCAAACCTTTCAGCATCGATTTAAACTAACTTCAATATATTTACCCACAAAATCTAAGTCAGGTTCACTCAGTTTATTTCACAAAATCATGATATTCTTCAAAACGGCTGCAATGACAGAAAGCTCCAACTCACATTTACCAGCATGAAGTCAACTACAAACTAAAACCCATCAGAATAAGACCATTGTGAAGTGACTGGCTAATGTCTGCGCTCCCTCCGCGCTTTAAACAGCACAACACGGCTTGAAATAAAAGCAGGTGTAGCTGTCACAAGCATCTGCCGCGCTTCACTGGTGTCACCCATCTGCTCCACAGGACAAGGTGGCACTCCCCTTCACCACCAGCACCCAGCACCCAGCACTGCTCCTGCTCTGCTCACTCGCGCCCTCAAGTGGTCGAGGCAACACCTGCATAACACAATCACGTACTTTTGCCCACACGCCTCATGGGCAGTTCATCAAACGCTTACGTTGAGTTATTGCACATCAGATATTATTAATTACTTGGCATTTTTCTGAAAATACCCCGCGCTGCACCCAGACAAGTATTTATAAGAGTGATTTGCAGATATTGGGCAGTGATTTGTATCTCCGCCACACAAAGAGAGGTTTTGCATCATCGCATGTGATTTATGGGTCATTTCACTGAGGCGCTGCACTGAGGCTTCCGTGATCTTATCATATTCACAGATTATACTTATTACAACTGTATGTCTGGAAGCTCTGCTAATGTGGACCACAGCAAGGTTTAAATAAAGCTTCTGTTCTAGTGTTTGATGCTGGGTGAAGAACAATTTCAATCAGAGAATTCAAAGTTCATAGTTCACATTCGAGATTTTGATGATGTCATGATCTCAGATGGTGGGCGGGGCCTTTGTAAATGTGGGAGATTTACTGTTTTTGAAAGAAATATTCAATGAACAATGGTTCAATGAACAAAATGTAAAAGTGATACTAAGTACCTGAGGAGAAAAAACACACTATATGTCTCCTTTAATAATATTTCAGTAGATGCAGTAATCACAGTGATATTAATCACAAATTGTCATTCAGCTTCATAATCATGTGCAATACTGTCATAATCATAAGCAATGTGACATTATGTCTATCATCCTGGTGCAATATTTTATGTCCATATAACAGCTGTAAATAACAGAGTTATTTTTATTTGTATTAAGAGTATAAGAGGTTTTTTATAAGAGTCTGTATCTGTTTTTTTTATTATTTACTTCTGTACCTAATCTGTGTTGCAACACAAATAAGTTTAGGGCTGACAATTACATTTTTAATCTCTTTTTGAAGTATGTGGGTCTTTGACGAGTCGTAAACTTATCTATACTTTTTATATATATATATATATATATATAATATATATATATATATATATATATATATATATATATATATATATATATATATATTGTTTAATCTTTCATTCCCCATATTGTGTTCTAATGTTCAATACACAAGACAAGAATAGTGTTGTCATTACAATACATTTAATCGCACTATGAATACTCTTTAAGTCTAAATGAACAATGGGAATCTTTAAAAACAACATCTGGCATAAACAATGACAACAAATCCAAAGAATAGATCCCAGTTGTTGTTTCTGTGATGACCCACATACCCCAAAAGAAAAACAGACAAAATCGTACAATATTCTGCTACAAAAGCAAAGCCCCATAAGGCTCCCTTTAAACAAACAGCACATTACATGCACATGTGCCAGTGGAGTGGCCTGAACCTCTGAACCTGCTCTTAAATAAATAATACAACATGTGTGGGCTTCTGGACTGTGCCCCACGGGACAGCCAGTGTCAACCTGCAACACGCGCTAAGTTATTCTCTCGCTGAACAAACCACGCAGCGCTGGGAGGAAGAGCTGCTGCTGCTGGAGGTGGAAGGAGGAGGAGAAATGGAAGATGCTAAAGCCAACGTAGTCCCAGGGCTCGGTGCCAAAAAGCAGGGGAACGCGGGGCAGCAAGACAAACGCTGGGAGGTCATCCATTTTTCATGAGAGGCGAAGGCTCCAAAAGTAAACATCCTTTTTTTTTTTTTTTCCTGTAGAGAAGGAAACCAGCGATGAATGTAAAGTGCACCATCTCAAGGACACGGCCTGAGCGTTTAATATGTATATGTGTTAATGCCCCCAGCAGCCTTGTAATGTAGTAAATATGTCACGTGACTCACAAATGTCCAACAGAGAGGGTTTGAAATATGGGATCATTACACGTTTATATTCAATCTGTTCTCGAGATGTTGAATTAAAGGAGAAGTAAAGTCGTGCTTTTTTCAGGTACTTAATATTGAACTGTAACACAAGTAGGTCGTCATTTTGCATTTTGTTCGTTGTGAAACAGTATTTATCTAAAATGGCTTGGTAACAGAAAGAGGTTCGTTGACTTCCTGTTCAAAAAGGCAGAGCGGATAAGCCCCGCCTCTTCATCGTGACAAGCAGCAGATTGTCTTTTATGTATATTTATTTGTGAAAAGTGGCTACGCAACATTTTAGAACTCCATATGTATCAAAAATGTCAATTAATCACAGCTAAGTACAGGGAAGTGGGCGGGGACAGGGGGTAGGGGAAAACAGGCATTTTCTGAGCATTGAAGCTTCAGTTTCAGGACAATACAGTATTACTCAAGTATGCAGGAATCATTCAAAATACAACTTTGAGTAAATGAATGATTTAAAATGTTGCATGATTTGGCCCCTTCAAAGGAAAATGATCAAATTAGATTCATTTATTTGATTTTACCACATTCAAGACAAACGTCACCACAAACTAAACTATTTAAAAGGCAGTTGTTTGAACAGGTTATTTGTGAGTTTAGACAGTTATTTTTTTAACGTCTGTTCTATCAATGTATATTTGAAATGCTGTAAAAATATTCAACATATTCAAAGTATTAGTTTGAAAATTGTGATAAATGATATATGAAATTTGTATTATATGTTGTAGACCAATTTGAAGACATTCAGAATGTAAACATTGAATCCAAAGATCAAGTCAAATCTTTTTGAGGAATAGCTCTCAGTTGAACATAGTTATTAGCAGTTTTTTGGTTTTGCCAATGTCACAAAAACTATAAAATATAAGCTATTTGGCAAATACAGACTTGTTGCTCGCAGTAGTTGAGAATAGTCAAGCACTTATAAAGAAGTTAGGTGAGGTTATTAGACCGGATGCCCTTCCATGATTAGGTGTTAGGTTTATACTTTTAATAATACCACTGCCTTTGTTTTAAAAGCTCTTTTCAGATGTATGGTCCAGAAAAAAAAATATGACCATCAAAATACAATCACTTTGCATCTGTCAACAAGTGGTGCTGATACACACTGCACAACAAGAAGAAGTGTGTCAAATGATTCACCTCCGTCACTTGACTCTTTTGTTTTTGCGACTGCTCCTCACAGACACCTTCCCTGCGCCGGGCCGACCTGCCGCGTAGTCCCTGTCGGCCTGAAAAACAACAACAACAACAACAACAACAACAACAACAACAACAACAGCAACAGCAGCAACAGCAGCAACCAAAAACACAATTATTAACGGCTCATATCGCAGACATGATGAAATCTCTTGTGATCCATTCATCTTTCCCCAGGGGGGCGGAGGAGGCCGGGAGCAGTGGACCAGCCGCTGATTAAATGCTCCTAATCGAGGCCATTCATCTCCAGGCGCCGTCCCAAATGTTACCACACACCACACACCCACACCCACTGTTCCCCCTCTAACTCTCCCTCTCTCATTCTCCCTCTCTCATTCTCCCTCTCTCATTCTCCCTCTCTCATTCTCCCTCTCTCATTCTCCCTCTCCCTCTCTCATTCTCCCTCTCTCATTCTCCCTCTCCCTCTCTCATTCTCCCTCTCTCATTCTCCCTCTCCTCTCTCACACTGGTGCCTTAATGGGAGGTCGATAATCAGATGTTTTTCAAGTAACAAGATGACTTAATTTTCACCAAGAATGTGAGAAAATGTATAACCCGCAGCTACGTCAACACTGCAATGGATTTGATAGTATATTGAATTCATTTCCATAGTTTCGAGAAATAGATAGAGTAGAAACAACAGGTAATTGAAATATTGAATTTTAGAGTTGCAGGTGGATTATTATAGATTGAATGGAATGTTCTTACTGCCCTATTATTCATAAATACTGGACTGAGATTAATGAGGAATGTACTTTTGGTGCAGCAGAAAAAGTAGATGGACCACAGGGACTGAGCAGACTATCAAAGACTGGACTGAAATAAATGTCCATTGAATTTGAAAATAGAAAAAAATTGCCACATAAAAGAGGAGAAAAATATCTATTTTCACATCATTTCTGTATCAATTATTGCCTAATATTTTAGCTTAATCTTTAGGGAAATAATTCAATACTAAAAAGAGTCAGAGGTCAAAACTACTATTTCTTTGTATATATATATATATATATATATATATATATATATATATATATATATATATATATATATATTTAATCAATCAATAGGGGGGAAGCCAGTATTCAAAAAGCACAATTTGGACCAGGGGAATTTCTGTCAGATAATGATAAATAAGTATTCAACACGTCACGTCATTTAAGTACGCTTGATGTCACTCCCACCTCGTGTAGTCTTAACATGTCTCAATTAGCAGCTCGCAAATGGATGAATGTGTGACAAAACCACACACATGCGCACACGCACACACACACACACAGACACAGACACACGCACACACACACACACAGACACAGACACAGACACAGACACACACGCACACACACACAGACACAGACACACACGCACACACACACACACACACAGACACAGACACAGACACACACACACACACAGACACACACACACACAGACAGACACACACACACACACACAGACACAGACACGCACACACAGACACACACACACACAGACACACACACACACACACACACACACACAGACACACACACACACAGACACACACACAGACACAGACACACACAGACACACACACAGACACAGACACACGCACACACAGACACACACACACACACAGACACACACACACACACAGACACACACACACACACACAGCGACACACACGCACACACACACACACACACAGACACACAGACACACACACACAGACACACACACACACACAGACACAGACACAGACACACACACACACACACAGACAGACACACACACACACACAGACACACACACACACACAGACAGACACACACACACACACAGACACACACACACACACACACAGACACACACACACACAGACACAGACACACGCACACACAGACACACACACACACACAGACACACACACACACAGACACACACACACACAGCGACACACACACACAGACACACACACACACACACACAGCGACACACACACACACACACAGACACCACACACACACACACACACACACACACCACACACAGACACCACACACACACACACACACACCACACACACACACACACACACACACACACACACACACACCACACAGACACACACACACACACACACACACACAGACACAGACACACACACACACAGACACAGACACACACACACACAGACACAGACACACACACATACACACACACACACACACACACACAGCAGCAGTGTTGTACAGTAGAGACACTCATCTATTAACATGGCCTGATTATGTTTCACCTGCCAGGCTCCATATGGCCCCCAATTCTGCAGAATAATTAGGTCATGTCGCTAATTCAAACAATTATCCAATAAAGCGATGTTATTTGGACGCACGCTGGAAGGAAGAAAATGTGATTAACTCTTATGACAACATTGATGTTTAGATATTTAGTGCTGGGTGTCACATGACATCACGACGTCCTATCACAGGCCTGAGGTGTTTAAAGGTGCACTATGGAGCTTTTGAGATAAGATAAGATATTCCTTTATTGTACCACATGGGGAAATTTCATTGGTGCAACGCAGGAAGATACAGAGGTAGATACAGAAGAATACTGAAAAACACTTTCAGTAGAAGATCTCCTATAAATAAATAAAAACTCCCATAGACAAATAAATAAATACATAAATACCATTGCATGTGATCCAGACAGTAACCGCACATGAATATGTGTCACGACAGCACATAGATTGCACATGAATTTCACAGTAATTGCACATGAATTCCAACAGCAATTGCACATATGACAGAATTGCACATCAGTATTAGGTTAGGTCAGTATTGCGAGTATTCAGTACTAACAGTTTTTGTTATAAAGTCTGACAGCAGCAGGAAGGAAAGACCTACGGAACCTTTCCTTCACACAGCGAGGGTGGATCAGTCTCTCACTGAAGCTGCTCTCCAGAGCGGACAGAGTGTCCTGCAGGGGGCGACACTCATGGTCCAGCATAAATGTGAATCTAGCCAGGACCCTCCTGTCCCCCACCTCCTGCACCGAGTCCAGAGCACATATTTCTATAGCCTTTATTCCATTACATTAAGCAAAAACATACCTTCAAAAACATGCTATTGTCGATTTGTTTATATACTTCGGAAAATAAAAATGCTGGTTTATGCCTCGCAACCCATTGAAGTTCTACGTTAAAGACTTGTGTGATGAAATTCAACTCTAAAATACTAGTAAATTCAAGTTTTTGAATGGGAATGTTCTAAACTGTCTGAAACAAAAAGAGCTGTGGTGTAACATGGACGGCAAAACACTTTCTGCGTTATTAATCTATTTTATTTATCTTGTATTATTGTAATTACAGGCATTCATTGTGGCCTGTTGTAGTTTGCTTGCATAAATAGTGAAAATGTTGAATAAAAAAAATAAGAATACTAAAATATCCTTGTATATTTTGTTTTCCATTAGTGACAATAAGAGAGAGTGAACAGGTTTAGTGAATACTGTGACGTCATGTATCGACTGCACCACCTTCATGTTTGCACAATGACCTCATGGCAGAAGGAAGGGGTGAAAGGCGTGACACTGACACTGGATGACAAGATAAAGGGGGCTAAAGAGGGCACCTGCTGGGCGGGATGGGCCCCTCTCCTCTGGGGCCAAAAGAAATGAGATCATCTGAGGCAGGAATGCGCTGGAACAATACTGACCCCTACTGACACGTGCTGGTAGTGATTGAATGGTTTCAGAAGTACCTGTCTTCCATATTGGGTGCCTTCTGTGTGCTTTGTAGGAGGGATGTAGGGCAGCAGGGTGAATGAATGAAGCTGGCCCGCTCCAAGTAAACATGCCGGGGAATCTGTGAAAAATATATGAAATAAACTCAACACAAATGATAATAAGTGAGAAATGTGTTCACCAACTGTATCGAATTGGTAAAGAATTGTCCTAATGCGTGACAAAAGAGGCTAGTAACACGCATCAGTGCACATAGTTCTTGCATTCAAGTACGCGGTGCGCTGGAATCTTATCATTTGTTTTATTTTAACGCTCTGTCAGTGGCACATTTGAATTTTTTCAGGACTACCCAGCTCTCGGCATGTAAAATATGAAAAGAAATCATCAACACAGTTATTTTCGGTCAAATTAAAAAAATAAAAATGAAAATTACAAGCCTTTTATAGCCATTCCGCCTGATCTATTTTACTTTATTACAAGTCGCTACATTTTAAATTCCAGTGAAATTAGCTTCAGCTTTGCATAAGTAATTGCGAAAATCCAACAAATGCTCAGTCTACTGTTCCTCTGTGTATTGTTTGTTTCCACTTATAATGAGAGTAAATCAGACACCAGAGGCCACAACGACAGAGTCTCAGCGTCACAAAGAGCCAGACATTTGTACATTTATATCAGGGTCATTTTAGTCAGGTGTTTTCATGAAAATCCACCGGAATGATAAAAGGGTTTTAGCAGCACTTACAAATGACATCAATGCATTCCTGTAACATTTTGCATTCTTTTGGTCTGTATCCAATGAGCATTGAGAGAGCAGAGCCGGTGTTCTGCCACGCTGCCCTCACATCTTTACTCCCGCCTCACAGAGCCAGAGGATGGGCAGATGGAGCGGCTCTGGCAGTGGCAGTAGGTGTCGTCCCCCCTCAGAGCAGACAGGGGGGGACGACGGGGGAGAAGAGGGCTGTTTTCTGGGTGACTGACTACACCAAGGTTAAAGGAAGCAATCCGACTTTCTCACTTCCGCACTACATTTCAGACGGAACGGTAAATCCCTAAAGAACTCCTCGCAGCTGGTGCCGGAGCCTTTGTTTTGCCCACAGCAGGAAACTGTAACTACACAGTGAAAGAGCACAAGGTCTGAAGGAAGCGAGTGGTTCAGGGATGTCAACTTTCATACATTTTACAATCAATTATGACTATATACAGTAGAGGAATGCTGTGGCAGACCTCTACTGACCTTTAATCTATACAATAAAAGCATCTATTAAAAGACAAATGTTTTATGAGAAAGTTTGATTTAGTAACAATGCGTGTTATAGATATAATGATCATGGCAGATGAAAGTACATTAATGTCTCTAGTTTGTATGTGTATTCTAGAGAGTAATTGTTAAAAAACACACTTAAAAACTAATTATGTAAAACAAATGTAGAGATTTATAGTTTAAGATATAAATTCCTCGTGTACATGTCTAAAATGGCGTAAAATATCTCACTTGTTTGCTTATTCTACGTGATAATATCTCTTGATAAATGACCTCGGCTGGTGTTTTGTTTTGCTGACATTACAAATGATCTACAGGTCCAAACATAAATGAATCAATCTTTGGATTATTAACACAACAGTGTAATGAAGCTTATTTATGAATGATCATAAACAGATGGATTATAAATATTTCATATATAGTTGAATGTTAACGGTCTTGAATAGTTTATGTAGCTTAATTAGCATCTGTCATTGCCCAAATACAGAGAATACAAATAGGACAAATGCTGCTTACCATTTACAGCCAGATCACTGCGGCCCTCAACATTCAGCTGCAGGTCACGGGGGGTTTCACAGGACACGATCACTGACGGGGGTCTCAGCTCACACTCGCCCTGTGGATTTCAAACAAACAAGAGGTTAAGTCCTGGAAATGAAACGGAACATATTACACAAAATTAACTTTGTGTTTTAAGCTGGTAAACAACTGAAACCAGGAACCTTCATCACACTGATCATTTCAGTTTAGATTCCCTTCACTGCATGTGTTATGGTAATGTTGACAATCCTCACGCTGCTAATTATTGACTCCAAAATGCATGATGCTCCCCATGCCGCCAGCAGAGGGCGACCTACACCTAACAGAAGCGCTCTTTTTGAATGTGAAAAAGAAATGAGGAAAAATAATATATTTTTCATCCATATGCAATACTTAAAGGCGCAATGGACGATTTTTCGTCGATTTGAGAACTCAGGCGGAAGTGCACATGCCACTCCCCCGTGTGGACCGATACAACACACACGTGCGTTTGTTTATTAGCGCAACGGATCACATCGCATCTCTTGTCTCCCGTAGATTTCTATCCACTTCTGCGTCAGCTCGAACTGTCTTTCTCCGTCTTCATTTTGCCCCGTACACTGAGGGAACTATATTATGATAGATCCATGCGCTTAGGCACGCGGAAACGTGGGGACGAACCTGACGAGGCTGCAGGTGAGCGGTAGGTGTGTTTTAGGATTGATACGTGGCAGGACTAATCGGCAGTCCACGCCACGAGGAAATAAGACTCAGATTTATGCCAAAAAAATCGTCCATTCAAACTTGAAGTTACATCATTTGGAATGTCAAAAACAGATGTCAAAACGGTTGAAAAAACTAGACAGAATGCAGCTAAATATGTACTTTTGTATGTTTTTACTGCTTAAAAGGGCCTGCTCCTGCTTGTTTCCATGGAAATGTGGTTTGTTTGGCTACAACATTTCACAGTGTGGCATAAAACTTGGAGAATGTATGATTTTAACTTTCCATTTCCATTGAATTATGCAGATTTACCACATCCAGTAAGTTACATACTGTCACTTTAAACTGTAGAATACATATAGTGTGTACCTTTTTCAGTTTAACTCGCAACACACTCTTGCCAGGGTCATCTTCTTGAAATATTTCAGAACGGATCACTTCGGGTTCCTCTGACTTGGCTGGAGTCTGAACCAGCTCTTCGGGAAGTGATGGAAGATCTAAAACACAATCCGCGCTGAAGAACCTGTTCCGGAAACTAAAATGTAAAAAGGAAATAAATGAATTCCCTTTTGCACATGAATCAATTTAAATGATGTTCTGACCTGTTTGGAGTGTGTGAATGCTCTATCACGGGGGCAGCAACGCCCTCTAGTGTCCGCTCGTGGTACTCTGGGAAAACGTCCGCCGTTGCAGAGACTTGACTCAGCTCTTCATCCTCTCCCTGGTCGTCGATTAGAAGAGCAGAAATCTGTTGTAGGGTCACGGTGGACTCGTATGAAAAAGCCTGGTCTCTTCTTATGGGGGACAGAGAGGAGACGGAGGAGAAGGACACGTGCCGTCTGCTGGGAACAAGTGCAACTGGAGAGGTGCAGGAAGACTGGTGGTGAGGATGATCAGCCTGCTGCATGGAAGAAGAGGGAAAAGTGAATATTGTAACACTTGTCATCATTATAACTGTGCTCACGGCCTTCAGTCAACACATCAGGTCAACAACAACTGGACAGGACATCGAAATCGTTTGTATGGCAGATGCTCCTTTGACACAGCCAAATTATATGAGTGAGTTTAAGTCTATTGAGATGAGAGAATGTGTTACCATATGAATTACAAAAGAAAATTAAATCTGTCTACAGGACATATGTCAGAGGAATGGAAGAAACCTTTGTCCAGTTGATAGAATTAAATTTTCTTTTGCTGCCTGGACGATGGATTACACAGCAACCATAAGAATAGTTACATCATATGATAATAACATAATTTAAAAGGATGAAGCATTATTATTGTGTCTAATATTTCAAAAAATTAAGAGTCTACATAGCAAAGAATAGTTCATACACTATAGTCATCAGTTGGTGGTTCCACTATGGACGGGCTGGGTGAGCGCAGATACTGAACCTCTGTGGACACCTCAGTTCTCTCATCCTTGGCCTTCTTCTGTTCACGCTGAGGCCAAGTGAACTCTCTGGAGTGAAAACAGAGTGAGAAGTGAGCCTTCATTTATAGTTATGTGTATAATGCAGTACCTGAGTGTGCAGGTAGGGGGCGGTCTCAGGTGTGTCACAGCCCGGGTCAGAAGCCGGAGCAGCTCCTCAGAGGTCAGCACTCTCCTGCTCTGAGCCTGATACACAGCGGCCGACAGAGGAGCCGGATCTGTGGAGCAGCAGATATGAACCTGTACATGCCTCATTACAGACCAAACCATCACGTTTAATCATCTATACTCATTATACTCATTATTCACTTTGAAATATTCTAATCTTTCATGGTAAACAAAGAATTCTAATATGACATAATGATACAAAAAAGACATTATTTTTGTGTTTTATTATGAAGACCCTAACACTACTCAAGTCTATTGTAACTATTGTTGAATATTTTACTTTTCTCCACAGTTCATACCTGTTAAATGTGCTGCAGCTACTCCAATATTACTGTCACTTTGAACCTGGAAAAGATTTTGAAAGTAAAAGTTCCATTGAAAGATGATGGGGGGGTCTGGATGCACATGAGGGATGGAACAAAACACAATATTCACAAGCGAGGGACATGAGTTTGGGCGAGATTTTGACATGAATTAATTGTGCAATCGCATTTTTTTATTTACCGGTATTTGTTTTTTTACTTTTGCTGTCATTGTAGCCCTGCTTTTTGGATGTACAGCTTCAATGGGAATAAAATCTCATGAGATCATTGCACATTAGCATTAGCTCTTGTCCCATCCCTACAAATAATATAAAACATAGTAGATCATGTGTGTAATGTACGTACTTTTACTTTATGACCTGACGGGATGTACTTTGAAGCCTCTGCACTTAGACCAACTTCATCACAGGCCTTTAGAAAGTGCAGCACTGTATCTTCTCCCTCTGTGTAGTTTCTTTTGACCAGGGCCCATGCTTCTGACACACAACTGCAGAAAAACATGACAATAACCTTCAATAGACAGCACAAAACAGATGTGAAACCCTTTGACAAATGCACCTGTTTTTAAGCCAGACATCAGCACCGAGCTTCACATCCTCCACGCTCTCCGCGACGGGGCTCGTCAAATGCATGTACCGTAACGCCATTCCATGCTCCTGCCTCAACAGCAAAGACCTCATGATGCAACGATGCTGCCATGACGATCGGGGCAGAGCCGTCCGCGGGCTCAGCAACAGCCCCATCGCCGTCTGCAAAGATAAAGCGTTTCGAGCGGTGGGTGAGTCAGATGTCAGTTGAGGAGAATGTATTTTTTGATTAGACTTGACTCATCTAATAGGCAAATCTGAGTGCTTTGAACTTGTGTCAGCTCGAGGCAATTATAAGCACTATAAGTATGGCACTGATGAGAGAAGAGGCGCTACATTACCATATCGGAAGGCTCATTTTAATACCTTGATTTGGTCATGATCAAACATCCAAAAAGCGCGAATTTGCAGCGAGAAACTGGGCGGAATTGTGAAGGCGTCGCAGAAGGATTTGAAGAGGTCATTGCTGCACTGTAAAATCTTGGCAATGTCCAAGATGAAGTACGTGAGCTGGGGAACACGTTGAGTTAAGTTCTATGCAGTCAAAAAGGGAAAGATGTATAAAGAAAGCAAAGGTTGGAAGGATGCGAGGGCCTGGACCGACTGAGGATCCACGTGAGGGACCAGCACGAGCTTCAGTAAGGCCTTCAGACTGGGGGGAGGGTAGAGCTGCTGTCCACCGCTTTCAGGTGACCACAGGCCGCCGTGTTGCTGGGCCAGATGGGTCACCAAGGCTTGGATGAGCGAGCTGCACCTCTCCGTTTCACCTTTTGTCGATCTGATGAAGGTTAAGAAGAAAAAACAATGGGCAAAACATAAAACGTCTTCCTAAAACGCTAAGAAGTATTGACATTTTAAAGCGGATGGGACTTAAACTGTTAAAATGAAAGCAATCAGTGGTTTTGGAATGACAATGGACATAAACATTTTAAAAAGAAGACATTTTAAAGCCTAGATTCAACAAAGATCTCCTCTCCGTCATCAACACCAATCCAGATCAAACTAAAATGCCTGTTACTCAGATCCGTGCGGACTCCGGCTCATTTCCTTCCACATGTGACTGATTTGCTTTCCCCCTTGTGATTCTGAAAAAGAAGATTCAATCATTTTTTGCAATCAATAAATGGCATAGAATTGTATTTTTCTTGCAGTTTGTACTGTTTTTACCCGGGCGCTTGGGCAGGAGTCCCATGAGGCTCCACCACTCCACCAGGCGTCCCAGCCAGAGGTGCTTTTTCAGATCGCAGTGTTCTCGGTTCCAGCAGCCACGCCTCGAATTTGAGGACGTTTCTTTGGAATCTATAAATAAAAAATACAAAACATCTGAAATATTGATTGCATAGACTAAGGCTGCGTTCACACTCAGTTCTGTCTTGGTTTGATCACAGTTTAGTACTTGATGTAGACTTGGTTTGGTCCAGTTCTGGTTTAGATTTGGGTTTAGCGCTGGTTTTGATGAGGTGTGTGTAAGTGTGAATGCTTTATAATCACACAAAGTCATAGATTCTCATACTCTTCATACAAAAAGATAATCGCAGTTCTTATTTTGAGCTCTGTACCATGACCATGTCCTGAATGGAGCTTCCTTCTTGCCCATTGGACCAGTGTGAGCAGGTTCCTCAGCTTCTGCAGCAGGTGGTGGACTCTGCGAGCGAAGAAGTGGTTCAAGAACATCCACAGGCCCTGGCAGCGACTAAAACCTGAGAAACACAAGCCGTTTTACACACTGTAAACGTGAACATCATGGTGTGTGTTGTGCCCACATACAGAGGCTCAGTAACTCCTTCTTGGTGAACTCTGAGGTCCTCTGGAGCCAGCAGCAAAAGGATGACAGGGTTTCATTCACCTCAGCTTTGTCTGGGATTCAAAAAAACAACCTTTGATTAGACTGGACTATCTTTTGTATAAGAAGTCCACATTTACCACTCTCTGTGATCTTCCTCAGGCCACGGATGATTCTCATGACGTTGTTAGAGGCCAGCAGGTCGGTCCACTCGCCCTCCAGATCCAACAGCATTTTTCACTGCACGGCTCCACTCGGCCTGCAACAAGTCTGACATTTTCTTTTGCCATTTTCATTTGGTCTTTTTTATTTAATTGCTGGAGAATAATATGCAAGAATATTGAGAAATATATATATATATAATAATAGATATGACATTGTTACTACAAAGAGGTATATTTAACCATAAAATTGTGTAATAAATTCAGATGACTTAAAGTGCATATGAAAGCTTTTTATGTTTGTGTAATTGTGAGATAATAGCGGCAGTTTGGGAAAAAAGTAGTAAATTACAGATTTTAAAAGAAATAAATTAAATTATTTTGTATTATTATTTACTGTGCACTCTGAGCTATTTGTTTTCTTTCAAATGTGGCTTTATACTAAAAATGGCAAATTAACAATACTAAACCCAGAACAGAATTCCTTCCACATAGTACACAGTATAAATGTATGCACAAAATGTAGCAGTACATTTCCATTTGTCATATAACGGACTGTAACGCGCCACGTGCACTTGGACTTTCTTCTGTATTATTAGATCACTGACTTACACAACAGATTTGTACATTTGAACTAATAATACGCCCTTTAAGAAGCCATAGCACAAATCTAAATAATTAAATCAGTTCTTACCTGTAGAGTTGCAATGTGCCCACGCGGTCGTCGAGTTGAACCTGCCCCGGTAACCACACGCCGCCTTCTCTTCTTTCACAAGCTACTTTGGAACGCGTTAATCCACTAATCTGACTCTCAGTTAACATTTCATTGGTTGATTGGCTGTGCAGCGGCTTTCTATAGATTCATACAGAAATAAGCAGAAGGGACTAACCGCAGTGCAACGGCATAAGATGAAGAGGTTTAACAAGAGCCACTTAAAGCAGAAAGCGAGTACATAAGTACATGTAACAGATTCTATGGTCATTAATAGTAACTTGTACATGCTTGAGTACAGTTCAAACCACAACACCTATACATAATTCAGATTGCCATTTTTAAGAAACCAAAACAACAAGTGATTATTACATTGTGGTTATAATAATAAAGTTATAATTGATTAAAAAAAATGAGTTATCTTCATTTAAAAAAAAAAAGCATACATTGAAGTAATTTATTTATTAGTCATTTATATTTATTTATTTTTCCTCCATGATTTTGTTCTTCACTGATTAGTTATTGTGTTTTCTTCCAATATTATCTAAGGACTGGAGGTTTAAAACAAGTGTAACCGGCCCACAACTAACTGTAAATGCTACTCGTCCCGTCACTCTTACATAAAAAGTGATAAAACAGTGTAACATTTATAATTCTATATAGCCCCAGACATGCCATTCACACCTCTGACTCCAGCTCCACACTGACAGGCACGGCAGGGACAATGCAGAGGCTTCCCTGACCAGCAGAAGGTGGGCCTAAATCCCTGCATGGGCCTGGTCAGATTAATGATTAAGGCGGATTAGGAGGAGGGGTCAGGATTGGGCTACTAGTGTCTTACTCCACTGCTCCAGAGCGTCGGCCGACACTCTCCTCCACATGGGTTTGTAACTGACTTTAAGCCAGAAAACAAGGAAAGTGAATGGACATGACCTTATTCGCACGAGGGCCCATTAAAGGTACGTAAAGACACTATTATAGCAGCTAATGTATAGTAAATACTCTTATGCAATCAATTTACTCTAATCCAACGTGTTACTACGACCACCGTGAGTCATTTTACAGTGACAAAAGCTTCATGTCATAATTAAACTTCAAACATTTGCACTTCTTACTTACACCTTACCTTCAGATATGATTTTTATATTTTTGTAAAAGTTGTGTCTATTCATAGGAAATTCCAGATTTATTGAATGCCTTGTATGTCTGATTACAAACTCATAAATACATTTTACTTCAAGTTGTTTACTAGTAGTAGTTTATCCAAATACTCTTTTACTCCTACTTGACTCGTTTGGACCCCCACTCTGTACTTCTACTTGAGTAACACTATTTTAAAGCATTATTACTTGAGCACTCCAACAGTTTTACATGGTAAATACAACCAGATTAAATGAGGCTAAAATGTGTGATTTTTTTTCCATTTCATGTCTTTCAAGGCCCAATAACATCCAGTTGTGTGGCTGAAATATGATCATCCACTGACTTGGACCGTACCTGTCATATTCATAATCCAAGACGATGTCGACAATGGGCTTAAGCTTCTTACACCTGGATAGAGAATCGTACTACTGACCCCCCTCTTCCTCGCCCCCCTGTCGTGTACAGGTCCTACTAACTTCACCTATGCCCCATTTATAATCTCCACGGATTTACACGGCAACCTGAAGGAAATGGCGGTTTTGCCCGTGAAATTCACCAAGACCAAACGAGACAAGCTCGCCCAAGTGCTGTGGATTCTGAACTGGATATCGGTTATAACGGGGGCGATACTGTTCAGCCTGGGACTATTCCTCAAGGTGGAGATCAACAAGAGGAAAGAGCTGATGGCGGAGCGAGACATCCAGTACGTCCCAAACATGCTCATAGCTGTCGGACTGATCGCCTGCGCCATCAACTTCTTGGGCGGGAAAATTTGCTACGATTGCGTGGACACGGCCAAGTTCTTGCGCTGGAAGCTGATCATGCTCCCGTACGTCGTGTGCACGTTCTTCTTCACCTCGTGCATCCTGGTAGGGGCGCTGATGTGCTACAGTATGCGGGGGGAGTTGGAGGAGTCCTTGGACCAGGGTTTGGCAGCGGCGTTGAAGTTCTACAAGGACACGGACACGCCCGGACGATGCTTTCTGAAGAGGACCGTGGACATGCTGCAGATTGAGTTTCGCTGTTGTGGGAATAACGGGTACAAAGACTGGTTTCAAATACAGTGGATCAGCAACCGCTACCTGGACATGTCCCACAAGGAGGTGACGGAGTAAGTCTTCGGACATTGTGGGAGCTGTGGGCACAAAAATGTATTAATAATGGGTAAATATAGCAACATAGTAGATGAGAATCATTTTATGTCAATGGGGAGAGTTCATGTGAAGTAAATCATATTAGGGCAATTTACACCGACACTGGAGGTAACATAGAGTGTAGTGTGGTAGTGTCTTGCCCAAGGACACAGAAAATATTTATGGAAATTACAGGGATGAAACCAAAAACATTACTGATTGCTTGAACATGCATACATTAAAAGATTTTACTTTATTTTTCCTTTCACAAATAATGATAATAATATCAATGTGAAAAATAATCATAATTTTATTGTATTTTTGTTTTTTTTTAATGGGCTAATTATTGTTTCTCCCCAAACCTATGCGTTTTTTCATCTCACATTTACAGATTAAATATAGGATTTGAATTAATAATGTCACATTTTCTAACCTTTCCCAGTGGCAAACATATCTCTCCCTCAGAGACTGTATCTATGTCTCCTCTAACATGAACAATAGTCGACCTTATAATTGTGCTTAGTTCTTCAGAAGCTCTAAGTGAAGGAACTGTAACAAACACTGTAAAGTTAGTGGCTTAGGGTTAAGCTGCATTCATAACCCTAACCCTAACCCTAACCCTGACCCTGACCCTAACCCTGACCCTGACCCTGACCCTGACCCTGACCCTAACCCTGACCCGGACCCTGACCCTAACCCTAACCCTAAGCCATCATAAGGTGCATTTAGCCTTTTACCAATGAAACTTCTTGTTGTGTAGCCGGCTCCGGAGCAACGTGGAGGGGAAATACCTGCAGGACGGCGTCCCCTTCAGCTGCTGTAACCTGAACTCTCCACGGCCCTGCATCCAGAGCCGCATCAGCAACAACTCCGCGCACTACAACTACGACCACGTGACCGAGCAGCTCAACCTGTGGCCGGGGGGCTGCAGACAGGCCCTGCTCGACCACTACACGCACATCATGCAGTCCATCGGCCTCACCGTGCTCGTCATCTGGGTCTTTGAGGTGAGCAAGTCCACTACTGCAACAGAAGAGGTCTAATGCTTTAGTTTGGCCCCGTTTGGCCCCGTTTGGCCCCGTTTGGCCTTTACAGCAGGGGCGCGGCCAGAGGGTTTCACTGAGGGTGGCCCAAGGGTGGCTCCAGGGGAAGTCTGGTTTAGAATTTAACTCTAAACTATCTTTTTTGTGAATAAGTAATTTTAATGATAATAATAATAAGACTAAAGACTATATATTTTTAAGTCCTTTTTTGTGTTATAATTTGGTACACTGTAAAGATATTTGCCTCAGTGACAGTCCCATCGCATAAATAACGTAACAAAAATGTTCTCTGACGCCCTTAGTATTCACTAATATAATAAGTATGTGACTTGTTTGTCTTGTAGCTTTCCGTGCTGACAGGAGTGCGGTACCTCCAAACGGCTCTGGAGAACGTGCTCAGGCAGGGGGACCCGTACTCAGAGTCAGATGGCTGGCTTCTGGAGAACAGCTTCATGGAGACAGCTCGCACTAACCTCAACATCATCAAGAACCTGGGCAAGTGCAACCAGGTGGACACAGCCAACAACGGAGACCCAAACATCAATGTGCCCTGTTCCTCCAAAGCGACCTACGGCCCTGACAATGTTCCACCACAACAGCCCGTGACCAGCTGACCCTTGACCATAGGACTCTTAAATCTTCAATTTAATTCAATCAATCAACATTTATGAGAAAAAAAAAAACTATATCAACAGCGGAAAGCCCTTAAAGGCAATGTGCCCTTTAATACAAAGCAATGCCTTTTATGAAACTGCTACACGATGATAGTTTACCTTACATCCTCAAATGAATACTGTCATAACTGTTGTGTACTAAACATACTGTGGGCTGTGAGAACAGACAAGTGGGATGTGACTTTTTTTTTCTCCGCCTTTTATCTTTTCATTTTAAAATCTTTATAATGTGATTAGTCATTTTTCAAATGTGCCGATGTAGAGTTTGAAAACATTGTTTTCAGAATAGTTTCACAAAAGAGACATGAGGAGGTGTGTATAGTTTTAGGTCTTTATTATTTTAAATTGCCTGGAAGCCATGACATATTTGCCATTAAGGAAAAAACAAACTTCAATGCATGGAAAACCAAAGGCGTTTGTGTGCTACCGTCAGATTTTTATTAAATAAATTAACTGACCAGAAATGAAGTTAATAACTGAGATAATATGTCTATAAAGGCTAAAATTGAACCTCATATTCGTTCAAATCATACATTAAGTGTTTAGGAATAATACATGCTCATGGTACAGAATGGTAAAGCACATCTTACTTGTGATAGACAGAATACATTTGCACGGTCTCCAAGGACCAACAATAACTGTGTGGTTATAGTAAAGATTTCAGCCAAAATGGCACGGAATTCTGAAGCTCTTGAAAAATATTTGAATGCCTTTACCTGGTTTGCTATTATGTGTTTGTATATTAGTATTAATATATGCTATCGCTGATATTTGGATCAATAGTAACAGGCAAAAGCAGCAATAAATCTTTCAAAACATAACAACAATTATAACTTATTATGACAACTCATATTTTGAACCAATGGAGGAGAATGCAGGAGATTCACAGCATCACAAAAGACCAGATGACAGAAGGGTGGGTGTGTCTATAATGTGAGTCTATGTGAAGGAGCCTCTGGAGAGACTCATCCTCACAGCAGAGAAGCGTTTTGGGACTTGAGTTTCCCCTCCAGTACTGGTCGACCTGCTCCTCTGTTCAGCCTGATGACTCCGCCTCCTCAGGGGCTGATGGAAGGCAGGTGCCGGGCCCTGGCTGTTGATTGGCGGTGTGTGTGTGTGTGTGCATGTGTGTGCTCTGCAGCTCTGGAGCAGCTCTGCTCTGCGGCTCTGTGTGATTCCACATCTCAAATGGACTCATCATCACAACATCTGCCACTCAAAAGCAAACATGACATTGACCACCTCCAGGCTGCGGGCGATCTCCTCCAGGATACAGTGCTGCTGCCACAGCTGGTTCAGCTTCCTGTAGCGCTCCGGGCACAGGTGCAACGGGTTACCTCTCCTACAAATACATGTATTTGTTTATTCAAAGGCAACTGTGATTTAAGGAAGGTTTAGCAAATCAATACAGTATGTAATAAAATACTTACACAAGGTGAGGATCAGTCTCCCCATAGTCGTCCAGATATGGAGCAGGGTATGTGCTTCCTCTTGTCTTACTGGCCCTCAGGACAATTTCACATTCTCTGATTCTGCCACAATAACATTAACAATTCACTAAATAGTCTATTGCAGTAAGTGACTCAAAACAGCATTAGGTTCATTCATTTGAATCAAAATTTAAGTGGAGACTGAGGCCAAAATACAGTGAGAAGTATGCAATAAAAAGACACTCTGGAGGCTTAACCGCCTGTCATCTGTATACAAGTCCACATGATGACGGGGCAGCTTTCATCACACAATAAATAATCAAATATTCAACACTTTTACAGTTGAATCATGTTTGTAATTGTGTGCTGGTTGACCTGCCCTTTAAAATCTTTTGACGTCAGGACAACCCAAACATTAGTATTTAGTATTCAACCGACCTGAGAAACATGCCCACCCCAGCCCCACAGGTGGCAGCGTGGGCAGTGCAGGCTCCGACATCCTCTCCATCCACCTGACTCAAGCAACAGGAGCTGAGGGAACACAGCATGGCCCCACAGCACAGGCACAGGGTCGGGTGCTTCCTCTCGTCATCCGTGGACTTGGGACATCTGACACCAAAGAAATACTTAATACGCATGACCAGGATGGGAAAAGTTAAACATTGGCTCACTGAAAATGGCTGGCTTGGTTGAGGAGAGCGCTGTAATCGTCAGGCAAGTCGATCAAGCGATTTCTCCTCCGTGGGTATCTGCAGATAATTGAGAAGAGTTTGTATAATAGATTGTTTAAAAAGGGACTGAAGATGGAAAATAGCCACGTTGGCTATAATCGTTACATATTTACATGCAAAATGTTCATTCATGCGTTGTCACTTTACAAATGAAACAAATACAAAGATGAGTTTAGACAGAAAAAACGATTACCTCACTGTTTGCAGTTTGCCATTAAGAACTTTGGAGACAACAGGGCTCTCACTCCACCTAGAAATGATAAATAATAATACACTTTAAACACACCAAACTTTAGTAACTGATGTCTGTAAGGGACACATCAGACACAGTTCTCATGGCACGAGGTTTTGATATAATTTACATGAATCGGTTAAATTCATAATAACATTTTGAATTAGTTTGTATTATTCATTTTTATATTTTATGCTGCACCCTTTTTATTTGTTGATATAAATAGATCATCATTTGTGCCTGTTACATGTCCTGTTTTCTGTCTCCATCAACCTGCCAATGGACTACAGATGAAAATTGTACATGTCGAACAAACACATTAATGTGCACAATGTTTTTGAAGCATCCTCTACATTCCTATTATCTTAAAGCTATTCAATTGCATTTGTGGTGACTCTCAGACTAGTCCTGGTCAGCAATATATATTATATTTTTTTTCCGGATGTGTTATTGCACTGAAAAGAAATAGATTGAGCAGGTGTATGTTTGAGTCATGGGTGCGACCGACCTCTGTAGCAGAGGTGCAACAGTGTCTCGGTGCTCCTGAAACAGCTGGAACACGTTAGAGGGCAGTGCCAAGTAACTGCAAAGTGGTTCCATTTGTACTTGAGCTGTAACTGTTAAAATAATCAAGTTAAAAAAGTACATAAACTGCACAGTTGTCAGGCCAATCGTCCACGAATACCTGCAGCTGTCAGGAGCTCCTCTGGGGGGCGCACTCCTGTGAGGCAGTTAAAGAAGAGAGCGGCGCATCGCAGGAAAGGCTCGATCCCTCTTTTGACCCGCTCGGCCACAGCCCTGCCGGACAGCTCTGGCATCGGTCTGACAAACCACAGACAAACACAGACGTACACCAAAAGTCAACCGTTTGGACACTTTTTTCTTATCGTTTACTACTTCCTGTGTTGTAGATACATAGTGAAGACATCAACTACATGAACCAAAATGTATAGAATTATGTGGCAAAGAAAATATGTAAAATAACTCTACTTTAACTCAGATTCCTCAAGCAGCCAGCATTTGTTTTATTGACAGAACATTAAACATTTGGCTTTCTTTCAATGAGCTTCAGGATGATGGTTTTCACTTCTGAGCATAGACAAGGCATTGAAGTGGAATGACGTAAGAGCATAAGAAACAGCGATCACAGCAAAGCGAACTGCACAATGGCCTTTGGATATCTTGAAGATCTAAAACTCTTTTATGTGTCATAGTTTTGATGCCTTCAGTGAGAATCTACAAAGTAAAGAATGAAAGTGAAGGATATTCATTAAAAAGGACATAATATCTGTTTTTTTTAATCACTATAACATGCTTAGATAATAATTTACAGCTTGGGTTAGGGTTGTAAACAACAAAATGTATCTAAAACGGCTTTGTAATAGAAATGGAAGTATTGGTTTCCTGTTCAAAAATGCAGGATTGAGAAGCCTTGCATTTTCATGACTTTCACGATAGCAAGCAGTGGATTTTCATTGACATGACTGTTGAGAAATGGCTACACAACATTCCTAAACCTTTTGTGTTTCGCTCCATTTTTTAAAGAAATGCAAGTAAGTACTGGAAAGTGGGCGGGGACAGGGGTTAGGATAAAACGAGCTCAAGCCTCAGTTACAGGACACTACAGGATCACTCACACATGCATGAATCAATCAAAATACAATGTTGAGGAAACATTGTAAGCTCATTAAAGCTGATTTTGCATAATATTTCCCTTCAAATTGTAGCTAAACCTTTGACTTTTTAATTATTGATAGTACCAAGAAGAAAACACTGACCTTTTGCTGTATTGTGACATCGCAGAGCACCACTCGGCTGCTGCCTTAGCCTCTTCCGTGTCGTCTTCACCGGCCACAGCGGGAAAATCTACAAACATGTTAAAACTGGTGTGAGCCTGGTGAGGTCCCGGCGCAGAACAGACCGCAGCACCGCGCACGCACCTGCAGACGTGAAGAGCACCTGCAGCATGTGCGCCATCGTCACCAGGCGTAAGATGTACAAGTGGTTATAGGCTGAGCTGACAGCAGACGGGTGTAAATCCACCGTCTCCTCCTGATACAAGGACGGCACAGACAACACCAGCCCCACCTGACAACGAGACACGCGGGACTATCATATCTGACCGGCGTCTGCAACTTTCGCTCGTCATCCCAAACCAGAAACTTACTAAAAGATGGAAGAAGTCCACCTCCACAATTGAAGGCGTGTTCTTTCTGCTCGAAGCTGGAAGCAACACTGTAAGACATCACGGATAGGAAAGCGTTTTAAAATGGGGTTAACCTCCTGTACAAACACAGAGGTGATGATGTTTACCTCCAAACATGTCCGCAAAGTGCCTCTGGATCACAGCCTGAGAGCTCTTTATCCTCTGAGTAGCGGAGAACTGCACAATGGCCTTTAGACCTGCCAACTATTTTTGTACAATGAAAAAAAAAGCCCCACGTACAATTCATTATAGTAACAGTTCCAAGCACTCCGGCCTCTTACCTGTCGGTTTTGTAATGATCCAAAAAGTGTCTTGACCTCTTCTTGCAGGATATTCTCTGTAGAAACATTGTAAGTGTTCAGGTTTACTCAGAGTGGTCATATCTGTGCTTTATAGAGCTGTAACGCACCTATGGCTTGGATGGTGAAGGCACAGGTGTTCCAGGTCATCAGGGGCACTCGCGCACACAGCTCGTTGGGAGCGGTCTGAAGTCCCACTCTGTAGACTGTGGTGGCACACACTACAATCATATCAACGATGCTGTCTGAAAACTTCCGCCTGAAAAGTAAATACAAACAAATGCATGTAATACCATAGTGAACGTCTGAGAAAGATGAAACAGACGAGATGACTTACGGCTCCTGGACTCCATAACTCAGTATAGACCTGAAATCAGGTTGGCTCTCTCCATAGAAACCTTTAGCGTCATCAGAACTATTATTACCTGGGCAGAACAAGAGCATATAGGGTAAAGAGATTTGTTGTATAAGGAAAAAAAAAACTTTTTGTGATGATAAGACCCCTCTAACCATTATCCTGAGTGACAGACTTTAGTCCATTAATCCTGGCTCCTAGGACCTGGATCCAGCGGGGCATTGTTAAATGTTGTCCAATTAATTCTGCATTTTCACTACACAAAACACAAACATTTAAAGCACTATAAGAGTCAGATAAAACAAATGATAGAAGCATTTGCTGTGCGGACATACTAGTTGAATGATAGCTGTTCCAATGGGATGAGGGGGACTACTGTGTTGCACAGAGACTTGCAGAGTGGACATAGGTACTCTCCGTTCTCCAGGTCAAAAATGAGCTCTGCATGTAGCCTGTTCCTCGTCGTGTTCTGCACGGCCTCAAAATATCTGAAGTATGATGTTGCATTGTATCAAAGTACATCATTTTATCAAGTTTACCAAGATTTATCAAGTTACTGACAGAGCCACTAATAACTTGTAATAATATATTTGCTGCAGTTACTTACTTCTGCCAGCATGTGGCGTGCATGACATGTCCACAGCTTCCAGTGTGAGTGCCCACAGCCAGTTCAGGAGGCATGAAGAGCGGATAGGACGTCCCATCTACGGCATCTGTGTGGGCTGTGGGGATCTTGCCCCTGCACTGCGTGAGCACAGTGGACCTCTGCACACAGGCGGTCAGGACCATGGCTGCAGCCCTGGTGGTCACCTCCTGCTCCTCCTGACACAGGATGCACGTCAGCACCTCCCTCTCTGCTGGAGTGGACCCTCGATTGGGCCCGACAGCTACACAAAGCTCCCTCTGATGGTTTGCAGAGCTGATTGAAATAAAAACATTAGATTATAACATACTGTATGAGTTGAACAACCTTTATTAAATTGTGAACTATGTCCTGTTCTCCCCATTATAATACACCAAATAATCAAGGGTCAACCACATTAGATTAAATATTAGATTTAGCCAAACGAAGCATCAACATTTACAAGTTGTAGATAGAATTGAAACCACCAGCCTCCACCATCAATACTTCATGTACAGAAATGGGAGCTTACCTTTCACTTGACGTGACAGGCTCCCCTTGGTGGCCACTCTCTGGCATATTGTCATAGAGCATTTTGTTGGATTCTATAAAGTTTTTCTGCATGGCTGACATTTGGGCCATTATCTTCTGTCTGTGGAGTTTAGCCGCCTCAGCCTTCCTCTTCCTTTCAGCTTTCTCTTTGTCCTGAATGCTCTGAAGCAAAAATACAAACATGTAAAATGTAAATAAAATGAAATTGTAGCTGTGTTTTCTTTAACAACACACTTGTTTACCTCTTCAGGCTTGGCTATCTCCATACTCATAGAAGCTGCTGGACTGGACTTTTCTCGTAGGCATTTTATAATTTCAAACATCTAAAATAGTAAGCATAATTTACAAAAAGAACTAATTCTGAATTTTAAAAACTGCAAAGCTAACTTTATTTTAAATGTGTGAGTTTCCTACCTGTAATAACCATTTAATCATGTCCTTTTGTGCCTCGAGAGAGGGCACTGCTTTAATCTTTGACAACAATAGAAACACTGATTTGCCATGTTCAGAACCTATGACTAAAACAGAACAAAATGTTTAGGCTCAAAACAGGTTCTATAAATCTGCATTTTGCGGTAACTTACTGCGTGCTTTTAGACTGAAATCAAAGGTCACTTCCTCCACTCTGCTATCTTCAAGCTGGGCTTTCTCTTCCAGCAAAGCCTGGCCCATGAGATGAAGTGCCCTCTGGATCATGGCCTCGGTCCAGTGGGTGGTCTTCTCCTCCGCAGCCCTTTGCAGAACTCGTCTCAGGATGTGGATGATGATGTCGCAGCAGAGCAGGCGCACAACACTGGCAAAGTCCTGGTAGAAGGCGGGGGGCACTGGGGGGCGCAGAGCTGGCCACACAGACATAATCATTTCATCAACTCATGTTGACACTTAAAAAAAAAAAAACACTCCCTCGAGAAAATTTAATTGAATAGATTAACAGATTCAATGCATGCCAAAATAAGATTAATCATAGAAAAAAAAATTGCCAATTTAAGCGTGTGAAGAACAAAACATCATAGATCATGGACAACTTAAAATTATAATATTTCATTTTGGCTGAGTTTCATTTATTTATCTGGAGATTTTGTGGTGTGGTTGTATCAATAGGAGGTTATAAATTCAACAAATCCCCATTTGGAAATGAAAGAAACTGACCTTTATCATTACCCTCCTGAGCTCTTCTTTTCTTCTGAGACTCTTCTGCCTGTCAGTGAAACAAAAGACACATTATGAACGGAATCGAGTGTTTAGTTAACAAACAGATTTGTATTTACCCACACACATTACCTTGCTGTGCTGTGAACGTGAATAATGATAGAAGAACGGATTGAACTCTTCTAGAAGCTCCTTTTTCACTTCGTACAAGCCGTGCCCTGACACCCCCGGTTTTCTAAAAGAGCATAAAGATACATAAACTACAATTCTATAAACATTCACAAATACTGTTTACATACTTGAATGTAGCAACTTTGGTAATCACACTTTCCAGACCAGTTTCATGGCTCTCCTAAAAGATAAGAAGAGTTCATTCTATCACTCTGTCCTCAGTATACTGCAGTGAGAGCGATTTATTGTCTTACGTTCTCTGGCAGGCCTTTGACCAGGCTGCTGTGGGCCATGGGCTCAATGCAGAGCAAGTGGATGACCTCCCTCATGGTCACGTCCTCTTTGCTGACCTGGCTGATCCCGGGAACATAGCGTTCACCTGGAGATACACAGTATATCCTTTTAAATAACAGGCTTTTTGGTGTATTTGGTGTACATCATCATTACTAAAACGTCTTAATAATAGATACAGGTCCATTGACTGAGAACGGCGAAGCCGCCTCTTCATTATTTGTGTTTTGTTGATGAGTCAGAACATTTTGGGATAGTCACATGTACAGAGGAGATGGGGGGGTAGGTGAAAACATATTTTTTTTATAGCATGAAAGCCCAAAAAGCTGAACAGGATTACTCAAACATGCAGTTACGAGTAAGCTTAAGAAGATGGATAGATTTTACACAAATAAAGCTGTAAGAAGACATTACCAACTACGACAATCAGGAGGTAGAGCATTTCCTCAGTCAAACGATTGAGGTGAACCAATTCATCCTGCAAACACGCATAAAAAAGCATGATTATTGTACTGTACACCATAAACTGCAGCGTCACGAGGAAGAAGGGGAAACACGTACCTGATCTTTGCCTGAATGACTCCCGTTAAAGAAATCAAACAGTTCAAATCTCAACAGGATGAGCATGAGGAAGTGGTTGGGCTCCATTTTGGAAGCAGCAATCTGCAATAATAATAATAATAAAGTAACAGACAAATGTGTTTGAGTTGATTGTGGAGTAGAATTCCAGCATGTTTTATTTTAAATTGCCACTTACTTGCAACATGAGGATGTCCTTGTCGTACATCTCATCTCTGCACTTCACGTCCTGATAGTAGTAGACCTGATCATGGTGGCAACAATTATCAGATTTACTGTGTAGTTTTCATTAAAAACAAAACACTAAATATTTAAATGGTTGTAGTAGGTCACATAACAAAAAGGTATGGTCTTTTATTTAAGAGACTATTTGAAACTGCTTTTTGAGCGTTGAATTGCAGTAAAACCTTGTACCTGGCTGACCAAAGACAGTCCGTTTCTCCTCCACATTTCAGCAGAGACCTGAGCCGCCAGCACCACGCAGCGCAGAGGCAGCTCCACCAGCAGGGCAAAGTCACAGCTCTCCTACAGCGGGCACAAACACAGCCATATTCACTTTAGTTTGTTCGTTTAAGACTATTACTATTTCAAATGTAATACTTTTTTGTAGAAGTTCATGCTTTAAAGGCCTTAAATCTGGCACTATCAAATGTAATACTTTTAAATCTCCTCAGCTAGCCCGTATTATCATATATAAATGTATTACTATAACACAACACACAAATAACAGGAGAAATAGCTCTAATAATAGCATCTATACCGAGTCAAACGTGTTAATTGTTCAGCTTTCTCACATGTTGCACAAACGTTTGGAGTTTGCCTGTGACGCGAGCGCAAATTATAGTATACAACAAACATTAAGGCCACAAAATATGATTGTATCTTTTATATAGTAAACAGTGAGAGAATGTAGTTATTATTGTAACAAGGCTTCTTGTAAAGCATTACAATAGTGACTTACAGGGTCTTGCAGTCGCTCAACTGCACCACTTCTACACAGAAGCACATAAAGACCTGCAATCATAAACATTGCATTACATTAAGAGCATTAGATAATTCCCATCTGAGCTGTGCTTTTCCCTACCAGCTAAAAGCCTGGATATGGGGAGGTGTATGCTGACTGGCTCCTGAGACACTTTGTACGGGCGAACGTGAAGGATGTGTTTGCACATGTAGTAATCAGAGGCCTCGCGGTGGAAGGGCTGATTAGTGCACCGCATCAGGGCTTTGTGGCACTCTTTAAATGTAAGCAGCAAGATCTCATCCTGGGAAAGCGGGAATAAGCAAATGTAAAGACAAAGAAAGCAAGCAAGACTGTTTTAAATGGACAGTCACAGTAAATCCAACGGACATCAGAGGAGCACCAGTCCTGAAACATGGCCAGAATGTGGCGTAGCTGGATCTGGAGAGAGAAGCCAGCCTCCCATTCAGGCTCGACGGCGATGTGCTGCCCGAACTGACGCTTCACCTCCTCCATTCCCTGGGGACAAAATAAACGGACGCTTAGAAGATTTTTTTTTTCATAACGGTGAAGAATAAAGTAAATATTAGAGAAAGAACATATCATTGAGCACCTGCATGCATTTGAGAAGGCCCAGGAAGACCATGAAGCCCTCCAGGAACTGTTTCCGCAGCTCCTCAGTCCACATGGAAGGCTTACTGATCAGAATGTACCTGTGACAGTAATCATTACATGTAAAAGAGATACTGAGACAAGTCCAAGGCAGTGTGATCGGTAAAAGATGTTACCTGAGGTCATGGAAGATGACCTGAATGCGTGAAAACTTGTCTGAGTTGTAGCCGAGGAAGAAGAAGCGATTGTTGTCGTCCAAATGTTCACGAAGCAGCGCCATGACAGTACCAACTATGACCTTTATGACATTACCTTCCTCAATCAGGTGTCGCGCCTACAACCCAAATACAGTCTGTATCAAACAGCATCTTTATGAGACACATACATTATGATATATAATGGTATAACCCATACCAGTGTTGGCACAGTAAATATCTGCACAGACAGAGCAGTGATTGATATACTCCTTTCATGGTCATCATTAATGAAGTCCTTCTGCAGTTGTTTGTAGTGCTGAAGAGGAGAGCAATCACTAGTGAATACATCAAAGAATTTGTAACACCATTTGCATAGTTTCCAGCACATTGTCTTACCTTTGTAAACTCAATAGCAAACAGCCTCTTAAACTCAGTTTCCATCAGCAGACTACAGAAAATGAGCTCGTGGACTATTTTGCGGGCTCCTGGAAGAGTGTAAAATAAGATAAAGCTAGTGTTGAAAGTGAATATGAACAATAGACACTGGAAGGAGAAGTGTTACCTTTGTACATCCTGGCATCATGTAACATGAGGCGGCTGATGAGACAAGGCGTGTCCCCGTCTGCACTGGCCTCCAGGGACACTTGGCAAAAGGCCTGTCTGAAGCCCACTGCAAAAAGAACAGATACAACTCTCTCTAGGTTTAAGACATTTGCACAGCGCACATTAAGTCACGGTAAAACAAAAGAGCAATAAAGGCACGTTTGCAGAAGTTTAAATATGTGAGTATTTTGTCAGCACCTGAGTAACCAATGATCTTTTGGAACCAGGCTCCGAGTCGCAGCGCAAAGGTCTGATGAGCCATGATGGCAGCGTGAAGGATCTCCACACGGAGAGGCTGCAAGGAGATGTGCTCCGAGTTGGACTGGACACAAACAGCGACACAGTGGGATCATAAAACACAGTTTTGTGCCCTTACTTATGTATTTAGTACAGTACAGCTGAGCATTTACCCTGATCATGTCTTTTGCTTCCTGGCAGGAGTGTAGAGTACCTCTTTTAACAGCTCGCCGACCCTGATCACAGGAAATAACATCCATTAGAACATAGAACATTTTGGCAATAGTTATTCAAGTATTTAGGCTAAGGCGTATTCAGAAAGTACCTCTTTGTCAATAAGTGCAGTGTGTGTGTGCGCCTCATTGTGATCACAGTTGACCGAGCGCTGCAGGGTGTAGATCACATGATCATATGAGTGGTGCTCGTCGTTGTACAAGACACAGTAATACGCATCCTCCTTTGTCCTGGATACAGAGACAAACAGAGATAGAACGGGCATCTGATGTTGTGCGAGTTTGGTTTCGCCGTACCGAGGCTGGAGTTCAGACGGGAGTTCAAAGTTTTCCTCCCACACCAGGAAATCTGTGACGTATTGCAGCAGCACCCGGAACAGCCTCTCTGCGCGTTCATAAAGCTCGGGCTCCAACCCACAATCGTCCTGTGGAGGAGCAACATCAAGAACAGGCGTTTTATTCAAGACCTTTGGCTCCAACATAAACCATAAACAGAACAATGAACAAGGGAAACAAAAACTGTAGAAACATCTATTTTTGAAGATGAGAAAATAGCATTCTTTAACATCCAAAAATATACATCAAAAATAGGTATGTATGCAAGTTTTAAAAAACACTTCCAATTCGATTATAGATTTAAATACAGTATAAGGATAATGTCTGTAGGGGACAGTCAGCTTTTTCATAAATCTGGATCTCACAGCAGCACATTATGTTCTAACACACATTACTGATCCAATTAAGCCATATTTATGTAATTTCCTGTTTACATGTTGGCAGTGGAACATCTGTTGAATCATTCTGCGAGATTCAAACAAACAAAGCAAATCAGAAGAGTGGAGGGAGTCCACACGGCAGCTCAGTATTTCAGACACAAGGGCTGAATTCAACACTAAGAACAAAGAGGCCTGAACACTATTTATAGACACATCTGTGGCATCAAACAAAAAAGTGGCATGATAAGGCCTCATAAAGTTACAAGGCAGTCTAGTCTGAGTGTTTTCTGAGGCTCAGGAGGAGAGGACCAACTAAACGGGATTCATCAAACAAACATTTAATTTTGCTTAATGTGCATCCATAATGTTAAACAGCTCATTGTACTGGTACTGAAAAAATAGTGTACTAAAAAACATGCCAAATTTGAACATTGGATATATTGTTTTGAGCAAAAAAAAACTACAAAAAGAGCTGGTTAAAATAATAAAAATAAAAAATGCGATTCATTTAGACATTTCACATTTGTCTGATAATTAAACCTCAACAAATACGTTTTAAGACATTGACATGGTCTAAATATTGTTATCAGGTTACTCCCAGAATTGATCAAAATATGAATCTTTGTCAATATTGCCCACCACTAAATGCTATTCTCAATAATAAAACAAAAGAAGAAGCCCAGCTCTAATGCTCAGACTGCATTATGAGTGTCCACGTGGCAGCCGGTCAGGTAAAGCTTCAGATGTGGTCATAGAACACAAAGCAGATCGTCTGGACAGGGTCAGTGATGTGTCTGCTAAGAGAGGCACCTGTTGTTTACGGAAAGCGGCCGGGTGCTGCCTGCTGGACGTCTGCTTAAAGCCCCTGACGTGATCTTATCAGGGAAAAGCCCGACGCAGCGGTCCACAGAGGAGGGTCTCACAACAGCGCCTAAAGAGAGCCATTCATCATCAAGTGTGCTGAGCTGCAGACTGAGCGAGCCACTCGACAAACAACTGACCCTGACCAAACAACTCCTGGACTCTCGAGTAGAGGTGGTAGTGACAGGCAATCACACTCTTTTTTAGGAACAATAAGACTATAATATCATACTCTTTTAAACAATCAGAAATTTGCTAAACATTTGGAAAAATATCAAACGGTAATTGTGATTTTTCTGACAAACCATTCATGTTTTAATAGTAGGATTTAGTTTTAAACACGTCCAGGGGCATTCACATTTGAGAGAAAGCTGAAATATGAACTGCTAAACATGACAAGAACAGGCATTTCAGAACATGTTGGTAGAAGTCTAAATTACAGAGCTAGGACGTTTTATACATAAGACAAATTAACTTTTCTGGAGGGCCCGACATTTCTGTAAACCCTGTGAGGCCACAGTGATGATGTTGGGCAATACTATTAAAAAAAAAAAAAACTAATACGTGATCTGATACCATCTTTCTTTGAGACATTACACTGCACAATTCACTTCTCTTTTTTATGCTTTTAAAATACAATTTACTCCAATTGCCCACCTCTACTCTGAGCAAACAAATACTTTAATCTGGGGGAGGAATGTCAAGATTATTCAGTTAATCGATACTTGTGATTAATCAAGCCACAACAGAATCGTAAGAAGGAAAAAAAATAATAATCAGGACCATTTTAGAAGTAAATATAAGCCATTTTAAGACAATCTATGGTCTAAAAATGTCTGGTGTCTTTTTATATTAGACTTTATCATTCAGAAAGTTTTGTTTCTTAAAGCTGGTCACATACTAGAGGAATGGGGATGATCTACAAACAAGGTGAATGAAAGAAAATGAATGATTTCTGTTGTTATTATGTATCAATAATCATGAATTCTCGACACAAAAATGTGATAGTGTGACTTCCCTTCTCCGGGGCTCGTTCACAGCTTTAGATCTTCTAGTCAGTGAACTGTTCCCGTTCTCATTCCTGATTGTGACCAGTCGGAAACGAGCTCGACATCAGCAGGCCGAGATGGGAAAATAAACATTCTGGGGTTCACTGACGCAGAGTCGTCACGTGTTAAATCCCTCCCACATCCCGGTTTCCACTCCATTATGCAACTCACCGTTACCATGGCAGTGGCGGTTCCAGGGTCATGTTTAGCGCAGTAAGGGCCGATCTTCCAGGCTTCCACGTCGCCGCAGTCGCAGAAGCCCCCGCCGGACGAAGCATGCATCTGTGAAACATCATCAGAACAGAATAGTGTGTCGCTGATGGGGACTATTTTATGAAATATATAATGTTATGGCTCAGGGAATGCAGTTTATCATGAATACACACCTTATAACGATGGGTTTTGTGAACACTGTCCTGGAAGCAGTCCATGCACAGCACACATGTGGGATCTATTGCACAATCCCTGCAATGAAGGCACCAGGATTCATTACATGTTGTTAGTATCAATATTATCTTCCAAATGCACACAAGGAAAAAATTGAAATGAAACACCACTTGTTACATTTATTTTGAAGCATTTTATGACAAACTGATAAACTAAATGTAAAATGTGATTCAGTTTTGTGTGTGCTGTGCATAAAAAAGCCACACTGCCTAATTTTGGGACAAACATAATAACTTACTGAAAGTGTCATATTGAAATTGGAGCTGCTACTCATGAAGTATTCATTTTTAACTCTTGGCCTTATTACTACTTGTAATGTGAACCAAGACTCAGTGACGAGAACACATTTTTGTGTAATACATTACTGAAGAAGATAAAGATAATAAACGATATTATAGAAAGTAATTCAATAATCTTAAAGCAGGGTTATCCCCCCAAAAAACGATTCTAAATGTACAATGCAGTAAAAATAAAAGTGAGCTGCAGTAAATAAAGTAAATAAATTGCAGAATGAAACACTTTAGTTTGTAATTATAATGAGTCATACAAGATATTTCTATTGCTAAAATCTTATCGTAATACAGAAAAAGCTTCCCATTAGTACAAAGTAAAAATATCCACAAATCTTTCAATCATTTACTGAACGATACGTTAGTACAGTAATGATTGTGGCAGGCCAACTCAGTGAGGGCAGAGTAGTAAGTAGTACTAGTACTTTAGTGAGTAAAAGCACATGAGCCATCGATTGTAATGGAATATGAATTATGTCAGGCTTCTGCACTCAACTAAACATTAAACTGTACCACGAGTGTTCTCCTAACTTCTAACTTCTTCTTGGAAAAGGGCGTGTGCCAAACCTGCAGGAGTAGACGGTCTCTCCCTCTTTAAAGACCCGCCCACAGAGCTGGGAGGAGGAGCTTCCCTGCTGGAGCTTCTGGAGGCCCTCTTGGGGATGTTCTCCAAACAGGAAGCACTCCAGAGGGAGGATGAGGCGGCTCTGCACCAGCTCCTCTTCATCCTGAGGACTGAGCTCCTTCTTCAGGGCGAAGATCCGTGGCACCTGCTCCTTCAGGTGCCGGAGCAGCTCGGCCCTGGTGTCTGCAGCCTCATGCCACTCCTGCCGCGAACAAACCAATATACAAATGACCCCAAACTGTCTTAGCCTTAAACAACACCATAGCTATTGCACTTGTTTAATGCTTCTTGGCAATTACTAGTTGTAACACATATTTTATAAACCACATTCCTTGTGACAGTCACTACAGACAATCCACAGTAACATCTACAGCGAGGAGGTCACTTATCGGCCACTATTTTTGTTTTTAATCTTTCTGCTACTTGATCAAAATGCTAATTAAGCCTCTAGGTGCCCATGTAAAATAGAAAAGTAAAATTACAATTGTGTTTGTTATTGTGGCCTTTCAACACCATGCTAATGATTGTATACAAATCTAAGTAACCATAATCTAAAAAAATACTCCTATGAACATTTCCACAGATTACATTTGTTGTGAAAAAACAACCAACCAAAACAAAGACAGTATAGATAATGTCACAGTGTTGTCATCTACATGCATCTATTCACAATCAGTCCAAAGACATGTGCAGAGTGAAACAGTAAAAGAAAGTTAGCTCTTTCCAGTCCAATCTAAAGTGACAAAAGAGAAATCCTGTCAAACATACGCAGTGCCATTGGAGCTCTAATGGTGAAGCACAACCATCAAAAGCAGAAACGATCTGCGATAGAAGCATCCAAACTCACAAAGCTTCACATCACAACAGTGTTTTAAACCAGCAGCTACAGACTTTAACATTCACGTGACATCAGCTCAACACGGGTCTTCTCCAAAGCGAAACCCTAAACATTGAGGAGCTAACAGAGAGCTAACGCTACAGTGAAGCTTCTCCAGGCTCCAGGAGCAAAGTCACAGCTTTTACCACAACATAAAATCCAACTTTAAACTCGAAGTGACGTGTTTGACTGACACCGCGCGTCTGTGTCACTGTCAGTGAGAGAAAGTGTGGTAAAAGCATACCTTGCTCAGATCCAAACCGTCTGGCGATTTCTCCGCCATGTTCCATTTGCCGTAAAGGAGGGGGTGTTGCTAGGAGACGGTTCAATATTTTTTGCGACATTCATAAATGTTCATCGTTTTTTTTTTTCATGTACGGAGCTGACTCGTACCTCTGCGCTTGTATTTCATTGTCTTCAAAGCCCATGGGATAAAGGCAGAAAAGAATCAAATGCACACACATTCTGTTTGCATATGCTTCACATGACGGTCACAACAACAACAACAACAACTAGCAGAAGGTCAAACATTAGATTGTAAAAGAAGAGTGTAGAGGATTGAGAAGGCCACAAGGCATGGTTAGATCTCCTTGTTTCCATTCCGTGTCTTTCAACCATGACCAAATAAAGAATAATTACAATTTTGTCACAATTACTAGTTCATTACACTAGCATAACTGTTTTCCATACATTTGTAAAATAAACATTTAAAATAGTTCAATAATACATTTATTCATATAAGATCAGACAAGATAACTTTCATGTGTCCCACATTTGGGGAAATGCAAATGTTGCAACACAGATTAGGTACAGAAACAGATTAGGCAAAACAGATAACTTTAAAAAACTGTTATTTAAAAAAAAAAAAACTCTTATAAAGATATTTACAACCCTTCTTCCCCTGTCAACTTTAGCTTGATCTTTCGGATTTTATAACTTTCACCATGTTTTTTCTATGTTTTCACCGTTTGTTCTTTTACTCTCAGGTAGATTTTCGTTTCACTATAATTTCCAGTGACACGGGAAGTTATCCAAAAAAATAAATAAATTAATATTTACAGGATTGAGCTCCCAAACGCCCCACACTATGACACACTGACGTAATGAGCCTCAGTGTAATCTGCAAACGTCCACTGGGCGGCGCTGGTCAGAGCTGCTGCCGTGTCTGTGCTGATGAAAACACTGGGGTCAGAGTTGAATGTCTGACTCAAACTAGAGATGGATTCTATATTTCATGAGAAAGTAAGTGTAATGGATTGTTAAAAATGACAGTGTTTTGTGTGCTAAACGTGCGCTTTCTCCTCTGTTCTGTCACGTGCCTGAACATGACGCTGACGCTGTGCTGTGTGTATTGTTGTTCACATAGCTCCAAGCTAACAACTGCTTACCAAAGTTTTCTTTTTACTTTTGCTATAAACATAAAGGCTTTTGCCGTGGACATATTTGTATAGCAGTTGCCTATCTTGTTAATTCATTTTTTTCTATGGCTAACTTAATCTGAATATTTGTATAGAATGTATTTATACTGTGTTTACGTCAGCTAGCATGTAGCCGCTCCTGTGTTTAGGCTGGACAGGATGAATAGTCTCAATTAAAAACAAGGCTTTGGGGGCTTTAGGGTATTGATCACATTCAAGACGGGTTTTTACAACGTTCCCCAAGAATTCATTCAGATGCCATCTCAAGGAAACTGTAGTTTGCATATGGTCCCCAGTTTCCTTGTAGCTGATCCAAAAAAGAAAAAGAAAATTGCATTCCTGAACAATTTCTGAGCATGGTTTCATTGGAGTCATTTACAAAGAACTAAAGAACTAAACTTCCAATGTTGTATTTGTAGCAGGAGGGCTCTCTATGTGCCCAACACTGCCTGAACAATCTTCTCCAGGGGGAATACTTCACTCCAGTGGACCTGTCCTCCATCGCTCACCAGCTGGATGAGGAGGAGAGGATGCGGATGGCTGAAGGAGGAGTGGGCAGTGAAGAGTACAGAACCTTCCTTCAGGTGAGGAAATGGCCCAATAACCACAACATGTGCATTTTCCTTTTATTAAGGTTTGTTTGTGCTTTCAGCAACCGTCTGGTAATATGGATGACAGTGGATTCTTCTCTATACAAGTTAGTACCAATTTGTATCATTAAAGCAATGTATGTACTTCAGTTATGCCTGAAATGTGCTTCCTGAATGTCCTGTTGTTGCAGGTCATTAGCAATGCTCTCAGCGTGTGGGGGCTAGAATTAATTCTTTTCAACAGCCGGGAATACCAGAGTCTGATGATAAATCCCATGTAAGGTTTTCACTGCTTCATCCGTTTATTGAAGCTGAAAAAGTTATCGATTGATTTTATAATTTCAGAAATGAGAAAGCTTTTATCTGCAACTACAAAGAACACTGGTTCACTATTCGCAAACTAGGACAGCAGGTACAGCTGATATTGTGCAAGTTTTATTGTGTAATCTTTATAACCTTCGTAACATTTTTTTTATTTTTTTATTGCAGTGGTTTAACCTTAATTCATTGCTGACTGGACCTGAATTGATATCAGACACATATCTTGCCCTTTTTCTAGCACAACTACAACAAGAGGGTACTTGATTTACATAATATATACTGTACGAGAATATGTTTGGCTGTAATTGAAATATTCATTATCCATGCGCACAGGTTATTCCATTTTTGTGATCAGAGGAAACCTGCCCGAGTGTGAAGCAGAACAGATTCTGGCGTTCATGAGAGTACAACAACAGCAGCGGCCCCGGCTCATTGGAGAAGAGGAGGGACAAACAAGCTCAGGGTAAGGCCAGCTGCACATGGGAATGAAACAAACAGAAGGAACACGTGTATAAAATGGGGGGGTTTCTCTGCAGTGTAAGCTGGAGTCTGTTAGAGTCAATGTAGTGGTGATGATAAAGTTTGTACAAACTCTGTGTTGGTGTTGTATTTATGCAGTTGAAGGATATATATATATATATATATATATATATATATATATATATATATATATATATATATATATATATATATATATATATATATATATATATATATATATATATATATATATATATATATATATATATAAATGTAATAACATGTTTGAACCTTACACTTCCGCCACAATCTGACAAATAGTTTAAACTAGATCTCACTCACCCCACAGACTTACGAGAAGCGCTCATCAAACTGGAGAGGCTGAGAAATGTGCTAAATATCCTCTAGTGTGTAGCCAACCTTAGTAGCTCTTTTTTTTTATTCCATTCGGTTGAAGCAACATTTAAGAGTATGTACATATATATATATATATATTTTTTTTTTTTACAGTAGCAGGTCAGTAGCTTTGGGCCAGAATGAGATGGCCATTGGCGTTGAGGAGGACGTTGTCGATGAAGATGAGGAGCTGAAGAGGGCCTTGGCACTCAGCAGACAGGACATAGATGTGGAGGATGAGGAGGCTGATCTGCGCAGGGCAATACAGATGAGCATGCAAGGTAATGGAGGGGCTTCTATCATTTATATTGTAACGTAAGTATACAAATGGGCATCTTGCATCCATATTTTATAGGGGCAGTAATGAGCAACACCTCTTCAGAACATCCAACAGGAAAAGTCCTGTCTAACAGCCAGACAGCAGGTAGCGCTGCAGCATCAAAAAGGGAAGGCCAAAGTGAAACCCTCACAGCTGAAGAGCTGAGGAAGAAGAGGCAAGCCTACTTTGACAGGTAATTCTGACTTTATGTCACAGTTATTATGTGCCTTTGTTTCTGTGCAAGTTGACATTCATACACCCATATGCCCTCCTAGACAACAGCAACAAGTCCAATCCAACATTCCTCCACAAGAGACAAGGTTATCAGAGAGCTCTGGTGGGTTTTTACATTGATTAAGTTTTAACCAAAAAAACAACTCAAAATCACAATCAAATATTTGTTGGCTTCTATCATTCTAGCATCAGAGACATTGGGGACCAAGCAGGACGAGCAGCAAGAGCAGCCCTGAAGACTGGCTCTGTTTCCCAGCTGCCTTGGATTGGTGTCCCCATAAGGGGAAGCTTCGCTCCTTCCTTTAACCTTTTGCACACAAGGACACAAGGACAGTCAGAGGGCTGATTTATGGTCGGCTGGTTAGTTTGTGTACAGGTCATACAGAGGAGATGGACATGCAAAAGGACATGATTAGTCTCAAACTAACTCAGCATTGCTGGAAAAGGTGTGGCCATGGAAATTCATGATGCATTTTATCCAAGATTGCAAATGCCTTTTTACCATGGCGCCTTCAATTTCTATAGTACAATGTTTGTAATTCCTTTCTTTGGAAGGTATAGACAGAATCTAGAACATGCAGCTGCTGTGTTTACATAAATGCACACTGTTGGTGGCACTGGAGACCAAAAGTTAAGCCATAGATAAACATTTAAATGTAATGGACCTGAATTTGTAGGCCTTTTAATGCATTTAATCCATCGCATAGTTTTAAAGAAATGTACTGTACACTTCTGCCCAGATTTAGATGAACATACACTGGCTCTTTAAATCTTCATCATTATATGGCTTTGTCTTTTACCTAGCACTTACAATCGATTCCATCCAATAGTTATCTGTGCTGACGCTGTATTTGGCCAACAGCTTTAATGTTAGTGTATATAAAATGCATCTCATAACCACAATGAGGTGGTAACACAATATCATTTGACTTTTTGAGCGGTATTCTACCTCCAGTATTTAGGATGCCGTTTTTAAAACATGGTATGCAGCAAAACAAGAATAAATGAAAACAAAGCTCTGTTAACTCTGTTAACAGTGCGTTTGTGTTTACTATCTAAATGCTTCATTGCACTAATTGGAGTCCTGCTGTGTTTTCATACAAGCAAAGGTTGTCATAAGATAAATTATTGCGTTAAAAAGTCATTAATTTTTGTCCATCTGACGGCAAAAGAAATGGAGTAAGAGAATAATCTGTGCTGTACAATGTCGGGAGAACAGTTAAAATGACTGTTATATTTAACTCCAAAGAATCATTTGATATTTTCAATGTTTTTCCCAAACAATATTGTTTGCCGTGAACTTTACACTCTTTTCTGTTTAACATATCTCTACAATTAGTGCTTTAGTAACAGAACAAAGCATCTTATGTAATCTTCAGCTTTAGGCATTTTTATTAATAATTATGTTGGTATTTGGGTTTTAGCCATTTTTACTCACTACATTCAGCACTAATACCTCATTTTTGGTTGTATGTTGAAGCTCAACATGGTTTAGTTTGATTATTAGTTCCAAAATTAAATTGATGTTCACCCACTCTTGTCTGCTCCTTGTCATTTGTTATTTCTAGATACTATATTTTATTGTGGGGCATCGCTGCTTCAAATAGTCTCACATCATTTGAATTGTGGGATTTATTCCATCTTTCCTACCTCAAATATAGCCTTCATTTGATAAGAAGTTGAGTTGGCACAGAAACTTGCTAAGTTTTCAAAATCGTCATGTTTTGGATTGACAAAAGCGCTGGGTTAATATGTAACGCTTTGAACACACTTGCACTTTGCTTCACCAAATAGTGCAAGAAGCTCTGGACATCATCCTGGCCAAAAAGGTATGTATGTGATTTGTAATTGAATTTGAGTCATTTTGGAAGTTGATCTCAATGACCTCTCATTTCAGGTGCCAGTGTCTTGCCAGGAACCATGACGGACCACCTCGTTAGGACGACCTGGCTGTTTCCCCTCACCTTTCTGTGCTTCTTTGCTCCAGCTTGCCAAGAAACACAAAATGCAACCATCACAGATCTTTCCTACAGGAATATGGACTTTGCGGTGAACCTGTACAGAAGAATATCCAACTATCACGACAAAAACATCTTCTTCTCACCGTTGAGCATCTCCACGACTTTCGCCGCTCTGCTTTTGGCCACTGATGGTGTCACTCACGAGGAAATTTTAAAGGGATTTAACTTGCAGCAGCTTGATAGAGCAAACCAGCCAGAGGGCATTCCGCAATTATTTCAGCTTCTCCACGAAAACATCACGCAAAATGGGTCCCTCAAGCTGGAACAGGACATGGCGATGTTTGTGAGTGACAAGTTGGACCTGGAGAAGACCTTTGAAGAGCAGATGGGGAAGTATTTTGAGGCTGAGATCAAAGCGGTGAACTTCTCTGATAACGGGCAGAGCGTGGTGTACATCAATGACTATATTAAGGGCAAGACTAAGGATAGAATAAAGAACATGATTTCCACTCTTGATGCAGAGACCAAGCTCATGCTTATAAACACCATATTCTTTCGAGGTAAGTTGAACACACCCTTATCATTTCTGCTAAATGATCATTTTTGTAGAACTTCTCTACTTGGGCATTCAAAGAGTTTTCCCATTCGCACCTTGAATCGTTCAGGTTCAGTCATGTGGCCAAAGTGGGTGCTGCCAGTGACACTCCCGCAGTGTGCAGCAACTGCCACACTACCCCATAGTAATACTAGTGAACTTTTACTACTACATGCACATATCGCTATTTCTGGGGTTAGGGTTATTCAATGTTTCTTCAAATGGGGACATTTTGACGTTTGTGACATACTTAAAGTAATATCTAAAAATACTAACTCAATTAACACAGTGGTGAAAGAAGTACTGCAGTTTTGTAAAAAAAAATATAATAATGCACTCAATTACAAAGTACTGCTGCCTAAAGTAAAAAAGTACACATACAAAACTACTAGTAAATTAATTCTGGCTCAATGTTGAAATGTAAAATAGTTTAAACTGAATTAAATTATTTTAAACCACAACCTACATATTCTCTGGGCTCTGGCCAATCAAAGCAGGAGATGCAGTTATGTGTTTGTCACTTTAGGAAAAAGTAGATACAGCAACTGTGAACTTGGATCATTTGGACTTGTACAATTACACATAGATTTGACTCAGAGTAGCATGAGTTTGGCCGTACTAACCTGTCTATGCTGATCTCATCAAGTCTCAGAAGCTAATCAGAGATGGGCCTGTTGATACTTGGATGGGAGACCATTGGAGTGCCAGGTGCCACAGGGGGGTGGTAGTACACACTGTCATTGTGTCCTTGGGCAAGACACTTCACCCACCTTGCCTCAAGTGTCCCTGTATGCTGTATGAGTGAGGTTTATGAGGATGCAAATGAGCTCATGGCTACAATCCAGCGTGTTTACAGCATGTGTATCATGTATGTTCTTTAACATGCACTGTACCCACTAAAGAAACAAATAACCACAACAATTTACTTACTTAAGTTACTTTAAGTTACTTTCCACTGATGCCAATCAGTACTTTGTTCTGACAGTTGTGTTTTCCTCTCACAGGAGATTGGAAGAGCCCCTTCAACCCCAACCACACCAAAACAGAAGCCTTCTACATTGACAATTACAACGTGGTGAACGTGCAGATGATGTATAAGGAGGCCAGGTTTTTCATGGGTCATGACGTATTTCTCGGCGCCAAAATACTGAAGCTTCCTTACGACCATGGCGTCTCAATGCTTATCCTGTTGCCAAATAAAGACGTCGACCACACCGTTATAGATGATGAGATCAACGCTCACAGATTTCAAGGGTGGTTTGCATCTATGACAGAAATGTATGTTTAAAGGGATTTATGACTTTGCATTTGGTGAATATATTTAGTTATCATGTTGTATTGTGTTTTCAGCAAAGTGGAAGTTCATCTGCCAAAATTTAAGATGGAGGAGTCATACGAATTGCATAAGCTCTTACCTGAAATGGGCGTTTCCAGTTTGTTCACTAACACAGCCAATCTGACAAAGCTCCATAAGGACGAGGATCTGAAGGTGTCTGAGGTCAGTATCCTGTCTCCTTTTGCTACATGTCCCTAGTATCGTGCACATATTTAAACATGGCATTGCGTGTTTCTCCATAGGTTCGGCACAAGGCTGTGATTGACGTGGATGAAACGGGAACCACTGCTGCAGCTGCCACAACAGTCGGCATCATTCCCTATTCTTTACCTCCCACATTCATTGTCAACCGACCGTTCTTCTTCTTCATATACCATGAAGATACAAACGCTCTATTGTTCATGGGAAGACTCATTGACCCTACAACAAACTAGTATGCCTTAACTTTTATTGTTAACATGCATATTTCTCACTTGTGTTGTGAAGCTCCAGTGGAATTCCTAAAATGTCAATAAAATGCTACATGCCATTATTATTCATGCTTTTTGGGAATTGGCTATAGTTTTTTTTATAAATGATGTGGTATTTTCTTGGGTTTATAATCTGTAAATTCAAAACTTTAATGACAATAACAATAAGTTATTAGTGTTGCCCGGGGGTCGAGTGGTCTAAGAGTCAGCACTTACCACACTCTTCACCCCAATTTCACCTACACTGTCCTGTCTAATAAAGCCTGACAAAGGGCCAAAGTTTTATAATAACAGTATAATATGATGTGAAAAAGATAAGTTAAAATATGACAAGTTATATTTTTCCTTTGGTTCGGATATTCAATGGTATTAACAATAACTGTGCTGGGGGAAACACTTCACTGCGTACATGTGTATAAAAATTAAATTTGTTCAGTTTACATTTCAAATTCATAGCATAGTGTTTTGGTATTTACAGATTTTGAGTTCCCCCAGTGCATTAAATAAAAAGAGGAAAAAAATTATTGGAATATTACAAATGTAGGCTTCCAGTTGGAAAAATTAGAGCAATGGTATTTTGACAGGATTTAGATTAAGTGAGACACAAATAAGTGAGACACAAAAAAGGACATGTTTTGCCTAAAGGTGTAGGTTCCTATCAAGCTATTACAAAAGGTTATACACGTCTTGTCCAGTAGATGGCAGTGACGTATCTCCCCATTTCCCCCAACCACGTGACCACACTGTCATGGCGGCCTCCTCGTGTGTCGTGCGTGCTTGTCAACACTTGTAATCTCCAATAGTTTTAACATCAAGAAACCACTTACGGTAAGTTTTCTCCACTCTAATGTCATTCTGTAAAGACATAGAGCTATTTCACACATTAATGTAGTTTGTTGTAATGCAATTTATTTATTTTATGTCTCAGTAGTTAAAAAAAAAATGAAGTCCAAGAAGATGAAGCCTCAAAGCAGGCGCATAAACCCAGCAAAACGGTGCATTCAGATGAAGGGCAAATGGAAATCTATTGAGCTGGACCCGAGTCTGTTTTCAGAAGAGGGATTGGAGGGGCTGGTGTGTTTTGAAGAACTGACAAATTACCGTCTGGTTGACTCTGAAAAAGCAGCAGCCAGCGCGGCCAAAGAACTGAAGAAGGAACAGAAGAAACGGGCCCTAAAGAGAAAAGCTGTGGATGGGGAAGCATCTGGAGAAGGATCTGTAGGAGCCCCTGGAGAAGGATCTGTAGGAGCCCCTGGAGAAGGATCTGTAGGAGCCCCTGGAGAAGCATCTGTAGGAGCCCCTGGAGAAGGATCTGGAGAGACTGCTGAAACTCCCAAGAAAAAGGCCAAAAATAAGAACAAGAAAAACAAGAAATCAGAACCTGTAGAAGATTCGGTTGCAAGTTCTCAACAGGATTCGGAATCAAAACCAACAAAGAAAAAGAAGAAGAAGAAGCAAAAGAAGAAGCAGCTGAAGAAAACCAAGCAAGAATCTCTTACTGCATTGACAACAGAAGAACAACCAGCGCCGGGGGCGACCGTAGAAGATAAAACTCCGAAACGCAAACCCACGAAACCTGCCAAAGAGCAATTCAAGAATTGGACCAGTGCTGCCCTGTCTGGTTGTGAGGACACCGGCTCGGACGTGGGTGCGTGGAAAGATCTGTTCGTGCCCGCTCCCGTCCTGAAGGCCCTGAGCAGCCTGGGCTTCTCTTCACCCACACCCATCCAAGCCCTGGCATTGCCCTCAGCGATCAGAGACCGCATGGATGTGCTGGGAGCTGCAGAGACAGGTGAACACACAGTATATTTACGCAGGATTGTTTTTAGCACATCACCAGGCCAGTTGTTGAAATATATTTGCTTTACAAAGCCTTAAAAAGATTTTAAGACATTTACTCAGCAACTTTCCAAGGAAATAGTGGTATTTTAAAATATTTGGTTCTGCATTCGAGAAAGAAAACCTTTTTATTTACTCAAATTGAGATCTCATTTAGCACTGGGTACAGCACAGAATAAAAAACCTTTTAGAAACAACTCTGAAAAAGACTGGAACTCAAAATTGGGTGAGCTATAGTACCACTAATTAATTTGGAATAAAATTGAACCTTTGTTATGCCACTGACACAATGTCTAAAGGAGGATCAGCCAAGTAAAACCTTTTCTAAAACATGAAAACTGAATTAGTTGGTAGTCTCTATGATGAGCTGTGGAAGTTCCTTATTCAACACTCAAATCTTATTACAATTTTTTTTTTTTCTTCACTACTGAAAAGAAACTACACACAATAGTTAATAAAGTTCTAAACATCATTTATTGAATGTTAAGTGGATATAACAATTATTGTTAAAAAAGAAAGAAAATGACTTTCACCAAAGAAATACAAATTCATGGAACTTATTGTTTTGATACAATGGGAAAAGGGGGTGGAAAGGGTAGCAGCCCCTCACACATCAGCATCTGCACCGTACTGCGTCAGCCTGTCTCTGGAGTCCCAGTTCTTACAGTACTTTCTTTTCATTTGCACACACTCATTGAATACTTCCCAATACAAATTGCATGAATGTATAAGTAGGTCAAGTACTTCCCATTCTATTTTGACTTTCTGTTGTATGTGTTGTTGCTTTAAATTATCTAAAATATCTTTAACTGTAAATCGATAAATGCCCTTCAATTTTATTTATTTATTTAGTGTCGTTTTCTAAATCACTTAAACACTGTTGTTTCAGGTAGTGGCAAGACCCTGGCCTTTGCTATCCCCATGATCCACGCCATTCTGGAGTGGAGAGAAAACCGCGACAGTCCAAACACTAAAGAGGACACGGTTAAAAAGGTGGAGAGCTTATATCTACCAGACGAGCCCGAAGATGCAGAAGAAGGACATGATGAGGAAGAGGTAGAGGAGGAGGTGGAAGAGGAAGAGGTGGAGGAGATGGAAGAGGAGGAGGAGATGGAAGAGGAGGAGGTGGAAGAGGAAGAGGTGGAGGAGATGGAAGAGGAGGAGGAGGAGATGGAAGAGGAGGAGGGTGCAGACGTGGAGGACAGCGATGTGGACGAAGTTGGTGGAGATTTGAACGATGGCGGTAGTGATGAGGACGGAGCAAAGGATATCAAGCTCGGATGCGTTCAAGTGGGTGAGACGGCCGCGTTTGACCCTGTCCCACGAGAAGAAAGCCGGGACGATGCGGGTCAAAATCAGCCTCTGCTCGGGCTAGTCCTCACCCCCACCAGAGAGTTAGCGGTTCAAGTCAAACACCATATAGATGCTGTGGCCAAGTTTACAAGTAAGTTATGAATACCTGGCCTTATGGAATGACAATGTTGGACTGCTTAATCTCAAAGACTCTCACTGAGGTCCAGATCTGTAGTAGATTCTGCTTCTCCTTATGATTTGACCCTTCTCAAACACACTGACATCTTTCCATGACCACGGGATTTGTCTTTCCACGCGGTCGTTTCAGAAATGTGAAGCCGCTCGCCGCCTCAGTCGGGTTTAAATACCGTGTTGCATTTCTCCTCTTTGCGCAGATATCCAAACGGCCATAGTCGTGGGCGGGATGTCCCAGCACAAGCAGAGGAGGCTGCTGAAGCGCAGGCCGGAGATCGTCGTGGGAACTCCAGGGCGACTGTGGGACCTGATCAAAGAGAGGGAACCACACCTGCAAAACCTCAGGCAGCTCAGGTACAGCTGCTGTCTTTTCACCAGCGCATCTTAACACAAGCCCTTTCAGACACAAAAGTGAAATGGTGATGTGGTGACTTAGTGATGCCCCTAAACAACCAATCAGCTCTCATTCCATGTGTCATAGTGACTCACATGGCTCTTTCCTACAAGTTAGAAAAGATGATGTATAATAATTAGATGGAAACAGCTTATAGAGGTCTGCTTTAACATAATTTAATACACTTTCTGGGGAGGAAACAGAATTAACCAATTATGATGAAAAATAGCAATCCTTAATATACAACACATTCAGTCAAGTTGTATTTTTACACTGTGTACTCTTAAAGGTGTGTTATGTAACTTTTGTGGAGGACCTACTTAGGCCAACAACAAAAAAATTGTGTTTCCGGTAACATTGAAAAATAAATCCAGGTCGGTCGGATTTTTTCTTTAAATTTTTTTTTTTTTTTTTTTTTTCAGAAGTGAGCGCTTCGCATTGGTGTGGCTGTATTGTTATGCAGATATAGAATAAAATAGTTCTCTACATCTATACTAGTCCAACCACAGGAAAAGAGCCATTAGCAGACAACTTTTTAGTAATTACCGCTCGGTTGTGGTCCGCGCGCGGTAGTCGGTGCGTCCGCGCCGTGATCCGCGGCGCTGTTGCCCTGTGCGTGTGTTCGCTGAGCTCTCACTATCTTTCTTATTGTCACTTGATGATGTGACCACTTTGACCGTCACGCCAAATAACTTCACAGCTGAAACACCGGGCGTACATATCGCTCATGGATCTATTATATTATCATGGCATGACTGCCGTCAAAAAGATGCGCCCATAGGTAAAACGAAACCTATCAAAAGTGCTGCGATTTTCATATCTTACGATCCCCACAGATGATTTTTTTTCTCGCAGGTTTTGGATTTGCTCTCAGAATTTGACATTCTCGAAACGTATGGCCAGTAAATATGCGATAAAATGTATAAGGTCGGGTTTTCATTATTTTGAAATCCAGCTCGGTCGGGTTACCGGAAACACACCATTTTTTCTTCCTGGCCTTATCTCCTTGGAGATGTTAAGTGTCCAGAATGTTCCACTGTATGGCATTGAGACAAGCGGGTGATGCCACTAGGCCAGATTACAGGTCAGAGCTTTGGAGAAGAGACCAAAATTTTCAAGGAAAAACACCATTTGCTAAATAATGCAAGACCTACATATGTGACAGAAAAGTCACATTTCCTTTGCCTGACCTAAACAAGGTTTTTATTTGTGTATTTCTTGCAGATGTCTGGTGATTGATGAAGCTGACCGCATGGTAGAACGGGGTCACTTTGCTGAGCTGGAGAGCCTCCTGGAGATGTTGCAAACCACACACTTCAACCCCAAAAGACAAATGTTCATATTCTCTGCCACGCTCACACTGGCTTACACTCTGCCCACGCGCATCTTGCAAAAGAAAAAGAGGGTGGATAAGCGCAGCAAACTGGAAATCCTCATGGACAAAGTAGGCATGAAAACCAAACCAAAAGTCATCGATCTGTCCAGAAAAGAGGCGACCGTGGAGACGCTGACCGAGACTCAGATCAACTGTCAGAAAGAGGACAAGGACTACTACCTGTATTACTTTCTGCTGCAGCACCCAGGGCGTACCATGGTGTTTGCAAACAGTATAGACACCATCAAAAGGCTTAAATCCATTCTGACCATCTTGGACTGTACATCGTTCTCCCTGCACGCCAACATGCAGCAGAAACAGCGTCTGAAAAACCTGGAGAGATTTGCTGACAGGGAGAGGTAAGCAATTTGTACAGAAGGCAGGAGTGCAGTTAAACCCATCCATTTACCATTATTACCATCTATTTAGCAAACAGAAAAACCTCCTACATTGTGGAAGGACATTATACAATTTAAAGAACTAAGTGTCATAGCATTGTACTATATTTTGTATATTTCAACTTGCATTACAGACACACTAGTTGTCTATATTTTGTTCATTGATATCCAATTTATGATATCCCCCAGTTGTGTACTCCTGACGACTGATGTGGCAGCTAGAGGACTAGACATTCCCGATGTACAGCATGTTATCCACTACCAGGTAATATTTTGGTAGTAATTTATTGTATTATTACATAAATACACACTATTTACAGATTGATGGATTAAGATACAAATACTGCTTGTCAAATACATAAATTAAAAAGTACAATATACAATGCCACTCTCCTTTCAGGTGCCTAGAACATCTGAAACCTATGTCCATCGCAGTGGCAGAACAGCAAGAGCTTCCAAAGAAGGCTTGTGTTTGTTGCTGACGGGCCCTGATGACATGTTGAACTTCAAAAAGATTTTCAAAACTCTTGGCAAAGACGAAGACCTCCCGATGTTCCCCATAGAGACACAGTGTATGGAAGCTATCAAGGTAAGATGTGAACAATGGGTCCAATATGCATAAGTTATGTATATGTAATGCAACAGTGCGTTTTGTATGTAGGAGCGGATCGATTTGGCCCGAAGAATTGAAAATATTGAATATCACAACTGCAAGGAAAAGAAGCACGACTCCTGGTTCAGACAAGCTGCAGAAGCTCTGGAGGTAGATCTGGACGAAGACCTTTTACTTGGTAAGGCGAGCAGGATTTGATTATTAACACTCACTTCATAATTCAAATATAAATGTATGTATGCATTACAGGTAAATCAAATGACGAGCATGCCGATGTCCAGCAGCAGAGAATGGTGAAGGGCATGAAGAAGCACATGAAGCAGTTGGTCTCTCAGTCTGTATTTAAGACTGTGAGGAAGACCAAGTATCCCACTCAGATGGGGAAGCTCACTCTGAAACAGAGCGCTCTGGCCGGGACCCAAAGTGCACTGAGCAGTGTTTTAACACAAAAGAGCAAACAGAATGTTAAGAAAGGTCTTTCTCAAAAGAGAATCCGGAAATCAAAAAAAGCAAAGCAAAAATAACAGTTTTTGATTTGTTAATAAATACAAAGTTTGTTAAAATGATGTCCTTATTTTAATACCGTTAACTATAAAACCCAAATTATGTTTGTAACTACTTTCGATGCATAAATATATGTTTTTTCGTAGTCTCTATTCCTGAGTTGAACAAAGGCACTGGCCGGTCAGGCTTGAGTTCGTGGGTAGATGATATTATAATGTGATGTTTGATAAAGGAGGTGCACAGATGGCTCAGCACCTTCTGGAATGATGTGGTCCACCAGCTTTTGTTCATCGCCCTCCATTGACACGATGTGAATGGCCACGTTCAGAGCTTGCGACAAAGCCTGGATGTCCACATGGTCGCACTCCATTGCCATGACTTCTACCTCCTGAACACAAAGTGTTCGGATCAGCCAGGACATTTGACCCGGGCCTGTCCGGCGCTCACCAGGGGGCAGCATCGTGACACTCACCTGATGGCAATAGGCTTGGAAATTGGACGTCTCCACAAAGTTGCTGAAGAAATCTGCATGGCTCTGCAGGTAGGCGGAGGTGATGAGGCGCAGGTACTGGACCACACTGTCTGAGGTGCACGGCTGGTTAAACAGTCTGTACAGGGTCCCCACACTTCCATCAGACTGGCACTGCTCCAACACTGCAATGACCTGAGAGAGAGATGGGAGTTTATTTCACTACATCGTACAGTCATTATGCACTGGCGGTACATTACTTTTGAAAGGTGCTTTTTGTAGCTTCTTTCATCAAAACCAGCACAAGACAAGGCAATGCTGCTCTCCTTGATCATCTCAATGAACCTGGAAACACAACCACATTATAGTGTCGTGCAGTGGGTGAACTGAGGTATTTGAAATGGTATAGTTAGATATTTGAAATGGTATAGTTAGATATTTGAAATGGTTTAGTTAGATGTGGGAAAAGCCCAGAGCACAGAGTTAAGCTTGTACAGCAGACTGACCCGTGTAATCCTCTGGAGTCGAGTATGGCAGATTCTAAGTATGCGAAGGAAAAGGCTCTGTAGAAACAGTTGCCATCGCCACGCACTTTTCTCACGGTAGAAAACTCTCGGCACACGTCCTGACAACACAACAGTTATTACAGCGTTATTCATGGCGTCCGGGGGCAACACACAAAAGTACTAATTGGCCTACAGTTATTTTGAAATTAGTCGTTTGGTCAGCGAAGTACGAAGAAATGTCCTGTCGCTCGGAGACCAGCCATACGCCCTCCATCTGCGGAGACGAGCTCAGCGTGAGCGCGCGGCCGCGGACTCACGGGCTCCACACGTCACGGACATCACGGGGACTCAGGCCGGTCCAATGTGGGAATTAACACCAGCAAGACATAAAGACGTCAAAGCGGCAATTCGACATAAAGGTATTTTGTTTGTACTAGAATCTCCCGGATGTTTGCATGCACCACGTGCTTCTCTTAAAGAGACAGTGCCTCGTTTACTCTGATCCTAAATGGATCTTATATTTCACTTATATCGTGTCTATTATAGCTTTCAACTCAAATATTGTTAATTCACCCTCATATGCTCATGGTAATGTTAATATTTCTACTTAATTTATCTAACAAAATTAGCATAATGTAACTCAGAGCTTCTCTTACTTTTTCTGCCCCTCCTTGGGAGATGGGCCCCCACAGCTTCTGGGACAGCAGGGCCGGCCCAAGCCTTCAGGGGGCCCAGAGCTAAATTTTCCTTGGAGGCCCTCACCACATCATCAGAATCAGTTTTATTGCCATTTTCAGCGGACAATTCACAAACTTGGAACTTGCTTCGACACAAACAAAGCACACCATAATGCCAAGGCACAAGCTCAAATATTGACGACCTAAATCCAATAACGCACCTACTGACGTCATCTCTACTATCTGTATAAATACTACACATAGATGTTGTTACATATGTATTTGTGGGCGTTAAGGATCTACAGCCACTCCCCCAGACATGTTCAGACCCTTCTGGTGCATTATAATGTGGTCCAGCCGGCTAAAGTGAGACAGAATGTTGAGGTTATAATGCTATAAAATGATCACATGATTAAAGTGCGCCAGGAGAAAGTGACTAAAGCCAGCCAGTTATTAATACATTAATATACTACTCAATACAATATTGGCCTAAAAATGGTTAGGGTCAAATTGTGTTCATAATAAAATAAATGTACCTAAAACATCGTGCTATTTGTTGAATACCAGTTATATACCATAATGAACTATGTACCACTTGAGGGTAACAGTGTATTTGTTAATACTAATAACTAAGTCTTGTTATGAGATAATTAAAGCAACCACTTAAGACTCTACAACAAACACCGAAATTTCCCCATTGTGTGGACAAATAAAGGCTTATCTTATCTTAACATGGATGGATGCACACATCATAACAGAACGAAGGTAAAGTACAAACTGACCAGAGAAGAGTCAGTAGGTAATACTACAAATAAGACATTGCTATAATTGTAAGCAAATAATTTAAAATGTACATTCTCTCTTTAACTGAAAATGTAAAAGTTATAGATATCTTTACAAATGTATCTTTTACTGCTCCCGACTGTTCCTTCTGGCCAAAGTATCAAAACAAGTTAAATAGATAAAACAAATGGCATAAACATTAACAATTAACACTGATAAAACTACACGGTGCAAAAATGTTAATTCCCACAGAGAATGAACGGAACTAGAAATGAAGATCCACACTTAGCTATCATGAAGACAGTTTCTGCCACTTTGACCCTTTTTATATTTTAATATGTATAAATATTATTGTACTGTAACATACGTCATTATAATAGGCCTTGTTATTTTTCATTTTTTAAACATTTTATAACAAATAGTCTAACGGTGCTATATGGTGCTCTATTAAAGTTGATTTGAATTTTAAGCTGACCTGAGATGTGGTGCAGTATTCTTTATGTTCTGATCAGAACATCACACACTGGACTCTGACCTTCTGCAATGTGATTGGTTGATTGGTGTCACATCAGTCAGTGTTGCACTTATTTCTTATGTAGTCAAAGTAAACATACATACATTAATTAATATTACATCCTTGTTCCCCTGTCCACTGTAACTTGATCTCTGGGTTTTTATAACTTTCACCATGTTTTCACCGTTCACTGTAGCTTACTTTACTTTGCGTCTTTTCTTTGACTCTCAAGCTTTTGTTCCAATGTTACTTCCGGTCACACAGGAAGTTATCAAAATAAAGGAGAGACAGAGGAGAGAAAGAGGCAAACACGAGTGAGGGGCACAGAGGCAGGATCACCCAGCTAACTCATAAGCTAAGAACTCTTGTAGTTTGTATACACTTGTACGGTGTTATACAAGCATATTCTGTTATTCTGGTCATTTCATTTTTCTTCATTCATTTATTAGAGTTTATAAGCTACATACCCTCCCATCTGAAGGTCCCAGTTCAAACAGATCACACAGCCTCTTATGAATAATACTGTAATCATGTAATTCAAAATATACACACATTCCACTCAAGAACACTGTTCAAAAGACCCTGATGGGAAACGGTTCAGGCACAAACAATCCATTTAATTTAACTAAGTGAGTCACTCTTTTTACTAACTTTACTTGGACTTTTAATTTGTGCTTTGGAACCCATATTTCTCATCGAGCCTCTGCCTTTCTTGTCTGTCAGAGGGGCTACTGCTGAGCCAGACTCCATCAGGCTCCTGGCTCTCCGCTCTGTGTCTGCCTTGTCCAGAAAGTACTCCTGGAAATACACAAGTATTCAGTTAATATGTAAGTCAAACATTTATACGAAAAGCCTCATAGATTTCACCTTCACCATGTCCATCATCGTTAAAACATTTATGTCTTCAAGCGCTCCATATGACGGAAGATAACAGTGCTCGGCCAAGTTGTTAATCGCCATGAGGATACTTCCCACTTCTTCCACCTTTAAAATGTATTAAATATGATTAGATTTCATTTTAAACACCACCCTCCACCTGACATTCATACCTTTTCTCTAGACTGGCCCTGTTCCATCTGCAGTGAAACCTCTGCCTGTTTGTTCATATCTTTGAGACCCTCTAACTCATTCTGCAGTTCTGATAACTCCTTATTCCCCATCTGTAATCACCATGCAGCGCGGTTAGAATCATCTGTGCCTTTTGAAATAAACACTTCTTCATCTCACCAGCGTTTTAATGCTGTGTTCCTGCTTCATGGTCTGTAGTTGTTGCTGTTTCTGCTCCACTTCGTCCTCCATCTTTTCCAGACGCTGCAGAAGTTCCTGGTGAGTGATGGAGAGCGTCTCGTGCCGCCGAATGATGGGCAAAACTAAGGATTCGGAGTCATTCTCAAGATAACCTATAAAAGCAGTCATTTAATGCATCAATGAGATCAACGTGGTTAAAACTCAGACTTTTATGGAAATGTGAGACTTACTGCTTGGTAGGAAGTTGATTGTTTTCACCAAATAGTCTTCATAGATTTTGTATTTGGTCATTCTGTCTTTTAAAACATGCTGTCTGTAGATAAAGGTATTATTATCAGTATTAGATCATGTTCTTTTATGACACACATCAACCTTAAAGGGGACATATTATGGACGTATCTCGCTTTCTTTTTGTTTTTTTTTACAGTATAGCATAAAACACATACTTTGAAGACGTACAACTACAGTAGGTGGCAGTAAATGCACCTTTTCACTGCCGTTAAAAGTAACACCACAACAACACATACACTTTAATGAGCTTTTAACCTTGATACAACAGTATTTCCTCAGCATTAGTTTAATTAAAGTTAGTTTAGTTTATTTATTTGCTATTTGCAGTTAAAAATCACATTGGAAAGACACAAAAAATGCACAAAAAACATAAAAAACAATGGACATAACAAAAGTACCGTGAGAAAACGTACACTGTGAAAGTAAGCAAGCTAAAAATAAGTTAATATGATAAAAGAAAATAACAATCCGCCGCTTGCTACGGTGAAACGTCACTGTGAAGAGGCGGGGCTTATCAGTTGTGAACAGGAAGTCAATGAACCTGTTTGTATTAATAAGCCGTTTTAGAGCAAGAGTGCTGCTTACAATTAACAAAATGTATAATGATAATCTACTTATGCTACAGTTCAATACTAAATCCCTGAAAAGTAACTGACCACATCTCCTTTAATATTAAGACACATATTAAAACATAAATCAAACATGGCTGGCCAGGTGTATTTAACATAAACTCACCTGTCTCGACGCTGTATGAGCTTGTTCGTCAACCTCTCTATATCTTTCTGCTTGATATTATTCTGCTCCCGTGCGTCCTTATACTTCTTTAGGGCTTGGTGCTGCTTCAATTCACTTTCAGCCACAAACTTCTCAAACTTGCTCACTCTTTCTGCATTCTGGGGGAATAAATAAATGAACAAAAGCAAAACAAAACGCCCGTGTTAGGTAGAATTTGACTCATTTGTCAGGTGTAAATCATTCATGCCTGTTTGAGTGGCGAGCGGCTGCTTTTGTTCCGTACCTGCTGTTGTTTGAGCTCCAGTTCTGAGCGGCGCTGAGCTAAACCCTCCACGCGGCTCTGGAACTCCTGCTGCTTCAGAGACAGTTGTCGGCTCACTTCTTCCAGCTCCGCTTCTTTCTGCAGAACCAACGTCTTCTGCAACGTGTTCAGCCCGGCTTCAAGGAGACGGCAAGGTGTCTACGGGAAAGAAGATGGAACTATGTCTGTGCTGAAGGGGAAACCACACAGGTGTATTTGTGATCAATAGAGATGTCAACATTATTAGGTTTATCGATAAGGTCACAATATAATCATAAGAACCAAAAGATGTATAATTGTGACAATTTTAAAAGCTAAATTTGTTACATTGAAATTACTTAATTCATTTGTTCAATATACAGCCCAAAATATAGACCTAGATGTAAAGAACTTTATTTTATATGGCTGTTTTTTTTTTCTGCAAAATGTTGTTTAAATTTTATTTTGTCTTTCAGAAAGTGAATCTTTGTAAAGCTGGTCACATACTTGAAGAACAGTAACGTTTTAGACCACGGGAATGAAAGAAATTTAAAGATTTAAATTTTGTTTGGGCACAGTCTAAATAATCCTGAATGATTAAATCTTGGTGTTTTTTCCTCCACAATAATTGTAACACTGAAATTTGATATTGTGACATAGTTATCAATTAATCAAAATACAGGTTGTGTTATAATGATGAGCAAAACTTGTTCCATTTCCTTGTGTTGAAATATTTATGTTAAATGTACACTGTGTCATTTTTCTGGTGAAGGGCCCTCAACTCCTTTATCTCACATCATAGAATTTTCACTTAATAAACCTTAAAAAAAAAAGATTTTAAAGATTTTAATAACTAAATAAGTTTACCAGTAATGACCCTGCAGTGTTTTGCATTGTTCCACGACTCTTTTGTAGAGTTTTTATGTTGTTTTAGCTAAGGTATCGCTAAGACATTTTGCACACCAGCAACAAAAATGGGAGATTTCCATAGTAAAATTCCATCCCGAGCTCTTTAATGTCCCCATGGGGCAGGCAGAAAAGTGGCATAGTGCACCTTTAAATACTGGGTTCATTTTCACATTCCCTTTTTTGTAAGCTGTTCAAATACAAAGTCGGAACAAATCCAATGATGTGGTAACTTTACCTCTGTCACTACAGGGATGAGGTTGACATGTTCTTCTTTGGGCCTGGAATAACAGTGTCAGTCTTGAGCACATGAAACACACAGTCACAGGCCAACAGCAGGGGGCGCTCTCTTACCTGTCCTCCGGCTGTGTCACAAACACGTTTTTGGTTCTGTTTTCCACGGTGAGTTTCAGACGTGGGTCACTTCTGTCCAGGAAAGGCTGGCTGGTCGTCATAGTGCAATGCTGCGAGTTTCCTAAATATCCCAACACTTGCAGCCCGTATTTCAATCCACCTTAGGACAAGAACAACAAGGTCTTTCCGGATGTTGTCCCGAAGTTGTGTGGCTGTTGCCGGGGAAACAACAAGCGCAACCTCAGGGAATGCGACGGGATCGCTTCGTCGTTGTCACGGCAACCAGCCTGGGGGCGGTTCTGTGTAATCGACTGAATGAGGCATGCAAATGAGCTGCTTAAAGAAAGCCAGAGATGGAGAAGAGCACAGAGCGCCCACTCTGTCATGGTTTGTAGAACTATCACAATCTCTGGAGCGCTCACTCTGGAGGAAGTCATTGCCGAGTCCACGGCTACGTTTTTTAAAGAGCACTGTGTAACTTTTATGGTGGTTGGTTTGCCACCTGCTTGTCTCCATGGATATGGTATGGCCTTGTCTGGGATGTTCCACAGTATTATAATATATACAGTCTTAGCACTAAAGTTTGAACATATCTATCTTTTTTAAAATCTTTTTTCATCATCATCATCATCATCATCATTATTATTATTAGGCCCGAGCGCCACAAGCTGGCGAGAGGCCTATTAATCTCGTAAGGCCGTGCAAAGCACGGCTGCGAAAGTGCGCACGCAGTGCGCACGAAATCGAGCGCGAAGCGCTCGCCCACTTCCAAACACTCACTAACGCACTCCTTCACTCATGCACGCCCCGTGCATACTAATTAGTAGTAGGAAAATGGAACATTACCGTTGTAAACGGGCGAAGCCCGTGCAAAAGTGCGCACTAAACGAGCACTTTACATTGAGATGAAGACCGCGAAGCGGTCGTCATCCCCATATAAAGCACTCATTTGCGCTAAGTACCTCACGAATACGTTCCCCATCTCTTGCATGTTCCGTGCATATAAGCATGTAATGCAAAAATTGAACATTATTACTGTAAAGAGGGCCAAAAACACAAAGTGGGCGGAGCCCACTCAAAATTAACGAAAGTACCCGTCAGTGACCAGGGACCCACACCATGAGGTAGGAAAGCGCGAGCGCTTTCCGAAAATGCATAGTTTATGATATTTGATAAATGGAAAACATTGTTTTCGCATCGGAATATTCTTCTTCTTCTTCTCGGGACCAACCCCCCTATTTTTCACCCAGTGAACATTGACGAAAAGTCACAAAAATTTGCACACCTCTAAAAATCGTGCCTCTCTACATTCTGGCTATTTCTCTTTTCTAAAATAAAAAAAATTGGCGCGTCAGCGCCCCCAAATGTACCAAAAATGCATTGAGAGATGGGAAATGACCCAAAAAAAATCAGATCGTAGAATCATGAAATTTGGCGCAGAGGTAGATGGTGACAAGAGAAGTAAAAAATATTATTACGGCAACGCCGTCCGCCCAACCAAATGTCGGCCATATTGCTTCAAAAATGGCTAAACATGACTTCGGAGTTTTTCCAAACGTCGTACTTTTACAAACTCCTCCCAGGGCGTTGGCCCTAAAAAGCTGAAATTTGGTGAAAATGCTACTGAGGAGTGGGACATCAAAAGTTATCCAAATTACATTGATACCTCTCACGGTCTCTGTGCGGCGAAGCCGCAAACTGTAGCTAGAATTTCAGAAATCTCCCATATTTAAAATTTCTGCCGTTTGCGCAGATAAAGTCTGAATTGCGTCAAATTACAATCAGTTGTTAAACTCTTTGACCTAAACGTACTTGAAGTGAAATAAATTAAGTTGGCGCCACAGCGCCCCCTACAGATTTTATATGGAGGTTAAATGCTTAGTTTTGCGAAATTATATGAAATTTGACACACAACTCAATTTTAGAATCCCCATCAAAAAAGTCAATGAGACCCATGTCATAATTGTTATGGTTTTGCCGTAACGATGACCGAAACCTTCCATGTTATTCCAATGGGGAAATTGCCAGAACATGTTTACACTTTAGACTTTCACAAACTCCTCCCAGGGCGTTAGCCCTATTAACCTGAAATTTGGTGAGACTCATCTTCAGGGGTGAACCGTCAAAAGTTATTCACATTTTTATTCAAAGAGTCACGTGTCTGTGCGGCAAAGCCGCACATTTTGCCAAGAATTCAAAATAAAATAGCTTTTTGATGGTAAAACAAAGGGGAGAAGATGTGACAGCGTCACAGATTCAGCAGTAGGCGTAATAAAAGGACAATTGGGGCGCGTTAGCGCCCCCTCCTCTTGCGGCGTGGCGGCGGCGTGGCGAGGGCCGATCATTGCCGCTTGCAGCTATATTTATGATTATTATTATTATTATTATCATCATTATTATTGTTATAAACACATTACTTTGAATATAGAATTTCTTTACTTATTTTATTTTTATTTTTAAAACCTATGCCTACATTTTCCAAGTCAGACCTAAATTAGGCTTGTTGAGTGTTTGTTCTTCTAAATTTTAAAGTTAAACAGCATCTTTGCCCTGATATGTTGAAAGACGTGTTTGTGCCAAACTTGTTTTTAAAGGGCTTCTATTTAGAGGCTGGAAGTGCATGAGAGAAACGCTTGAGAAAAAGAAGAAACTGTGATACGTCTTCTTTTTTCACAACTGACAGTGCAACACTTGACAGTCTTGGTTATAAAGCACATTATTCTGCTCTGAAGAGAGGGATGGATTCTAACACAACTGGTAAGTTTCACATTCATGTTTTCTTTCATAGTTAAGTTAGAATATTATAAGAATTATCATACCAAATGTATTACTGCAGAACTGTGTGTATTCTGTTTATACTATTTGTAGTTGTATCTTTGAAATAAATATTATCCATAGTTACCACTGAGTGTGTTTTTGACTGCTATTGTGTACCTCACTGTAACATTAGCCATCACCTCAGATCAGGAGAAGCAGAAACAAGTGGAACTCACCACCGTGAACATGCCCTTAAAAGGCAGCTTTATGGGGTCTGAGCTGATGTCTGATGTCTGCCAGAGCATGTTTCAGCTCCTACAAACTCCCTACTTTATGAGGATGTTCTATACATCACATAAGCTATTGTCTGAGTTAGAACAGATTTCACTGACTTTGAGTGTGATTTTAGGTTGGTTGTAATTGCCTTCCCTTTCTAAAGACTCGGATACTGCATCGGAGGTGGCAGTCTTCAGATCCAGTAGGCTCCACTCTACCAGAGACTAAAGAGTGATTTCAAAGACAATTCGGCTAGCTGCCTATCAAGGACTGCAGCCATTAGGCCTACATCAGAACTGCTAAGGTAAGATAAGACTGTTGACTGTAGTGCATAGTTAGTTTACTATTTAGGATTACTATATAAACCGCAGCTTTACCTTTGTCATTTATGAACAAGATGCACAGGGAAGACTATACCTGCCTTAATAATAGTAAATGTTTTCATAAGGACCTTTACAATCACTTACTCTTGGCTCCAGGTTACATAGATCTGAGAATCCTCTGTTGGTAAAATGGTCAGGGTAATCAGTTTGTATTGGAAGTGGGAAACAAAAAGGTGTGCTCAATTATTCATCCTGATGTCCAAGATCAATAGAGGCAATAAAGATCTTACCCACATGGACCATATACATAACATATCTATGTTTCACTCATGTGTCTCATAGATTATTTATTTATCTGCTCTTTATTGTCAATATTAGTTTTCTGTTTACATTTTCCTAGACTATGCATGCGTGCCCTGTCCTGTCACGTGACCAATTAACTATTAGTCCCCTCTGGCTGTGAGTCTGCGCTAATATTAGTCCGAATGCTCTTTCCTGGAGTGTTTATCTCTGTCCTCTTCCTAATCTGCCTCCACGTGAGCAGACCGTTGCATTATCTCGCTGCACTTCCCCTTATCTCCCTCACTGCGCGGGCCTCCTGACATATATGGATGCGGCCGTCACTCCGCTCGGACCCAATGACTGACAATTACAGTCTCAGAATAATGAGCGTGCACAGCTGAGCCCCGGCCCGCGCCGCGCCGCCTCCTCCACAGCCGGGTGTTTGGGTTTTGTCTGCGTGGGGCAAACAAACGCGACAGAAACGACGCCAGTGATGATGACCAGATTCCGCTATCATGAATATTTGTCGCAATTCCGTAACGCGAGCGGCGGCTGTAGGGCTCGCGCGGCGCAAAAGGAGAAGAGCGGACCGGGCAGTGACAGCGCCGCGACGTCAGAGCAGGAGACGTAAGGGTTTTGTTGTGGTGGGGGTGGAGGCTATTGTTGGGGTGCGTGAGCAAATATTAATAATAGGCTGTAATATGCTGCATGCTCGTGAAATATTGCTGGCATCTGCTATGGAAACAAAACTGTGTATACCATATATATAGGCCTAATAGTTGTATAGTTATTTGATGATAACTGTATTCCACTTCTAGTACAATAGGCTAGACTAACTCTACTATATTATACATATTTTATTATAATGTTTGTCTGGGGTTTTGTTTTTTTCTTAAGGGATGTGGACCCATTGGTGGCCACCATAAACAGAGGAGATGTGCACATGTTTAATGAATTGGCCACTTCCTGTCCTCTCAGTCTGCTGAATGAGAACAAAGATGGATGGATACCTTTGCACTATGCTGCATTTTGTGGAGAGACAGAATGTTTGAACACACTATTAAAGGGTATGACAATATGGCCGTTCTGTCAGCTTCACTTTGCCAAATTATAAATCTGTGTAGGTGTGTAACTTCTTGTATTTCACTTTGTTTCAGTCCACCCAGATTCCGTGGACAAACGGACATTGCAGGAACAGACAGCCCTGCTCCTCGCTGTGTCCCGTGAACATTTGTCATGTGCACAGTGCCTTCTGCAGTCTGGAGCTGACCCCGACATTGGCAACAAATACAAAGAGACCCCATTGTTCAAAGGTACAACTGTTAAATCACTCTGAACATTTGTGGGCGGGTACATGAGATATATGAACTTAAATAACTTGACTGTGTTGTGTACTAAAGCATGTGAGCTGCAGAATGTGGACATGGTGAGTCTCCTTCTGTCCTACGGGGCCACGGTGAACCAGCGCTGTAGCCAGGCATGGACCGCTCTCCTGGAGGCTGTGGCCAGGAACCACATAGAAATCTGTGACATGTTGCTGACCGCTGGTGCCTTCATCAATCCTCCTAACACTTACAGCATATCCCCACTCAATGTAGCGGCCCAGAAGGGACACCTGAGGGCACTGTGCTTCCTCATTACAAAAGGTATAAATCACTTGTGATGTTGATGACATATAAAAAACGATTCACAAAAAGGGTAAATGCTGTTTTGTTTGTGTGTAGGTGCTGACGTCAACATGCAGACTTGTGACGGGCTTACTGCGTTGCATGAGGCCAGTAAACATGGCTTTAGGGAAATTGCGGTGACACTGTTGAGTAAAAATGCAGACGCAAATAAGTGTTGTAACTCAGGTCTGCTTCCTCTACACGTTGCTGCTCAAAATGGACACCACGAGTAAGTAAAATGTGAAGAAATTCTCATGTATCAGTTTTGAACAACAGAAAAGATCCATTCATACATTTTTAGATGTGAGATACTGTCTGGGTTGGCAGTTGGTGGAGCAGTATCTCACCGGCCTCTTTGCCTTTGTTATGCATTTAGGGTTGTGTCCCTGCTCGTGCCGGTGACGAGTAGAGCCAGGCTGCGGCACAGTTGGGTCAGCCCCCTGCACCTGGCGGCTCAACACGACAGACCCTCAGTGGCAGCTGTCCTGCTACAGACAGGTGCAGAAGTCAACGCGCCGCTCCCCCACGCGTACTCGGCTCGGTTTGTGGACCACCGAGTCACAGCTCTTTACTTCGCTGTGGCCCATGGAAGCGCAGAGACGGCAGAAGTGCTGCTGAAAGCGGGTGCGAGTGTGAACCTGGACCCTGTTAGTCCCCTTCTGGTGGCTGTGAAGCGGGGCTGTATGCGCACTGTGAACTTACTGCTGCATCAAGGGGCAGATGTTAATGCCAAAATCCCCTGTTACGCTACAACGTTCCCCACTGCTATAGCCCTCTGTGTGAATAATCTGCCTCTACTCAAGTGCCTTCTGGACAATGGTTGCGATGCCCTTTCGTGTTTTACTTGTATATATGGTGCTAAAACACACCCGAGCAGTACAAATATGTCTAGATGCATCTTTCAGAATTGCAGCGAACTCAGTGTCTCCTGCAATGAACCACATGGAAGGCCACTGCAGGTAAAAAGAAAGTGTGGAAAATGATTGATATTAAGAAAGTTCTCTGTGAGTGAAGAGTGTTTTTGTGCTTCTTCTCAGTTCTGTGAGTGGCTGTCTTTATCTGTTATGTGTAAATCGGCAGGACCCATAGTAGACCTGCTGCTTGAGCATGTGGGTCAGATTCAGCTGTGCAGCAAGCTCACAGAGATCCTGGACAGCACAGTGGAATGGAGAGCTGTCAAGAGGAAGTCATGTAAGGCCAAGTTTACGTTTCTCATAAATGAAATGAACATTCAAGTAATGTGCAGCTTGTGTCTTTACAGTGTCACCTCGGCCACTGATGCACCTTTGTAGAGTGAAGATCCGGACTCACACAGGAAGACAGAACATGCGTTCAGTAGCAAGCCTCCCCCTGCCAAACAGGATGCTCTCATATCTCAGTGGAACTGACTGAACTTTGTGCACCCATTTTTGTTTCTCATAAAGCAGCAGGACTAAATGTAATACTTCTCCAAAAAAAGTGTTACTTTTTAATCTATATGTTATTTATTAGTGGTGCAATTGTAAGGTTTATGAAAGGATATGTAAGAATATATTACAGAGGAACCTGACAAAATAATGTTGAGCTAAAATCACCTCTTATGGGAATTTATGTCATTTATTTAAAAATAAAATGATCTATCAAACCTTTAACAAAAGAAAGTCTGTCACATATTCTATTTTTGCAGTTCAAAGAGGACATTTAAAAAGGACACTGTCATTTGCACGACTTAAAAGGGAACAGTAAAAAATTGAAAAATGAAGTATAAACTCTTAAACTTACTGTCAGTGATCAAATATTCAGTGGCATCGTCCCTAGGAACATTAAACTGATGGAAGGACTCTGCAAGTGCAACTTAATCCTTGTCACATGAAGAACAAACATGAGTGTTACAAATAAGTGCTTTTATAGTCAACTGAAACCGTCCGATAAGTCTTATTTACAATCCACCCATGGGTCTGTCAAATGAAGCCAAACACGCTGAATATTGGAGACTGGATCGTGGGCTTGGTGGGAATAGGTTTGACCACAACGTGCGTGTGGATCTTGTGTCCATATGGATGCTCGGACATCTCTGCGTCCGTGCGCGCGGCTTTGCCCCACAGTCCCAGGGGAGGATGGGGGACCACGATGTGACTGTGTAGGACCTGTTGGCCGTGGTACTGGAGCGGACAGCAGCCGCAAACGCTCACGCAGTGATGAGAGGTCAGGTCCAAAAGAAGCGTGTCTTTATCGCGACGCGTGGATGAAGACGCACTGGCCTTGGCCATATCTTCACAAGCCCTTGTCCTCTTCTCTGCCCAATCTGACTTTTTGAATCCTGTGATGGAAGTATCCTTCCTCTCCTGGGATAACTTGGGTTCCTCCCAAAAAGACGCCGGTAGTTGTCGTTTTCTCATTGGCACCTGCTCCACCGCACTCCCCGCGGCCCCCGCGCCCTGAGCGCTGCCCTTCACACTGTCCTGAGCAGGGCCCCCAGCTTTACCCTGCTCAGAGGGCCTGTGCGCGTGACACTTGGGCACTCGGGAGTACTTCTGGGAGAAACGCTTGAGCTGTTTCTGAAGATACTTCCTGTGATCCACGGAGCGCCTGCACGGGGCCGACTTATCCAAGGCCGCTTTGATGTCACTAGACGCCAAGTTCACGAAATTCAGCAACGTTTTCACTTCACTGTCTGCCATCTTTAACTTGATCAATTCAGTCCATAACACGCCATTCAAATCTGAAGAAAACACGAGATATTAATGAACAAAGCAGTTACCAAATTCTCGCTTGACTGAGATAAAAATGCACAAAATAACTCACCGCTGCCACCGCATCCAAACTTTACACAGCAATGGAGCATCTCAACAAGTTGAATGAATATAAAGTCCTTGTAGTGATGGTGCTTCCCTTGAGCCAATCAGCGACCCCAGGTCCCTCACAATGCCCCCGATCAGCCTCTACGCCCCCTGCTATCGAATTCTTCACCACCGCATATTGTTGTCATGGAGATGCGTAAAAAGGACACCATAGATGCCATATGTCTATTCGGGCCGAAATGTTGTGTACTCAAACATCCAAGATTAATAATCGGGAATTCTTTTTTTCCCTTTCCTTCTTTGGAATGGTGTAGTTGAAGTTCATTAGTACACAGCGAGATTCTCTCAATGAGTGATGTCAGCGAGAGTCCGGTGCGAGAGAGGGGGCTCTTAAGAGTGCATAACCATGGAAAGGGGCTTGAACGCTCAAGAATCTTGTCTTTCTGTTTGCCCCCTCAATCGAGCGACACAAAGGCTGAATTACTCATTCAAACCTCGCGGGACAAAAGCAAAGAAGCTGGATAGCACTCCTGCATTTGTTGTCAAACATTTAGAGACTTAAATCGAGTCGTCATGAAGGAGAAAGAGTCGCACAAAGCCCATAGAATTGCCATCAGCAAACATTTTCCTGTGTCATATTATAGGGTCTCCATGGCTCCCTCTGGCCCGGGGACAATAGCACAAGTTTGCACACTTGAATACTGTCACCCTGCCAACGGCAACAAGGGCCCAAAACAGGACAATCCCCGGAGAGAAAGCACGGGCTCTGCGGGAAGGTTGCAATAGAGCAGGAAAAGAGGGTCTTGTGAAATGCTAATTGTGCTTCATCCCCTCATTGAAGTGGGGGCAGAGAAAGAGGAGCACCTATCGTTTCATTGAGGCGGTGGACTGAGACGTGAGGTACCATTTGTCTTGTGCGTAAAACACCTCACTTGCACTTCAAGCTGCTGTCAGGGCACCTTCCCACAAACAGAATAAATAAAAAAAAAAGGCTGTATGGATTCCTCCCAAAAATTGCAGACTAAGGCACAAGACCATTTATCAAGATGGAACTGCGGGCTCCGTGATTGATGGCCTCGTTCAGTCATTTTGAGGTTGTGTGAGGATAGGCCCCCGCAAGTCTATATGCGCAGTGCATCCTTTTCGGTGCGCGTAGCCAGCCAGATACCATTGTCCTGCTCTCTTTTTCTCTTAACCTCTCTGTGTTCGGCTCAAAGGATCAATTAACAAAGGGTCCCATCCCCTGGTCTGTCAGCCCACTCCTTTGAAGTGAGCGGGAATGAGAAGGAACACTTCATTCAACTCGCAACAATAAGGTCCAACTCTTGAGCCTAGACAGGTGGGATGGGATTCTGCTGGCCTTTTGGGACACAGCACTGCTTCTCTTGAGAGCAGATGAGGCCAGTTATTCACAAAATATATGTTAGCATTTTTGGGTTTATATATCTGGAAACAGGATCAAGGCAGAAGCAAATCACATCCCTATATTTGAGTTTAAAGAGACAATTTTGAGGACTTTTCGCCATTCAAAAGTTGGAATGTGTTGTTTTGAATATTGTTAATAGCTATGGCAACAGTGCTCATTTTTTATCACGCTGAAACTCATGGATAACGTTCTGATGCATCAAACACACTGTTCATCTTATTTTGTGATTACAGGTCCGATTTAAAGGAGTCATATTAAGCGTTTTTTGTGTGAAAGTACAACATACTAAATAACATATACTGATTATGTATTGTGTAAGCAGCAAAATTGATCTAAAATGGCTTAAAAGGGTTAAAAACAGTAAAATTTAGATAAGTTTTTACTATTTGACATTTTTTAGCCCTATGTATGACCCCGTGTGTAATTTATAAAAAAGTAAGAATAGAAAAGAAGAACATTCATGAGTTTCAGGAAAATTATTGCTTCTGGATTTAATAATTTTGTGAAGACTTTCCCCCATTCAAAAGTATATGTTAAAAAAACAATATTTGAATTTGAATTGGGCTGTTGCTGTAACAACATTGGACCGTTGCCATGTCCAGTTTTTCAAATCAGGAAGGAATCCTTATGCCTGAAGCCCATGAATAGAGAATAGCATTTATTGTGGTGGCAGATATGTATCTTTGGCTTGCTCAGTCACAAACAGTACATCACAGAACAAGCACACACATTATAATAAAATACATTTCAATACATTTGCATTTTTTGTTATTTGCAGACACAGCAGCAGAACCGGGCACCATCTGAGCAACATTATCACAGTCGCCTCATCTTAAAGTTATTATTATTCTTTATTGTTATTTTCACCCAAGATCCACCCAATCCACTTTTTTCAATGCGTATATTCCGATGTCTGGATATAGCTGGATCCATTTGTGAAACAGTGAATAGGCTTGTGCCTTCACAGAAGAAAAAAGTCATGTGAAGTCCAGTTGACCCATTTCCTCAGGCACATAACATTGCTGAATAAAAGGAGAGTCTTGTCCACTTGCCTTCTAACATCCAAGTGGTGTCTTTTTGACCAGGCAGTGCTGCATGCATAAAGGTGTTTACACTGACTTTGCTCTGTAGTTTGTGACGGTTATTTAGCATATGAAGTGTTATATTGTTGGGTGACATAGTGTGTCATTTGTTCTCATACTCATTTTCTTTAGGACAAGGACCTGCACACTTTTGGACAGTCTGGAGACAACATGTAATACACACAAAAACATATAGAAATGGTTACATTTATATAGCGCTTTTCTACCGTCAAGGCACTCAAAGCGCTCTACATCAAGGATATATATAGACTTCAAAATGCATGACATCAAAATATCTATTTATGAAAGCAAATGATATTCAAAGAACTTGATGGATGGCTCAACATACGGTTACTATGCAGGAATGTCAATATCAACAAAAGAATCAAAAGTGCTGCTCTGGGCACTCTTTAAATCATGTTGCAGCGCGAGGGAGATTGGTAAGCATTTCTCCATATGCTCCAGCTCTGGAGCCAATACATAACAAATGGAAGTGAGATAATTCTTTACAGCGATTGACAGCTTTTGGCTCTCGAGTGGGTGTGTTGGCTTTATACCATTCAGTTATGTTTATTTGTCATTCAACAAAACAGGTTTGCTGTGTCAGCAAATGAAGCAACGTTTCATTTGAGTGAGTCTAAATATTTGCTCAACTCGAAGCCTGTTCCTATTTATAGCCCACTCTTGACTGTCAATTAAGGCAGTACACATTGGATTCTCTACCTATCTCTCGGGACCTTTTAGTCACATTTTCTTCTCTCTGAGACTTCCAAGGTATGATGGTTCCCAATAGTGCTTTATTTACAGGCCATCTGGCACAGAAAGGTTGGATATTCAAATAAAGAAGGGAATACAAACAGAACACTGCTGAAAACACAAATGTAAAGGATATTTTCAGGACTCATCTATTACATGATTTAGCTCAAAACATTGGATTTTGTAATACAATGTCTTGCATATAACCTCCCCTCATACTGTCTAATAAAGCCTAAAAATTCAACCAACCAAAAAAACAACCAACCAAAAAACAAACTAGCTAAACCATGATGTGTAATGATAACACACTGTTGGAAACTGTCCATCCAAGTGGTTCCACTGTGTCCAGCTCTCCTGATTTTACTCCGTGTGCCTTTAACCTAATGAACAAATCCATAAGCTGATGCATGCACTTGTGTTATTTGCCTAATTGAGACTTCTGTGCTGTCTAATTGCTCCACTAGATGGCAATCAACCTCCACCACGTCTTTCCCCCACTGCTCCCACACATCCATACATCCATCCATCTATCCAGAAATGCATAGTACAGCTACATTCATGACTCTTGAATACTCCCTGATTAACTTGGCAGTGCTTTGAGCTGTTCTTGCATGCTTCTGTTTGTTGTTAGCGACGCCAGCGCTGATTAGGTATGTTGGAAAGATTAATATTGATGAAAGACCACAGCAATCTTATTAAGAGGTTGCCTTATCTGCCTTAAAAGGGCCGTGATGTATGTAGTGGGAGATTGCTGGTTGATGGAATGAGTTGAGGCAGCAGGAAGGAACTAGGAAGGATGTAGTGCCTCTCCTCTTGTCAGATAATCAATAGAGGGACTGGGCTGTGTAAGGAGTGGATGGATAAGCTGAAATTGTAAACTTAATGTAAGCCAAAAAAGTAGCTTGGAAAGTCTGAATTGTGTTTGTGATTGCACTATTTCGTAGCTTGTGCACCCAATTACACTTTGTGGTGACATGTGATGGAGAAGGCTGGAACAAATCCTAATCATTGATCTATATCCAGAGTTAAGAGCTGGCTTAGGTGGGATTTGAAGTGTTTTTCTATAGGGAGCCGTCACTTTGTTGGACACGCAGACACACACCTACAAGATTGGGGATGTTAAACATGTTTATCCCACTCAGATTATATTTCAGATCCTCTTATGCATAAGCTCTAACCCCAGTTAAGATGTGTTTTACAATACCCTGGCTATGTCACGTTGGCATACAAGTAATTTCATAACTGTGCCCAGCCTTGTGTAAAGAAGAACTCCAAAACGGTCTTATGCAATGCTCTACTCATGGTTGTATTGGGCCATTGGTCAATTGGGTCTATCTCTATTATTTAAAGGAGACATATGATATTATTTTCAGGTACTTAGTATTCAGTATAACATAAGTAGATCCTTATTTTATATTGTGTTCATTTTAAACAGCAATATTAATCTAAAATGGCTTATAAATAGAAACCGGACAATTTACTTTTTGTTCAAAACTGTATAACGGATAAGCCTCTTCGTTACAAGCAGTGGATTTTCATTGACATGTTTTTATTTTGAAATTTGCCTATGTGACATTTTAGAACCCATGTGTTTTTATAAATAATCATGACTAAGTTGAGGAATGTGGGCGGAGATGGGAAGTAGGGGAAAACAGGTATTTTCTGAACACTCAGCCTCAGTTGCTGGACACTACATGCAAACATGCACGAATGAATCAAAAATACAACTTTGAGCAAACTAATGAGAAAACACTGTTGTATCAAGGTTAAAAGCTCTGTAAAGTTGATTTGCATAAAATGTCTCGTTTAAAAGGTGACAAAGTTTGCTGAATAAGGCTGGTGTTAAAAATAAACGGCCTCATAAATATCTTATAAGTGTCTTTGTTGTTGAACAGGAGCGCTAAATGCCAGCCTGCATCAGCGTTGTCAGTGGAGTCTTCTCCGGGACGCTGGACCGCAGCGAGTGTTCTTCTTCCATCACGCACACATCCAATCCTGACGCACGGGTGCACGGCCGTGGCAGTCCGCGTTTGCACTCGGTGGGCGTCTTTTGCCTGGACTCTCTCCCCCTCTTCTCCCTCTTCTCCCCGCGCCCGCCGCACTTGACTTAAATTCGCTCTAGTGCGCGTCATCCTTACGCACTCTCCTCCACGCATCGTGGGCTCCACTTTACACCGCGTCGGACCCACACAGTGTGAGACAGAAAGATAAGAGCAAGCAGCTCCACAGCAGCGGCAGCAGCATCAGCACCACTCCCGTGTGTTTTGGGACTTTTCTTTTCTTCCTCTGAGCGGAAGGTCGGATGCTGAGTGTCAGGATGAGCTGAGGGTGATGCTCCGGCACAGAACAGCGCGCTGTATTTTGGCACTCAGAGGATGCGCCAGTTCCACCCTCCGGACTCGCCCATACGGTGCTCTCAGCCTCAAAGATAAGTTGTAGAAGGGGCTGCACTCCCGCGGATCTCCCTCTCTCCGCGGGTTCTCTTCAACTTGGACGGCCCGTTTGCACTCATGCTCGCAGCGCGGGAGCACGGAAGGTACGGGCCATCTACCGCCCTCACTTTGCCCGTCGGAGGAGCGCGTTTAGCGGCGTGATTCCGGGTCGCCCGCCGTTTCTCTTCTGAGTGCCAGCAAGACTCCCCCCCCAAAGTCCAAACTATACTTTTTCGAGATGTGAGATTCGCTGGCACACTCTCTCTCTTTCTCTCTTACCTGTCCTATGCGAGGATTGCAAGAGGAAAATGGTTGTGGCATAAAGTGCTTGTGGAGACGCCTGTCACAGAGAAGACCGCCGCTGGAGTGGACAGGGTGGATGGTGATTTCAGGAACACTTCAAGCCTATGTCTACTGCATTCATTTGCTGGAAACGCTGCCTAGTAGTGTCTTCAAGAACAGCGCAAGAGGAATGCTGGTCCAAGATCTAATGCCATTTACTTTAAGTTTTTGGCCTTTTTTCTTCGGTCATTGCCTCCTCTCACTGCTTTTACTCTCATGCCAGGTAAGCATCGTGCCCCTCCAGCATCTTCAATTAGAGCTGGAGTAGGTAGAATGCATTGTAATAGCTTCAGTGCTGTCTTCACAGTACTTTGATCACTCACGTCTGCCCCAGGAACCAGTAGAGAATGCTTGCTGATGTTGTTAAAAAAAAAGAAAAAAGAAAGAAGCAAAACATATTACAATCGTGCCTGTAATATGACATTTTGATCATAGGCTTGAACTGAAGCATGGAAAAAGTTTAAACTAAATTGGTCATGCAGGGAGATGCTTTGTTTGTGTGCAGATTGAGTCAGAGGCAGCACTGGCACCTGTTTGAAAGAAAAGCCAGTCTGATATGTATGCATGAGCCAGGCAGACAAGCACTCGTGTCTTTTGTAGTGGGAACCTGGAGTGTTTTCATCAGAACAGCATTCCCATCCGGAACCCTGTTTGCAGCATATGCCACTGATGAGTATTCTAACCTTTGCCCCGCGCTGCTGCCTGCCTACAGATAGTGGTGAGCTGTTGTTCACACGCACACTGTGTTGCCAGGGTTCATGTGTAATGTGATCTGCCTGAGTTTCCAAGTCCGCCCACGCACACTCCTCGGGGCGGCCTGCTGCCCACTCTGTTGGTGGGTGGTTTCTTGCAGGGAGCCACAGACGTGCTACTATTCTGCATGTATTATAAAAACAACATCGGCAGCAGTCCTGGCAGCGCCTCGGTGTTGAAGAGAGGCTCTGAAGTGATGCAGGGGAGATCTTCTCTGTTTGCTGTGCTTTACCATGTCCTGTGGTGTGTTTCATCAGGGAGAACTCCAGAGGTCATGCTCACAGACTGTGGCGGAGAAAGTTAGTGACCAGTGCCAGCTGGCATGCCAATGTAGAAGATACCCTCCTCTGCCTCCGCCTCCACCTCCTCCACCCCCGCCGCGGCTACTGGCCCCCCCAGGTAACTCACACCCAGTGCTCACACCTGTCTGCTCCGCACCAGGACCCGTCTGGCCCCTGTAGCACTGACTCTGCGGACAGAGAAAGTGCCCTTGTCACATTATCAACACTTTGCAAGTACAAATACTACAATCTAGTTTCACATAGCTTATGGCTTATTATATCTTCACAGGGAGCACTTGTGGTGGAATGTCATTTCTGTCACTAATGGATGCATATGATTTCAGTTTCAAGTTTTCACCAGAAATAAAAGGGTTTTGATGCTGTTTTTTCTTCCCATGTTAACTCAGACAGTGAGAGACCCAACTGTGAGTCAGAATGGAGCTATTAGCCCGCTCTGAGCGAGCCGTGCGTGTGCATGTACACCACTCTTATTCTTAGAGAGACACACAAGTCTGTCCTGGGAGACCTCCACCACACTTCCTTCTCTTGGCAGTCTTTGTGCCGTGTGTTGATAGAGCCAGCAGGATGGTGACAGTTCAACGTAGGCCTAATTTATGCCAGCTCTGCCCTTGGGGAGCACACAGCTGCCTGTGAAACTCTCGCCTGCTGGGCTGCCAGGCTCGGTGGATCAGTGTGCTAGGGTTTCCCCCGGAGGACCCCTGATTAAAACACAGATGACTTGATTAAATTAGCTTTAATTTGATCACAATAAGAGGCTAATGACCAAACCCAGCACTTGGTTTTGAAGTTGAAATGGAGGCAGAAATACTATGTTGTTGTTCGGCTTACAGCATATTCTGTTAAAGTACTAGGGTTAATGTTTCTCTCACTTCAAGCTTGTTCAAAATAGATCACATTCTCTAACCACTGTTACACCTACATCAACCTGCTCTTACCTTCCAATACCTCTAAGTTTCAAACATTTATCTAATCTCCATATTGTTAAAGGTGGCCAATTTACATGCATTGTTGCGACATAAGTTTGGCGGTGTGATGATGCCTGCTCTTGTGCTCTTTCATCAGCCTGCACCAGAGCTGTGGTGGCTACATAGTTCACTTACCTGTATGAGTGAACTCTGAGTGTGTATATTATTACCCCTGCCACCGGAGACATTGTTTGATTTAGGCTTTTATGGCTTTTAACTAATATTAAAAATGTTTGGGGGTATCTCTGTCAATCTATTTTGGGGTTTAGTACTCGTAAAAGAAATTAAATATAATTCTCTCAAATAAAACGCTTGTTGCATCATCCCTCCAAGGCAAAGATATTTCACTTGGCGCTTGCTGAAAGTTGATATGATTTGTATGTAGTCCCAAGCACCTTAATGAACTGGGCCTGATATATGGGACAGGGGTTGCTGATGATGCAGCCATTTTGAGCTATTACTGTTAAGGACGGCTCACCCCAAGCCCTTAATATCATGAGGAGGGACCAGCACTTCATCATCACCATCTCACAGACAGCAGTGGAAAGTTTTTTAATCAATCAGTTCCAATGATTTTTTTCTGTCTGGTCAATTTTGATGGACCTTTTTTCCCCTGACTCACCGTGCAGCTACCTTCCCGTGTTTGTTGTCAAGGTCAGTGGATGGAGCTGCCAGGGCCATCTGACTGAGGCGAGGTGGGGGTTTAACCGGCTAATTAAGGCTCGCACATGAATGAGGGCACGTCAGCGGCCACCTGTGTGCGCCGCACTGTAGAGAGGGATTGGACACACTATAATGGCGAATCACTGTCCGTCTACTGTGAGAAAAATCAAACCTCACTGGCAGACAGGTGTATCAGGAAGGGCATCAGGTGTAAAGAAATCTATAATCAAAATAATCAAAAGGAAATCTGATCATTATACTCACATTCAAGTGATAGATTTGCTTTAAGGGTAGAAAAACCTTCCATCTTCTAAAAGTACACACAACATTGCATGCATCTTGGAGCTCAGCCTCCGAGCCTCACAGCGTCAGTGCAGTGTATTCCCACGTAATGCAGAGCCATGTACTTCACATTGTCACATGATCTGTTTGTGGACCACTGGCACATCAAACCAAGCATGCACCCGCTAAGTGTGCTGTAGTTAGCTGCTGTTTAGAGCAAGGGATCAGCTGATCTGTCCCAGTGTTTCACTGACTTTAGCCAACTGCTCCCAAGGTATAGAAATGTGCTCTTGATGAGGACTATATTTCATTAAGGTTTATGTTCTTATTTAAACATATAAGTTTGAACTGCTATAAAAGCTGACTGTACTGAGCCCTTTTAACTCACCAAAGTGTGTTTGTACAGGGCGCAGACGTCATGCATAATTCCCTCGTAAAGGAACATTATTGCCATTTATTCTAATCACCACTTTCTTTTTCACTTCCTTAAACAGTCTTTTAAATGCAATGAATATGCAAATGTGAAAAGGAAAGTAGGACAATGACACAGACCATATCTATGAGCTAAAGGTCTGAAATACTGTCAGTAAAGCGGCTGAAAACGCTCCCCAGTGCCTTCAAAGGAGCAGGCTTTATCACTGCCAAGTCCTTCCTTACCACCAACTAAATTAAACCCCTCCAACAGTCGGAGGATGTTGGAATTAAATGGAACTTTTTCAGATTTCACGAGTGTCTTTACTATCTTGTGATGTGTATTTCTGTACCAATAAGAACCACGCCAAGATTTTGTCTGGGTTGTAAAATGAGCATTTGGAGACTGGTTTGTTGCCAGTGTGTAATCCCCCTGAGTCATTCATAGCAAGGCTTGCACAGCAAATGTAGCACACAATAGACAGATACATGGATCAGTATAAGTCAAGCGGTGCTAGGAGGAGAGAAGTGGTTGTTGTGCATTACAGCCACGAGGTTGCAGATACACTTAATGTTATAAAAGATTCCCAGTGAGTGGTCTTACTCTACAGATCTAATGTGGAAAGAGCAGCAGGTTTTTCACCTCCCGGAGTAATTGTTGTGGACAAAAGTGCTGGTGTAAGGAATGCTGACAGGACCTTAAATGATTCATGTAGTCGGCTTGGATATCTTTGAACCTAGGACCTACTGAACAGGCAAGGACACTTCCCACTTCAGGGAGCACAGGCAGTTTATTTTTACCTGCCACACTTTCTCTGCTGATTTAAGGGACAAATTGATGCGCCATAGTGCCAGCGCATGACACACAGGTCTCATAGGGAGGCAGAAATTGCAGGCTATGCTTTGAAATTAGGTCTAAAATGGCACCAATATTTTTTTGTAGCCTGAGCAGCACACTTCATTCCTTTAATGTGCCCACAAATCCCTCTCATGTTGCCTTGCACTACATCACACTACCTTGAGCTTAACAAAAATGCGTGGGTGATGAGTAATTAGGGGTGGGAGGAGACATATATCTATTTTACATGATACAAGACACAATATTTAGTCCGTGGGAACAAGACATAATTAAATTCACTCACTTTATTTACTGCCTTTTTATATCGTAATATTATGATTGTCCACCTGTAAGGACACACTGTATGTAGTATTGCATTCTTCAGCTGTTTAATGTAACAGTCCTATTTTGGTTGGTGACAAAATAAAAATAAAATATAAAATCTATTCTCCAGAGGGACCATCATTTTTATGGCATTTGGATCTTGCAAGGTCTTGTGCTGATATACGAGAAGTAAAGTACACACTCCCTGTTGAAGTGTAAAGCATAAATCCTTTACACACCACACCTTTACAATCCAAGTCATTGATTGATTGATCAATTGAAGTGAGAGGATAACAACCACACTCGATTTTTTATAGAAAACTGGCTGTGGCTGACAAAGCATTTCAGAATGGTAGACACAAGTGGATAATAACTGTCGATAATACTATTTTCTTATAATTATTCTTTGTAATCATAATGGATCAGTATTATTTTCTGTCATCAAGTACTTGTTCTGTGTCAAGCATGTCTGTCTTTCCTTTCACATATAACTACATTCCATTTTGTCCATGATGGAGCTTCTCAGTGTTTGGGCAGCGCAGACTGCTTTGTATGCATTCAGTGCAATTGGATTGACAATCCAATTAGAAGTTTAATCTGTCTCTATTCGTCACGCTCCTTTTGTATCAAACGGTATCCTCTTCATTGTTCACACTCATTCTCTGTAATAATGTGACTAACCTTTCTTTTCCATTCTCTTTCCATATTGTGGATAAATGTAATATTTGTGCCCAAGTACATGTGTTGATGCTTGTGTGTTGTGTGTTGTAGTGGTGGAGCCCATGGTGCCCTTAGTCAGGCCCTGGTGGTCGGAGATGGACTTTATAGTGCTGGGAACTGTGGGCTGTGCCTCCCTGCTCTTCCTGCTGTCAGCCATCATCATCTGCTACAAGGCCATCAAGAGGTGGGTGTCACAACGGTTTTATCATCTGCACGTGTCCATAGTGTTTGCACTGCCCTGGACTGAGCCGCTGTGGGCCTGAAATATGACCAAGTGAACAGGATTTGAAACAGGAGCCCTGAGGGACAGCTTGTCTACCATGTCATGTGTAACTTGGCCTGTGGGACACTGCACTGGGGACTGGTGTCTGGAAGGCTACTGTGACCCTGTCCTCACCCAATGAGGTCACCATGAGGTCAGAGGTTGGCTAATGCAATAGGCAGTAAATGTCATACAAGAAGATCCACAACGGCACAATATGCTTCAGATGAACTTGATTTGGAGCTGTGCTTGAATCATGATGTCTGATCTACTTTAGTGTTCATCTTATTGAAATAAAACGAGTCGGAGTCTTCTTTTACAGAGGAATGTTACCAACTGCACAACCTAGACCCAGTCCTAACACACATGCACAGTGACACATGTGTCATGTAGCAAACACACAGTTGTGTGGAGGACTGCACTGAGGCAGAGTGGTGCACTCAGCCATTCACATACATACATCACGCTGGCATATTTACGCACTTGATGAAATATGGCATAAACATAAGCACTCATTCAGCCGTGTGGAACCAGTGCAGAGCCGGGCACTGTTAAACCGGGCTACTTCCATGCTTTATTTATGGGCCATTCAATAGCTTTAGTATGATACCATATTACAGTTATGACTCTGTTGAGTCTGCCAGATATGGCTTTCCTCAGAGGGACTCCATTCCTCCAACCAGCCATTACTTCCACAGCCTGAATTTGCCTATTTGTAGTTTAAATTCAGGCTGCGGAAGTAATGGCTGGTTGACTCAGGAATTCATTATGACAATTCTCCTGCCTCCTGTGTAGCCAAGAGGCACCTTTTTAATGCAGCTGTGATAAGGAAGTGCTGTTGCAATCCGGGCTCTTGCCCCAAACCCAAGTCATTATTTATGAATTAATTTGCACAGTCATTCAGTGGTAGGCCACATCTTTTATACATGCGAGTGGGTCGTGTCCTGAAGCTGGGAGGCTGGAGACAGCAGACTGTGCCTGCTCGGCCACACTGCTCTTCTCTGTGAATGAGAAGGTCCAGCCAGGTCATTAGGCCTCCATTAGGCACCTGCCAATGGGAGTGGGCCAGGAGAAATGTCACTCTTTTAAATTTGTCATGGATTCATGGCTGCATAGCGTAAGACCAGGATCAACAGCGCAGCAGAAAAAAACATAAATATTGTCCTGTAAAGCAAGCACAGGCGGTAATTGAGCAGCGGCGTCAATAACAATGAAAGAGCAGCTTTGTCAGTGAGTTATATATAGGCTCTAGCCCCTCATGCTCTGGGCTTTCCCAATGAAAATGAGCTGGCAGCGTGCCAAAGCCTGAGCCACAGACAGCTGAGGACCTCGCGCTGCAGGCTCCAGCCCTCCTGGCCTTTTGCTATTTTTTATAATCTGTGTCTGCCACTCATGTGTCAGGAGAAAAAAACACTTCCATTCAATTGTATTCAAAGTGCAGAGCACCAGGCAGACGTGTGAGTAAACAGAGCGGAGCATTCGCACACACGCTGCCTTTCTGTGTTGCTGTGCCATCTAAAGCAAAAGACATGATGCAGTCCAGCCTGTCAGCCTTCCAAGAAGCCAAAACAAACACAACTCCAACCAAGTCACTAATGAAGCTCCATGCTCTTTACAAGGGCATTGTACACTGTCCAAAGACAGAGAATGTCTCTCAGCTGGTGCTGTCCAAGAGCTGCCAGCAATACCCAAAACAGTGCACATAAAAGGAACTTTGTTTGAATAAATGATTACCATTTACTGCAAATGTGATGTTAATTTTTGCTCATTTTATTTTGAAAGCCAATCCAGCCTTCTAATCTGGTGCTGTTTTTAGAGTAGAGTCAGTGTTTTAAATTCCTCCTCTTTGAACCATATCATGCTACACAGATTTCCAGATGGCTGGAGTAATTGTAAACAGCTCAACACATGTCCCAATTTCAGCGTGATCCATTCCCAAACTTCAAACAGGAATGTGTGCTGTGATTGCACAGCTTTCTTATGAAATATTCATCCGACCTGTGAAGTGTTGTGTTGCCACCTGCCATGTGTCAACAGCATGCCATCTATTATTGAAGGGCCTGGGTAGAGGTCGGCCTGGCGGCCCAGTGCCACTGCCCTGTGTGCTGGCCCAGAGCGGCCGCTCTGTCTGAGCCGGTCTCACCCACAGACAGGGAAACAAACAGCACCTTCAAGCAGCCGCTGACAAGTGTCAGGGAGACGCCTGCTCAGAATGACAATGTACTGACCCTTTCACATCCACTTATGCAACCACACATCAACTCCTCTTAGTTTTAAAACGTTTACTACTGAGCCCCTAGAGAAATATGCAGTATATCCTAAAATGCCAGGCAGCAGATGGACCCCGTGGTCCAGTGCAGGGCTCCTCTGAAGGTCTCCCAGCAGCTCTCAGTTGGCATGGGCTTCAGCTCCTCTGGGCCGTCTTACTCATGGACTCAGGCCATTAGCTCACATCACCTTTAGCAACCTCAGTTAATCAAACTCAGTAGTGTTACTGTAGTGTGCACAGTGTCAGAGTGATATCACGTCACTAAATCCACAAACCCTTTGACCTCTACCAAAGAATGAGAAACAAAAAAGACATCCCAAATGTTAATAATATTTTGAATGAAAATTATAGCAGACAAAGAGAAACATGATAATTCCAATTATAGAGTTAACATAGGTAAAACTATTGAGCCATGAAAGCTATGAAGTCTTAAAAAAATGAGCAAGAACTAGTAAGGTGGCAGATAAAAGTTGCTGATCCATTGGGCATGATTTGAGAGCTGAAGACAGGGAGTGGGGGGGTGAGTGGGAGTGGTGGCGTTCCAGTGACAGCTCCAAAGCAGCCTTTTTGAAGTCTGACAGCAGGGCGCCGATTGTTTTACAGGTGTTGAGGCACAAACACACTGTAGGCGGCGCAAACAGCAGTGCACATCTGAGCACTTGAGCTGTCATAAAACTGCACCAAGGAAAACGCAGAAGAAAAGCTCAGCAGGAGCTTGTCTAAAGCAGCTAAGATAGTCTCTGAGTTGAGAGCTGTCATAAAGGAGTCTATATGTGAAGGATGAATCTTTACTTTTATTTATCTGTTAGACCGGTCCAACTGAAATTGAATAAAGTTCAGGATTTTGACCACAATTGCACTGTATTTTTATGTAGGCCCTCAAGAGCCATCTGCTGCCTCTGAGAGTGCAGTTAATTGCTTTATCCACATCTCAAGGCCAAGGCCACACACTTTTCTAATACAATATTATAGTATAGTATTTTCTCCCCTAGTTCCGATGATGCACTTGGTTAACATTCAAGTGCATCATGTGACTGGTAACCTTTTTCCCCTCCATCCCTTGTTGGGAAATGGGAGGTTTTGTCTATAGGAGTTTTTGTTTATAAGAGTTCTTCTATTGAGAGTGTTTTTTAAACTTCCTAATATCTGTGATCTGTCCTTTTCCTCTGTATCTACTGCGTTGTATCAATGAAATTTCCCCATGTGTGGACAATAAAGGATTATCTTATCTAAACCAATTAGAGAAAAGCTTGAACTGTTCTTGTTAAAGCAGGGACTGAGAAACATGCAAAGTGCTTCACAAAAGAAATGTGCTGCATACTCTAAACCTCTATGATTGTATTTGAAAAAAAAATAAGAAATGATTTGCTCTGTGCTTTCTCCATCTCCCCTGTATTTGAGCAGAAAGTAGGAGGGGCTTTCCAGGCTTGCCTTGTGGATCACCAAATCAGCATTGTCTCAGAGACTTGGATTGTCATATCACCCGAGCCTTTCCCAGAGCGACTTTACTTAAGTTTTTGTGCTTCTCTCTCCGCTCCTTCCGTGAGCTCGAAAAGCCTGGACACGGAGTGGTCAGTGCCGGCCAGTGGAGCTTTCAGAGACACAGAGCTAAGATGTTGCTTAAGGCTCCTGCATCACTGAAGCACTGTACTGGCCCAGTGGACAATGACTGTATGAACTGTATTCAGGTCTGTCTGTGCGTTACATAAGGGTCCGCCAATGAGGGGGTCGCTGCACAGCCACAGTACACTGGACAAATATAAAGAGTGCATAAAGAACTCCTTTCAATTATACTGCTCTTCACCGGCATCCAGCCACAAGAGAATTGTGTGGCAGCTGGCTTTTACGCTGCAGAGCGGCGGTGAGAGTCTCAGCTACACAGCAGTTACACATCCATTTCTTATATGAACACTAGCATTAACTCATTTTCCTGTCCCATACGTCTCCCTGTATCGCCCTTCACATTTTCTATGCAAAACAACCTTTGCAAACAGACCTTATTAGAAAGGATTGCTGCGAGGAGAGAAATCCAATCAGCCTAAAGGTTACCAGTCACAAAGTCTAGTTAATGGCCTGGCCTTTAGCTGAGGGCAAATATGATGTCAAAACTCTGTCACCAAGGGATTGATTCTCACTGTGTCAAACTGTCTGTCTGCAGAAAACCACTTCGAAAAGAAGAGAATGGTACAAGTCGTGGGGAGTATGCCATGAGCATTCGCAACAAGAAGGCCATGGGCACCAACAACACTGTGGTATAGACTGTCCCGGGCCCGCTGACACTCCATCCCACCTCACCCCTGAACAGCCCTGCCTCTGCCCCGTTCGCCAGGGCTCGACCCCATCCTCTCTGCTTGGCATGTTGCCCAGAAAACAACAGCATTCAGCATTAAGGGAAGCTGCGGCAGACGGCAGGAGAAATCAAGTGAATGAAAGAGCGATGGTGGTGTGCGTGGAGAGCGGCGCAGCAGGCTCCACATTATGCTCCTGGTAACAGCGCGTGTAGCTGACAGGCTGGTTGGCTGCTGACTGGAGAGGACTGTCTGCCAGTCTGCTGCAGATCCAGGCCTGTTGACATCTGCAGCTGAGCAATAGACAACACTGCTATTCCATGGGCTTCATGGACAGCCATCAACAAAACATGCATGCACTTTTTACACACAATGCAACCTTTTATAGTCCCCCTCCTTCTGTTCTCCATCTGACAGTTCTCTGGGGGAGGCATGCTCTCCAACTGCTGCCACACATGGATTCATCTGACTATGCAATCTAAAGTTTAATGAAGATGAGCCGTGGCAGCACAAGGGACATGCTTCTGTGCATGGCCTGGGACACCACTGAGAACTCTCTGTAACATACTTCAGTCAGTCATGCTTTTATTCATGTATCTACCTTTATTTTTGTACTGTCTTGTACATTATCCACACTTGAAAAGAACTTGATGAGGTTATTTTATCTCTTGATAGCTACAGTATGTTTTTTAAGTGAATCATTTCTAGAGCGTATAATCCATCTGTGATGTTCCAATGCTTTAAGGCTGCTGAGCCAGTCTCTTGTCCCTGGGTCTAGCTCTGTCTGTGTGTGAAAGTGAGGCCCTCTCCTGTCATGGGCTCCATCTCGTTGCTTCAGTGTCTTGAAGTCAGCTAGATGCCTTCAGCTATCTATTGTTTGGATGTGGCAATCTTTATAGAAGTTTTTTCTCTGTCACAAGGGCTTAGCCCATCGCTATAGAAACAGAGGGCACGAGCCAGGGCTTGACCTTGTGAGGTTGAGCCAATAGGCAGAGCTCAGGTTACTGTGAGCGAGGCCCCAGCAGGCTGTGACAGGCCTGTTCCACAGAGCCAAACGAGTCTGCTGTGTACGCTGTCTCTCTCCCTGTCTCTCTCTGTGTCTCTCTCTGCCTCTCTCTCTGTCTCTCTTTCTCTCTCTGTCTCTCTGTTTCTCACTGTCTCTGTGTCTCTCTCTATTTTTCTTACTGTCTCTCTGTGTCTCTGTGTGTCTCTCTGCGTCTCTCTGTGTCTCTCTGTCTGTGTCTGTCCGTGTGTGGGGTGCATGCTGAGGAGCGTCCGCTGTGGGAGTGGGCTAACTATGGCTGTCTGTAAAAGCATAGATTTTGGCTAAATAAATGAACATTTGGAAACTCATGCTTGCCTCTAAACTTGCACAGGTATTAGCAAACAGTATACCCGCCATGTACCTATGAGAGATAATGGATGCATGAATGTAAATATTGCTATTTAAATATCTGCCTTCTGGACTGTTAGCTCATGTACAGTGTAACACAACATACAGTATGTTTATACATATTAAAGCTGAAACAATGTGCAACCGTTTAGAATAAGTCAATGTTGTCATGTTGTTGGAGAAAGCCATTAATGTATATATGGCAATCAATAGTACACACTCAATTTATGCATTATACCAAACAGCTGTGGAAAGCAATGTGCATAAATTGATTTTGTTGCTGAGATTTCAGTTGTAAATAAAGCTGTACATAAAATGGACTGATTTCTTGGTCAAAGTCCAACTTTGCCAACTCAACCACGGCTCTGCGTAATTTGCCTGAACCAGGCAAAGGCCATTCTTGTCTGGTGGGATTATCATGATCATTATCAAGTGTAATTCAAGTAAAAAGTTATACGAGGTGGCATAATGCGATAAGTTTTCAAAGTCAAAACGATCCCATCAAAACAAATAAGCTAGTAAAATCAAAGCTTTTACTACTAAACGTCACAGACACTTTTTAATTCCCACAGTGTACATTTACCTAATGGTGTGAAACAAATGCAGAGACGAGCCTCTATAGCCGGTGGAGCTGAGGCGCACTGAAGAGTAATGTGAATGAATTACACAGCACTCGGGCTGGCCCGCTTTAGATGTGCCACTTGATGTTAATGCCAATGGACACTTTGAGCAATTTAAACATTCATGCATTGTCCAGCCAGAGCGCTGTGGATCTCGCTGTTGTAAAAGCAATGTGACAGCACTAGACGAGGGGACCAGGGATTGTCAATGTTTCAACAAGCTTTATGTGCCTCTTAGAAGGGATTTCCATAGCGCGACCAACACTGATACAGACTCTATAACTGTATAGACTCCTGTCCTCCAGAATCACACTCAAACAAGTCTCATGTCAAGGTGAGCAAACTCTGCTGCACTGTTCTTCTGCACTGCTAGAACTGTTACTATCTTCTACTCAAAGGTGCACTATGTCACTTTTCTGGTAAAGGGTCCACAATGTTTAACCTTAAAGGGGACATATTATGCACAATCAACTTTTATTTTATTACAGCCAGTATTGGCTACAACTAAGTTACTAATACTTAGTTTCTGTAATTAATAATTCTGTAATTCTGTTAGTTTGGAAAGTTAGCAACCTTCCTATGCGGGACATCGCCTAAACAAGGAGCACAGTGACTGTTCTCAGACATGACTTACACTACTTGGATAAACACCAGCAGCTTGTAGCAGAGTTGTTGCCCATTTCTACTATTTGAGCCAGTTTATACAACTCACTTTTCTACCTCTGTTTAAATATCAATAATAAAACATAAAAGCATGTAATTTATAAATGTTTACAATATTCCATATAAAGTATTCCCAAAGTATTTTAACTAAGTTACTTTCTTGAGGGAGTATCATCATCATTATTTTACTCAAAGTTGTACTTTTTTGATTCCTGCATGTTTGAGTAATCCTGTATTGTCCTGCAACTGAGGCTCGAGTGCTCAAAAAACTCCTGTTTTCACCTACCCCCTATCCCCGCCCACATCCTTGTACTTAGTTGTGATTATTTGAAAAACGAAGACTCAATTCAATGGACCTGTTTCTATTATTAAGTTGTTCAATCTATATTGCAGTTTACTTACAAAATGCAAAATTATATCCTACTTATATCATATTTCATATTTAAATAACTGAAAAAGGCATAATATGTCTCCTTTAAGTGGCTGACTGTCATGCTCAGGCTGCAGGACACACCTTTGTCCTGACGTCTTTGACTCCCCTCAAACTGCCCTCACACAGGATCTTCTGACCGGACCAGTCCTCCGGTTGACCCGCACATTTTGAAGTTTTTTCTATTTTTTCTTGGACTTTGACTGCTCAATGTACTTAAAATTGTACTTGGAAATAAACAAAGTGATTTGATTGTTTTCCAGTCTGGCATTAAAGTGATATTTTTCTATGGAGACAACCAGGTGATGCCACAGGACCATGTCATAATAACGACAGTTATAGCCTTTATAAAGCATAAACAAAGAATGATTTAGGCTTTTTAACTTCATTGAGACCAAAACTCCTATTATTGTAGAATCCGATTCAGTTGTAGTCAATTGGACCCTTTGGACACTTGTTTTTTGTTTTTTAACAAGACGTTTTGATCAAAGAGTCGTTCTCAATCTGTGGATACAGTCTGAGATCTCAGATATTTATCCTACTCTGAGTAAGCCTCCTGTAAATAGCCAGTCCTGTTTATCTCCTGTTCATCTCGTAAATTGCACTGTTTTAAGTTCATGTTTTTCTACAATGGACACTCCTGGACAAATGAGAGATTACACCAATTTAACTCCTTAAGGAGTTACTTAGCCTGAATCATTCTTAATAAACTTTTTGTTCATTATGACCTAAGTCTTTGCCAATGCTTATTAAGGCATTAATATGTATTATATAATAATACATAATTGCTCAAACTGATCTAAAAACAGCAATAACAAGGCGGCTGAACCCGGGTTGCCATTATCTGACAGTAAGGACTCAATTCTGCTCATTCAACTAAGGCACAAAAAGCAAATTCAAAACAACGTTTCCATTATGTATTTGTAATTGTGAATGAATTAACATTTGAATTGTGGTCAGTAAAATCATCATTTTATTTATGTTCAATCTAATGAGTATTGTTTCTGAAATATTTCAGACTACCACATTAAACTCAAGTACAGGCTCAAAGCTGGCACCTGGTTAACTACACTTCTTAAGCTTGCATGTTGTAAAACTTTCAGTTTGCAGGCTTGTCTATAATCCACGGATGATTCTAGTTAATATATCCACAGTCCATTTCAAAGCTGACCTTCACCATGTTTGAGGAGCAACTCTGGCACTCTCTCTCCCCTCGCCTGAGAGCCCTCTGGTCAGCGCTAATTACCCTCATACCTCCAGCTGCCTCCTCATCAGGTCAGCGCGCAGATGCTCCTCCAAAGCCGAGCGGGGTGGGGCCAGGCCTGGGTACCTGTGGGACTCTGATTACATAAGCTGCTGCTAATGAGAGAGGGCTTCTTTGGCGAGGAAAAAAGAAAAAGTGCAAGTTCAAACGACAGCAACAGTGACGGGCGCAGGCTGACAGATGCAGCCCCGGGGCCAAGGGGGACTTGATTAGGTGCGCGCTGGCCTAAGCACGTAGACACCTGCAGGAGAGGAGCACAGCAGGGGTGGACGGGGGCCTCTTTGATGACAGGGATGGAGAGGCAGGAGAAGGTCCACTACATCATGAATCAGCGCTGGGGGTCAGTCAGGAGTGCGTGGCTTTTGTCTGTGCGGAATTATTAGTCACATTGTGCGATATCACCAAACTAGTGAGTCACCCGAGTCGCAACATGTGCCCTCATTTACATGCAGTGACAAAACGCAAACAAGCAAAAGTCCTCATTGGATTTTCTCAGGCATTAAGCCAATTCTCCCCTAAGCATCGTTGTATATTATAGTTTGATAATATGATTTTTGCAGATCAGAACAAAGATTAATGTGCAGTGTGCCTTTGGAGTCCTGCTGTCATGTCATCTGTTATTCTGAGACGAGGGCCCAGTGGTAATGCGGTTAGACCTTACAACAATGCTTAATCACAACAAACCGCATTAGGCCATAGGTAATTGTTTTTGCGTGGTATATGCACGGGCCAATCTGTTCCTCTCACTGCCAATGGGGAGCGTGATGGAGCGGCGGAGAGAGCGGGGGTTTTGCCACTTTGAGAGAGGGGCGAGGAGGGAGGGGGATCCGCCGAAATAGTCTTGTTTACCTCCAATGTCTGGCTCCACCTTATCGAGTTACAAAGCTGCTGCTGCTACTGGGATTGGCTTGTGATCGATGTGTGCTGTGATGGCGAGAGGCAGCTTAACTGACAGCCTGACAAAGATCACAGACGGGAGCGGGCTAATGCATGTCCTGTCATTTTCCCGGAGACACCTGAGCTTCAGGTTCTAGTCAATAACAGTAAACAAGGCGGGCAATTGTATCACTCTGCCATCTACATTATGGTAAATTGGCCATTTCCCTTATCAGCCAGCTTTTCAAAGTGCCCCAAATGTCACATTACAATTCTGAACGAGGAATCTATTTTTATGGAATGACAGCGTGACTGAACATTTATCAAAAATCGTTCTTTTATTATTCAGCTGCGAACAAACAACTTATAAAGTCATGTCATATCAATGAGTATTTTATCTCTCTTATTATTTCATACTTTATAAACATGGTATTACCACTTCCATATTTGAAAATAGCAGTTGCTCACTGTACAAAAAGAACACAATACTGAAAAGCTGCAATCGCTTCCAAAAGCAGTCTATTCATTTGCAGAAGTCCTTTTTGGTTTGAGTTGAGGCAGAGCGGAGAAGTGCCCTGACCCACCCTGGACAAAGCAGCAGGTCACATGGGGTAGAACTGCGAGGCCGCCTCCGAGGACTGGATCTCTATCTGCGCCATTTTGAACTGTGTGCACTGCAGCCATTTGCGGAGCGCGGCCGGGGGAGTACCTGCCGCCTGGCCCTGGAGACACTGGTGGTTCACCCGGTTCTGGATGGCCTGGAGTCGCAGACGCAGCCCCGCAGACAGATGCTGCAGACAGAGAAATGAGGATCACACTTCAATTTTATGGATCACAACTGTATCCTTGAGTATACAAAACTATTATTCATCTAGTGTCGAAAATGATCCTTTATCAATAATGTTTTCTCTTTTCTTATTAAAGCCTTTTGTAGATTATCCAGGTTTAGTTTGGCAGAGCGAGTGCAACATACTTAAGAACAGATTTTCATTCACTTTTTATTTGTTTGTTTTACACTATTTTTTGACACAATCCAGAGACAAATGTGGGTTATGTTCATAAAATCTCTAAATGTTTTAATTGTGTATTTGCTTTAGCTTATAAACAGGAGATAATTCATGTTATAGTGTGTTAAAGGCGACATCATATGCTTTTTTTTAGACAAATAGTATTGAACTATAACATAAGTGTACCATAGTTTTACATTTTGTTCATTGTAAACTGCAATATTGATCCAACATGGCTTCATAATAACATTTCACCGTAACATCATTTACATGTTTTTATTTTAGAACTCTACCTGCATAACTTGATCTGATTTTTAAAAAATATTGTGTGGGTGGATAGGGGGCAGGTGAAAATTATCAAAATACAACTTTTAATAAACAAATGAAGGAAAAACTGTTGTTACAAGGTTAAAAGCTCATTAAAGTAAATAAATGTTGCTTTTCTGTCTCTGGATCTGTGCATCTTTGACGATTTGTAATTGGTTTAAATAATAATGGTAATCACAATTGAAGTGGTTCTTACAAAACTCACCTTAAGGTTGGACTGAATCATTGGCAACCACATCGGGATGAGCTGTGAGGAGAAATGCATAACGATGAAGGCTGGTTAGTCAAAAACATATTGGTAAGGAAGTTAAAGTATTGCATAAGTATTGACTAAACACGTTTCAAAAAATACCTTGACAAATATAGTTGAGTTGCACTCCTGTAAGGCCTCCATCAAACTAATAACATGAAGACACACCATCTCCACCATCTGAATAAAAAACAGACAACATTACGGAGGCGATAGGTTGCATCATCTCCCCCGCGAAATACATCTGACTCCTCCTCGTATTTCACATTCAATAAACGAAATGCTGAACTCCTTTGCCTTATCCCTGCCCCACAGCCGAATGGAGACGAGGCAGGCGGCACTCACCACTTTGTTATGGGCCATGAGCTGCAGGATGCTGGGGGTGACGCGGCTCCAGAACTCCAGGCCGGTGAGGATGGCCGTGGACGAGAACTCGGTCTGGTTCTGGTTCTGCAGCGACGGGGAAGCGGCCGCCTGTTCACAGTAGATGGTCCAGAGCTGGGCGAACATGAAGGCGTGGAAGAGCGAGCACATGTGCAGCACCGACGTCTACGGACACAGGAAAGACATAGGTTTGTTTAATTTCATATTCGAAAAGTCTGGCTCAAACAATGACCTGACGGTGTTGGTTAGTCCACACTTTGACTAGTATGTGAAAGGATTGACGATTAGTATACATTTTTATTTGTACTGTGTCAAAATTGTGTTTTAAAATGTATTAAAATATTGTTCAAGGGGATGTATCACGCGAAATCAACTTTAATTTCAATAAACAGGAAGTCAATAAGCCCAATCTCTCGTGGTTTCATTTAGCGTTCAATATAGTTACTGCTGAATATATTAGTTCTCATGTGGGGTAGCCCTACTCCAGAGCCCATAAAAGCGATGTGCGGGGCAGTGGCCGGACCTTGGACTGTTCTGGAAAGCCGATGAGGATGACGATAAGATGGTCTGCGATGTGGGAGCCGGCGTCCAGGGGGATGGGCATGCAGGAGGTGGAGCCCTGATGCAGGGCACAGTGGGTCAGCGCGCCCAGGAGCAGCCAGGACAGCTGACGGATGTGGGACACGCACTCGATGAATTCTTTCGGCCTGCAAACACAAAACACTTCAGTTATCCTCGGACGATCTGCATCTCAAAGTCAAACGAGCTCCATGTGATTGGCCTCTGGTGCAGACCTGGACAAACAAAGATGTGGACATGAATATTAACGGGCCATCTCAAAGTTAAAGGTGTTGTTTTCCCGCATGTTCACGCGTTTTGGACTAGTTTTGAACGGCATTTTATTACACCTTTCAATTTAAAAACTGTACTATAAATATATGCAAAATGGGTTAATGAGCTCTAATTTCTGGGCATTAGAATGATTCCCAGCAGTGGGTGCAAGGACATCTGCTGCAGCACTCATCTTCAATTACAAAACAACTTAATAATTCAACAATATGAAAATTGCATTGCACAAAAGAACCCTGCTGTTTTAGATAAATGAATTAGTTCTGCCTAAAATTAATCCACATCCACTCTGAGAATAGCTATGACTTTCTGTACCTATGATCCCAGCCACACCACAGTCACTGACAGACAGACTCCCAGCGTAACCATAATAGAACTTTAAATGCTCTAAACATCCATCAGAGTGCCATTAGCTTACCCCTGCTGCATGGTGGAGGGAGGGTGGTAGAGCCAGGGCAGGTAGCGCAGCACGGCCTTGTTGTCGCGGTGATTGCCCTTGCTGATCTCCATAGCAGCCACTTGAGCCAATCCCACCTTCAGGTTTCCCCCAAAGGTGTCCTCGTGCAGCGGCTGACAGCAGGCTTTCATGTGGCTCTGAATAATGGAGGAGAGAGACCATGAGGAGGCTAGACAGAAATGATTACATTATTACCTCTAGAGCCATTTTATTCATTCAAATGGTCCAAATAAGTCACATTTTAATATTAATCTTTGTTTGAGAAATAGACCGGCAATTAGTTTACTAATTGTTGTCAAACAGATTTCTTTACTTGTTTTGGTTTCGAGACTGTATTCCAAGCAATAGCAGGTTGATTAATGTGGCTGGTTACGACAGGTAGAGGATCTGGCATCTTAAATAATTACCATGCAATGTGATGAAAAATTTAGCAGTCTAATGAAAAAAAAATATATATATAGATTTATCTGCTTGTGGAGAAAGAAAGTCACTAAAACATACATAAAATAATAAGGCTGAGCTAAATAATATGTCTGTTTGCCGTAACCCGGCTGACCCGGTATGAAACTAGCCGACTGAAAAAAATGTGTCTGCATTTTGTAGAAAAACGTCAAAATCTTTTATTTTTCTATTATTTCGCCGACTCACCGACCGGTCTTTCCTAATCCGCCGTGTCGAATATTTTTATCATGCTGGTAAACCTACATTTCATCCCAAAAGGACTGATAACGCATTGCGCAACGCAAGTGCGTTTTCATTTTCGGTCCTCCACATGCTTCTGTAACCACGTTTGGTGGCAGATATGAGCAGCTGGGCGTCTTTAAGTGTCCTTTAGTAGTTTGGGGGAATACTTGGCCCATATTACTTGTTTTCGTGCTCACACACAACCCTTATTTTGGTCACAGTGTTTAACTCGACATCTCCGCAGCATCTTTGGTTTGTTCTGTGGCGCGGAGCAAAGCTGAACCGCTCTCCACCGCTTCGCGCTCGTAAATGTTAGCCACTGACGCTGAGTGATTTGTGCTCGTCCGTATGAAGATGAATGGATTTTATGTGTAAATGTAACCGTGTGATATCAGCGCTGCTCCTGTACCTTCCTCCTGCAGGTAAAGCCCTGCACAATCTAAAAGAACAGGTTTGCTTAACGCAAATGAATCTGTGATTACTGATGCTTTGATTAATCGCATCAGTTATCACGTTAACTTTGACAGCCTTAATATATAAAATATAAAAAAAATATATTTAAAAAACATATTATTATTATTTATCTGATGTTTTAAAATATCAGTCAAATAAACTCAAGTTAAGTTGAGTAATTCTAGACTATATAAGTAAAAATAAATAAATAAATGAATGTCCTCTTTTGCAGTGTAAAGAAGCGGCCGCACCTTGAGCTTGGTGAGCGTGTGCATATCTGCGATGAAGTCCAGCAGCTCACTGATGTACTGCCTCATGCACTCCATGGCTGCTGTGGTGCACTGGAGAAGACAAAAACAGTTCCTCAGGCAGGACACAGTGGGGGCCATCTTTGTTTCCCGCTGTTTTATGAGGCGGATGATAATAAGATGCAAACAGTAAAGTCTTACCCCCGGCAGTGTGAGGATCATGTGCTTCTGGATGATGGTGGATTCAGCTAGTCTTGTACCGATATCTGCGCAGACAAACTGACAACAGCCACGAGCAGAGGGTAAGTGAGGTGACTGTCTACGCGAGACACCAGAGCTGACACACTGGTTACTGTGCGTCGTGCTCAAATCGTAACAGGGACAAATGTGATGCCACATTAGGAGACAAATATTTTAAAAACACAATATGGTACAATTTTACAACTACATTTTATCTACTTTACATAATTAGCCTTAGTAAAACATGAACATGAACTTAATTAAGGGTTTAGGGTTAGCATTTAGGAGTTAATCTTTGTTCAAGCTTTATTAAAGGCGGTATGGACGATTTTTCGGCGATTTAAGAACGCAGGCGGAAGTGCACATGCGCACTCCCCCGTGCGGACTGATACAACACACACGTGCGTTTGTTTATTAGCGCAACGGAGCGCATCGCATCTCTCGTCTCCCGTAGATTTCTGTCCATTTCTGCGTCAGCTCGAACTGTCTTTCTCCGTCTTCATTTTGCCCCGTACACTGAGGGAACTATATTATGATAGATCCATGCGCTTTAGGCACGCCGAAACGTGGGGACGAGCCTGACGCGGCTGTAGGTGAGCGATAGGTGCGTTTTATGATTGATACGTGGCAGGACAAATGATTTATCCACGCCACGAGGAAATATGATACAACATTTGCTGAAAAAAATCGTCCATACCACCTTTAAGGCTATCAAAAGTATAGTTAAGGCTATTAAAAGTATAGTTGTTATTTAGTGTTATCCTGAATATTTTAGTAGTTTTAGAATACCAAATGTATATACTATTTGCCATGTTAAATGAGTAAATCCACCAGGTTTAGTAACCCTAAGAAGCCTGGCCAGCAAGATGAACCAGCCAGATACATTCTTGTGATATTTGTGAGCTCACAAATCTGGCCCGGCTCCTGCTGTTGCAATTGGGACCGGGCCCCCAGTGGTGCGGAGACTGGACCAATCACAGAGCAGCATTGTGATTTGGGCAAAAGCCAAAGGTGCAGCGCCCAAACAAACCGAAACAAACATGGCAACAACGCTTCACCCAATCAGCTTAAAATATTGAACATAGAAATCTGTTCAGGAATGGCATCCAGTTTAAAGCTTTCCCACAACTTTGTGAAGCACCAGCATGATACACAGGAAGTACTAAGTCTATCTGAACTGTAAAGTTTAGATATACTTTATTAGTCCCTCATGAGGGAACATCAAGCTCTGCATTTGACCCATCCTTCAGTGCCGCTGGGGCAAGCTGTCAAGAGCAGTGAGCAGCTCAGGGACCATCTCCAGATCTTGAGCTCCGCTTGGTCAGGACTACTGCATGTTTTTTTTTTTTTTTCAGCCCTAGACTCATGTGCCACTCATGTGACTCATGTATATGTAACTCTTATAATTACCATCCAAAAGAAATGGGCCAACTAGAGATTTTATTTAGCTGTTGGCGTCTGGTTATACACATTTGTGTCAAACATCTCTATAACTGTATTGTTCAAATCATTAGACACAAATATGAATATTATATGCTGTATGTGAATATACATGTGGGTCGATTTAACCAAGCATGAAAAGACCATGTACCTGGACCAGCAGTAGCAGGTTAGTGTCAGGCAGGGGGGACTTGAACTTGAGTGCCTGCAGAAGCTCCATCACCACAATTCGGGACATGTAGAACTTGTCCCTCTCCTGGACGGGACGAGACAGAGCAAAAGTTACTGATGCTCAAACGCTCAAAGTCAATTGTCTGAATAGAAGGGGGGAGACGGGAGAGAGGCAGAAGAGGCAGGCGGACGGGGGAGTAGATTTAGGCCAGTCCACGTCTCAGGCGAGTCCAGGGCGAGTTCCAGGCTGTCTGACTGCCTCCTGCCTCCCTCAGGACACGCTGAACTCTTTGTTCATGCCGTCCACATAAACGCGAGCTGCCTGTTTACACCAGTCATCCACGTGATACTCTTTAGAGAATAGCGTAATGTATTGAATAGCGTAATGTAGAATCATTACAAATTATTCAGTTAAAGGTGTGCTGTGTAACTTTCTGGGTGGGAGGTACTTGTCTCCATGGAGATATTATTGATTTCCCTGGAAGTTTCCACAGTATGACACAAAAATATATCCATCTTGTATTTTCAATTACAATGTACCTTGACAAATACCTTGAAAAACATGTATTCTTACAGTGAATGAGCTGTAAACTGGGGAACATTCTAAATAAAGCAATAACCTCTCCATGGAGACAAGCAGAATGCCAACCTTCCACCAGAAAAGTTACGTAGTGCACATTAAAATCCTATTAACACTGTACAATGCATCATCAACCCATGCTCATTATGTTTTTTTGTCTTAAAATGGTACTAAATATACCAAATATGAGAAAAAGCAGTAATTTAAAATGTTGAATATTTTGCTACACATTTGTCTTATTGTTTAAAATATTTAAATAAAGAGAAAATGCATTTTTTTCATGTTAACTTAACAATTTTGTGATTAGCTGCAATATACATAAACACACTTGGTTTACAACAACACTTGAGACTACTTAACAAAACTGTCTAGTCACTTTTAACGTTATGTTGTACCTCACCTAAAGTGCCCCTCTGTTCAAACACCTTCATTAGACTCATTCTGATCGTTCTACTTTCCTTCACAACACAACGTTTTAGCCGCTTCACTCCAGTCCATGCGCCCTCTGCTGGCATTTTGCACACACCAACATAAAAGACTAAACTTGTTTTCCATTCCATTGTTTCTCACTATTCTTAGAAAACTCACTGTGCTTCAGTTGTGTTTAGGGGTCCTGCACAAAAGGACTGCAGAACACACGGACATTCCTGGCTGTGCGTTTCACGTGCACATGTGTGTGTCACTTTATAATGAAAACTTAATGGAGCATGGAGCTTTAGTAAATAGAAAATCCTGACCTATTCTTAAGCTGAAGGCCACTGGCGCCCTTGGCTAGTGTTTAGCGTTTGTGATAAATGGTCTATCGGATAGAACAAAAAAAACGAACTACTTTGCACAACAGGAAAATATACCCACTGGCAAGCAAAGTTACGAGTCAGGTCTGTGGAGGCGCAAACAGTCAGACTTTTCACACTTTTTGGGGCAATTACATGAAATAAATGCTTTTATTTGTGTCTAAAAGTTGGATGGCGTGGCTTTAATAATCTGATTGAATAATTCCACTTTTTGAACTAATAATAAACTTGCACTGAACTTTGTGCCTGTTTTCGTTTCATGTGAATTGCTCATAAACAGGTCACCAAATTTGTAACTATCAAATAATGCCACTTCTTTAGAAAGTTGGACGGTCCGACTTTAATATTCTGATTGAAACATTTTAATCTTGCGCTGAACGTTGTGTCTGTTTTTGTTTCGTGTGGACAGGCCCAGTAATTACAAAGTTATAAAATCATAAACCAGTTGTAAAAAATCTTCAATCTGACAGTTAAAACAGCAATTCATTGACAGTCCAGAATGTTGTTATGTCACGTGAACCTAACCTATTCTACCCACAACAAACCAACTAAACCAGTCCCCAAAAGCAATTGCTCAAAGTGTCCCTTGCTTTAAAAAAAAAAAAAAAATAACAGATATCAAACTACGCGAAATTAAGTGTAGAAAATCAATATTGCAGGAGACATAAAGCATGGCGCGTTGACAGTGGTGGAGGACTTAGTATCCATCTGGCCCGGCGGCGGGGACAGGACTGGCTCCATCTTTGTCCCAAAATACACCATACATTCTGGCCCCGAGCTCACTAGATAGTCATGTTAATCAATAGGGCCTGATTGCCTCCTGAATCATCAGCGACACACGGCCACATATCTGGTCTGCGCTCGGGCCGTGGCACCAGGTGAGACACTTAGAGAGATGACATAACGGCTGGAGTGGGACCTGAGCATTTGACCCTCTCTTTATCACATTAAAAGGCTACGTAACGACACAATGAAGCTGTTAAAAGACTTGTTTTGCGGATAATTAAGGGTTCATAAAATATTGTTAAAGATTTTTGTGTTGGTATTTTATGTTATAACATAAAGGAGACGTACAGCTTTGATGTATTTCTATTTCTACTATTCTAAGTATTAAACATATGTAGATCTTTAGTTTACATTTTGTTCATTCTAACCTATAAAACTGATTGATTAAAATTGCCTCACCTCTTCATTTCACCATAACAAGCAGTGTTTGTTTTTTTTAGTTAGTTTTTTTAACTATGTGATAAAATAATCAAAACTAAGTACATGGAAGTGGGTGAGGATAGGGGGTAGGTGAAAACAGGAATTTTCTGAGCACTCGAAAACACTGTCGAACAAACTTACTGAAGTATATTTTGCCCCTTCATGTATTATAATTTGTCTTTAATGGAGAACCATCACTCACTTATGAACTGAACAAAATATAAACACAATACTTTTCTTCTTGCTCCCACTTTTCATGAGCTGAACTCAAAGATATGAAACATTTTCTATAAATTTGCAAATCTGTAAAATCTGTTTCACAAAGCAATTATTCTGACAGGTGAGGCAACTCAAGATGTTGATGAGAGGCATGAATATTGCACAGGTGTGCCTTAGGCTGGCCACAATAAAATGCCACTCTGAAATGAGCAATTTTACTTTATTGGATGGCAGTATCTGGTGTGATACTTAGCAAAAACAAAAACAAAAGTGTTACATTTATATTTTTGTTCACCGGATCACATTTTGTGTAAACCACAATATTGATCCAGAACAGATCGATTGACTTCTTGTTCTAAACAGATTTCTGTCTGCTGTCAGTTTCATTTACAGTTTGGATACGTTACATTTGTATTTTCCGAACACTCAAATGCAGAAAGATGCAGGAATACTCAAACATGTTTGAATCAATACAAATACAACTAACAGCTCACTAATGATGGTTCAAAATGGTTAAAACAACATGGTTAAATGTTCTCTAAAAGTCAGTTTTGCATGACATATCTTCTTTAAAATATAATGTATGAAGAGCAAATAAAAGTAATTAATTCAACTATGATTTTCATACATTCAAAACTCCAATAGAAAAGCACTGTCCCTGTGCTGGTTCACTGAGGAGGGATGTGGTTGAAAAAAGACTGAAACAATTGCTTCAAGCGTCAAAGTAGGATTTAAAATTGTATTGTAATGATCAGTATGAGTTTGGTGAAGGTGAAAGGACTTTAAAACCACAGAGGAGCAGGGTTGAGGTTTTTTAGCTCTTGGGGAAATGGCCAAAATATACAAGAGTACTCAAGAGTGAAACAAAACACTACAACTGATATGTTTTTGAATATAAAACAACATTTTATCACATTGAAAAGCTAAAACGTCAAGTCTAGCGGAATACAGGGTTTTGATTTACCTTATTAAAGGTTTTGTAGCACAGGCCGCACAGCTCGACCAGGTAGGACAGACTGAACATGCCATACTGGATCACAAAGCTCACCAGCTTGGAGAAGGGCTCCAGGAGGCTCTGTGTGCAGACAGAAAACAACCATTAGATGCTAGCAGCTGGGAGTCGGATGGATCAATATTGAAAATGAACTCTCCACGTACCCTGGTCGCATTTGTGGTTGGAATTTTCAGAAGACAAATGATAATCCGCAAACTGGAGTCCATGGGGCACTGGGAAAACAGAAAACACAGAAAAGCGCAACGATATGAGCCGCGAATTGATGAGAACGCCAACATAACCACCGAGGTCAATCCCAATAGAGTCAAATCAATGAAGTGGGTTTTGTCTCCAGCTCAAAAAGGACACTGCTGGACGCCTTTTCCTGGCGCTATAATAATCACATTAAAGCAAATCGAAGCATGACCGAGTCACACTGGGTCTGCGTCTACCTTGAGAGGAAGAACAGAGGGCAGTTTGGTGAGGAAAGTCTGAAACTGGTTGCAGATGGTGGTCCACAGGTTGCTAGGGGAGTCCATGGGGAGCGCCTCCATGAAGGTGGCGATGTTTTCGAGACAGTGCAGCATGGTGCCCCCTGCTGGTAGACTCTTCTTGTTGTTTAAACCCTGGAGGGCACAGAGACAACACCATCACAAAGTTATATAAGGAGATTCTATACGAGACATTTCCATTTAACTGATCGCTCAACACGGATCAATCACTTAGCTCGTGAGGAGAGCAGTAGGCCGCGGCGTTAGCGATCGCTAAGACTCACGGATCAGTGGGTTGTTAACTGTGTCGTTTGATTTGAGTTAACATTAGCAGTCATTTGGCTCAGTGGTAGTCGGAGATGGGCAGGTTTTCATTTTGCCTGGAACTGGTTTGTTGCGGGTGCTACTTGAAGCAAGCGCTGCAGAGCCGGCTTTGACCACAGCTCCACCTGCTGGTGAGAGATGTGAAAACCCACCTCGAGCAGCATGTTGAGAGCAGCCACAGAGCTCAAGTCGTTGAAATCTATAAGTGAGGAGGCAAGGGTTCTAAGGAAACTTCCATCTGGGAAAAACAAACGCATGAAATGATAAGTAAAGACAACGAATGAAAAGTACAATATGTGTGGTGTTTTTTTGTTTTTTTTTGTAACACCACCTTTAATGTTGCTTTGGAAAAGTTGAGGTAAGATGCCATTTGGGGCCAGCTGGTGGAACATGCAGCGTAGAAACTGCTTAGCCACGCCCGCTACATTTCCTGGGATCAACATACTAAAAAGAGAAAAACAATCAATATAACACAGATAAATAGAAAAGTAGACACTCATTTCTATTATTAGTGCTTCATAACGACAACATACTACATTGATTAATTAATATTTGTTATTTATGCACGTCTAAATGGATATTCTCTGGACCAAATTAGATCAATTAAAGAGATACTAGTGTTTTGGGTACTGACAAATCATAATCATGACTTGACCCTTGAAGTATATATTTATTACCGCTGCACACTAACAATAGTAATTCAACAAAATGTTTATAATCCTTTAGCAAAAGAAAATTACAATTGTGTCAACTGAACAAAAGTTTTAAGAGTGAATATATCTTAGTACTCATCCAATTAGTTTCTTCAGTTCAGTTCTTCAGTCATTTTAGTTTAACACTTACACATGAAAAAATATTACCCGAAAACTCTACGTTTGGTATAACTTCACAATAACTACACTTTTAAAGCTGAGGTACCCAACTTTTTTTGTTTGTAAATGAGTAAAGTTTGTGTTTTCCCCCAAAAAGTATATCGTAAAATCACTACATTGTAATAAAATGAGATAGCTGTGCGCTGTCTGTGGCTAATAATCAAGTATTGCATTTCTCATCAACCTGGAAGTAAGAGCCGAAAGCAGCGATCTGATTGGCTGCAGGTGAGTGGTCCACCTGAGTTTGAAAGAAGCCTGAATCAAAACTATTTGTTAATTCCGAATTGAGTCTTTATTCGTGCTTTATTAAGTGTAATTAGCATAAAGTGTTACCCTACTTTCTTTCATACCTTTCTGCTTGTCCTGAAAAATTGGCGCTGGAGGCTAACCTGAAACGAGCAAAAGCAGCGAGTTACATTCGAGCCTGAATAATTCATGAGTCGGGGAGAGCGAGTTATGAAACTTCATTCACACTCGAGTGCCGTGAGGGTGTAGGCTGCCGCTGCCTCTGCGAGCGGCAGGGTCAGAACCGTACCTGCCCACGGACTGCATAATGTCCAGCAGCATGGGAGCGGCCAGATCCGGACTGAGGTGGATGAACATGGACAGCACCACCACCGCCAGGCCCAGGGTTTCTTCGTCGTACTCCTCCAAGACGGCAGCGCAGTCGCGACACCTGCAAGAAAACAGAATAACAAACCAAATCTGTCACTCTCGGGCCGCGGGGGGAGGCTGCGAGCTCACGGCTGATTCATTCACCTGTCAGACATGGTGGTGGGCTGCTCGTCGATGAACTCCTCCGGTGCCGGGACGAACATACTGACGGTGCTGGGGGCGGAGAGCAGGCTGGTTTTGGTAGGGCCTGTGGCAAAAATGAAAATAGATGAGATGAAATGCGCCCTTGCTGGTGCTGAAATGCACATCTGTATTATACGTGTTATTCTACTTGCACTTGAAATGAGAAAAAGCATTTAAAAACTAGTATGAAGTGTTTGTTTTAAAGGTGCACTGTGTATGTTTGCTGGTGGGGTTTCTGCTTCATGCTTGTCTCCATGGAGATGTTGTTGCTGTGCCTGGAATTTTCCACAGTATGGCATTCAATTATCAGGTGGAGCCAACTGAATTAATGCGAAAATAGATAAGTTGAATGCCTTACTGTAACATTTATGGCAAAGCAAACACATCTACACATACAGCTTTAACATAGTATTAAAAATAATCTAAAATGGATAAGATTATTTTGTTTTATTAGTTACTACATTGTAAAAATATAGGAAAATAAAGGAAATAAAGGAAAAACGTTATAATTTAATTGCACTGAAATATTGCTTCGTGAATAGTAAATTAAATGTGAGTGAATAAATCTAAACTAATTATTGGGTTTAAGCATCCTTTTTATAGGAGATATTTTGAGGACTGTAACTCATTCAAAGATTGTGTTGTGAATTGTTCATTACTATGGCAACGGAGCTAGATTTCCATCACTCTGAAGCCTACTAAACCTCAAAAATGAGTGTTCTGAACTGTGAGGTGAACAATATGTTCTTTTTTGCAGTGCAGTGTCGGGGGCCCTTGATGCACCTGTGTCCCATGTGCTGATGTTGTGTGGGGCGCTGGACTGATGCTCCAGCTGCCTCTTCATCAGCTGGCTCATGGTCAGAGCTCCCAGAGAGCCTCTCTTCACCGCCCGGTACTGAGCTGGAGGTCACACACAGAGACAATGCAGCCGCTGACAGTGGCACAGTAAAAGTACAGGACGTATGGGAAGTACTGTAGGACACCGCAGTGGAAAAGATGTCCTTGGGACGTATACTGCGTGAGTGAAGTTATATAATGTCAACACATGGGTGTTGAATCTATTTCAGATCAATGTCCAGTGGCTTTGAAAGAAAGTGGCTAGTTTTAAGGTAGTATTTTTTAGTATCCAGGATTAGTCATGGTTTAGACCTGGTTTAGTCCTGTTGTAGACCTGATTAAAACCTGGTTTGATTCTAGTTCAGTCCTGGTTTAATTGTTTGTTTAGGCCTGGTTTGGACCTGGAACAGTCCAACCTGGTTTACTTATAGTTTAGTCCTGGTTTAACCTGGTGTAGTCCTAGTTTACTTATAGTTTAGTCATAGTTCAGTCCTGGTTATAACTGGTGTAGTCCTGGTTTAGTCCTAGTTTAGGTCTTGTTTATACCTGGTTGATCCTGGTTTAGTCCTGGTTTAGTCCTGGTTTAGTCCTTGTTTAGTCCTTGTTTACTTAGTTTATTCCTGGTTTATACCTGGTGTAGTCCTGGTTTAGTCCTAGTTTAGGTCTTGTTTATACCTGGTTGATCCTGGTTTAGTCCTGGTTTAGTCCTGGTTTAGTCCTTGTTTACTCAGTTTATTCCTGGTTTATACCTGGTGTAGTCCTGGTTTAGTCCTAGTTTAGGTCTGGTTTATACCTGGTTGATCCTGGTTTAGTCCTGGTTTAGTCCTGGTTTAGTCCTGGTTTAGTCCTGGTTTAGTCCTTGTTTACTCAGTTTATTCCTGGTTTATACCTGGTGTAGTCCTGGTCTAGTCCTAGTTTAGGTCTTGTTTAGGTCTTGTTTATGCCTGGTTGATCCTGGTTTAGTCCTGGTTTAGTCCTGTTTAGTCCTGTTTAGTCCTGTTTAGTCCTGGTTTAGTCCTGGTTTAGTCCTGGTTTAGTCCTTGTTTACTTTTAGTTTATTCCTGGTTTATACTTGGTGTAGTCCTGGTTTAGACTTTGTTTAGGACTAGTTTAGACCTGGTTTTATCCTAGTTAAGTCCCAGTTTAGTCCTGGTTCACAGCTCTTTTCAGTGTCCATGTTCTAGTCTTGTATTATAGTAGGCCGTTCCCTTCTTACTTCACTAAAGGCCCATGGGTTTGTTCTACTTTATACTTGTGGTTATTTTCCTTAACTTCTTATTGATTTCTGACTGAATTACTTACATTCAGTTCCAGGAAAATATATTACTCTCCGCCCACTTCAATTACTGTGGTTATAAAAATCTATTGGATTGTTAAGTATATTATGCTGACATTAATCATTGTAGTCATGATTTGTTTTTGTGGCGTCAGAGCAAAAACTGTAACAGAATTTTGTTTTTTTAACACATAGTCGCAAATATAAAAGTAATAGAAATAGTAATTCAATATTTGTTCCTTACTTGACACAGAAGACCGATGACTTGTTTCAGGTAAAGCCGCCTCCAGAGTTGGTGCTGAAGCTGATTCTCTGGGTTTTTCCAACGTGGAGAGAATTTTGTGATCTAAAAAAACAACATGATTGGACAATGATGTTTTCTGTGTTATTTCTTTACACAACAAAACTCACCTGCTTCGACTATAGTCTCCGTGCCCAGTTTGTCGAACGTGTTGAAAGAAATATCCAAATACTCTCGTTGAATGGCACTGACCGCTATCTTTCTCTGTTTACGCTGCCTGGGCACGATCTGAATTTTGAACTCCGACTCCTCCAATTCTTCTGCGTTTTTGGGTTTGGGATCACTGTCTGCTTCGTCCCCCATATCTTCATCCTCTTCGTCATCACCATCCTCTTCCTCCTCGTTGTTGTTACTTTTGTCCTTTTCTGGTGAGGAGGGCAACTCCGTTTTATCTTCTGGAATGTCCAAGAAAACTGTCCTAGCTGACGTCCCGGATCCTTCGTAAGTGTCGTCTAGAGAGTTGTCTGGAACGTGCGGCGTTTTCCGGAGCAAATCTCGTTTTTGCTTAAGCGTCAGGTGGCTTTCGTGGGAGACATTTTCGATGGAGGTGCTTGGTGTCATTTTGTCCGCTTTCTTTTCAACATCCCTTTTCTCAGATTGTTCTTCTCCGTTTTTATCGATGGAGTGGTCTTCTGCGCTCACTTGCACCAGCGGGGAAAGTCTTAAAGTGTTGCTGCTTGCTGGTGAGGTAGACATTATGGGGCTGCCAATCAGTTTGGACGCTATTAGGGCGTTGAGATCGAATTCCTCGTCGCTTTCTACGATCCTCAAAGGTGGCAGCGGTTCGAACACTAAAGAATCAGTGTCGGACATGGAGAGCAGCGAGTGCTTCTCTGGGATCGAAGTGCAATCGGAGGAGAGATCGATCAGGTCCTGGTCCTCTTTCTCTTGCGCTGAATCGCTCGGGGAATCCGGATCTTGCGTGTCCTCGAATGTCTCCATGCAACTGAGACGCACCTCTGGGATAACCGGTTTGGAGATGTCAGAGTGGCCTCCTCGTGACCCCCTCCTGTCCGCTAAATCTACCGCCCGGACGGAGGAGCCATCCGAAGATCCTTTGCCGTGATGTCTGCCGTGGGAGGAGGAGAACGGGGGGAGGAGAGCGGGTGGTGCCTGCAAGTCGCAGCGGTCGATGCAAGATTTTCTGCGGTGTTCGTCTAAGTTGAAGAGAATGGAGTCTGTGTTGGAAATGTCCAGAGACTTCTGCTTGTGCATGGCCTGGAGGCGCTTCTTGCGGGTGCTCTCCTCCCGGACACAGTGCAGGATGCTGTCGTGGAGCGCGCTGGTTTCACGGTACTCGGACAGCTCGATTTCACCTGAAAGAAAAATGTCAAGGTCTTGCATTATTATTCATATTTTTGCATTGTTTTAATAAAATAGTATTGAATAAAAACAAACATGAAAAACACAATTTGTCTATTTTCAAATTCAGTGCAAAAGTAGCCTTTCCATTTAGTAAATGTCCAATATTCCACAGGTATCCATCTATCATTTCCATCGTTGCAGTTTTACGTCCACACTATCTTGACATCTTTTATGCTTCTGATAAGAATCTAGTGGTCACTAAACATCCTATTTTACATGTTAAACCCAATAAATGACACAAATATCATGATACAAACACATTGTATTATTTAATATGGGGATTAGCTTCACAATTTATTTGTATGTGATGGAACAACATTTGATTTGACGTAATGCTGAGTAGCATAGGCTAGTAGAAACTTTTTCGTCTATGAGTGGAGTGGACCTGCATGTATCCATGGAGATTGTCAAGTTTTAAACCATTTTGTAGAACATCTCCATGGAGAACAGAAGACTTGGACCCTCCACCTAAAAAATGTACATAATTCCCCTTTAAAAAGTCTAACTGCTGTTGTGTATTCATTTTTATGGCCTTGTGGATGGTGTGCAAAATAAGAATATTATATTGTCTATATTGAGAAAAACAGTAGCAAACCAGCAAAAAGTAGATAAAGAGTATAGTGCACTTTACAGTCCATTGACTTTGTGTGCAATTCTAGAATCTCCTTTCTGATTAATTAGATCTCAGTATTGTTAAAAATAAATACAAAAAAATGTGCATTTCAATTGATGTAACTGTACTGTATTGAAAGTCAAATTTTTATGAAGAGCTCTTGTCACTGTTAGGGCGATAGCTAAACCTTACAAACACCCAACGTTGACAGTCTGTTGCTTACTTCTCTTGGCATTCAGCTCGACTGGCTGGTACTTCACGGACTTGTTGCCTCCGATCCTCTTGAGACGAGCAAAGAAGGTCTGTGACTCCTTGTTTGCGGCACCAGTCGGCGTGTCATGGACATCTGACTCATCGAAAACACTGTCCTCCTCTGAGAAGCAAAAAGAGTCAACAATGTGTCTAGAACTGGGCTGACATCGAAGTAGCGTTTTACCCTTTTCCTTCTCGCTGTAGCGGCTCATGTTGGAGTTGTCGCTGTACAGGGGCCCGGTGGTGGCGTGGGGCCGGCAGCTGTGGTACTGGGCGTTCAGCGTGTTGATGGTGATGTGAATGAGGTGGAGCACCACTTTACTGCCATCCATGTCTCGGTAAGGATACTGGAAAAAACATCCATATTTTGGTGGAGTAAGTGGAGTGTTCAATGGATTATTAACACCAAGGTTGGATATTTACGTTATTTAGGGCTGAGCAATTGACAATGAATCCCTATGTGCCTCGGTTTCAGTCAGAGAAATACTTGAGCACAATTTGATCGGATGAAAACACAATACCTTGTAAAGGATGACGAGTAGAGCTTTGAGCCACATCTGCCGGATGTGTGGCTTCAGAGCCCACAGAGAACAGCGGGGCGGCTGCTGGAAGTAGTGTCTGAGCTGAGGACATGTGCAGTACTTCAACACCTGCACCACTAGGGGGAGCAGCTGCTTCCCCAGGCCTATGTTGTAGTCTAACACCTGAGGGAAAAGGACAAAGAACATCATTGTAGCTTTGGGATCGCAACTAGAATTTCATTTTTTGTCCCAGGTCCCTCTTGAAAGAGGTCTCGATCTGAATGAGTTCTTACCTAGCTAAATAAAGCTTAATACAAAATAAAAAAAATAAAAAAAATAGTTTTATAAAAAATAAAACTAGTATCAAAACAATATACTCATTAGAACAAGTACTAAAAAACATTGCATAAACAGGACATAATGTGACCTTTCCTGAACAGCTTTAGAATGATGCTGTGGTACAAGACCACATAGTAACAGAGAAAAAAGAGTATTTTGTCTTCAATAAAATATATGTTTTAAATTATTGTGTATTATTGTGGTATCAAAATCTATATAGAGTATAGAGTAACTCAATGTTTGAATTATGACACTAATAGATTAGATAGATATTCATTATGTCAAACATGATTTTAGTTTTTTGTCAATTTTACAATTAACAACATCAATTTGTTTGTGAAAGTTTCTATTCACTTTCATTCACAGTTAAAACACCAAAAGATTGCCATACCTTAATTGTGGGAAAACGTATTTACTTTTTTATGACAATGTGCTATTTTTATGTATTATTTTGACAGTGTCGTGTAAAACTTTTTTAATGTAACTATTATATTATGACACCTAATACCTGCTGATTCCTGACATGCCTAATGAGTACATTGTTTTACTGCCATGTACCTGTGCAATGCCTGCGATGAAAGCGTTGAAGCAGGTGGACGTGCGCATCTTCTGCGGCGCGATCATAAAGCAGCCCTCCTGCTGGTCGTACCCCAGCAGCACGTACAGGTGGCGCTTTACTGTGTTGAAGGCTTTGGCACTGCCCAGGTCGGCCTCAGCGCTGCTCTGGTCCTTAGCCATGAACTTCATGAGCACCATGATGAGCTGGTGCACCGTCTGGTGGTCGATCCCCGCGTCCTCCGGGAGCAGGTCTTTGATGATGCTGTCGTCTTCAGGAGACGGAGTCTGGCCTGGAAAAGCAGCTCACGTGTCAAGGTTAAACTGTCAGTGGAAGTACTGAACAAAAGCATGGAGAAAGAGAGAGCAAGACCTCCTGCTGGTGCCAGAGTCAGGACTAAACATGGACCGGCCTCCTGCTGGTGCCAGAGTCAGGACTAAACATGGACCGGCCTCCTGCTGGTGCCAGAGTCAGGACTAAACATGGACCGGCCTCCTGCTGGTGCCAGAGTCAGGACTAAACATGGACTGGCCTCCTGCTGGTGCCAGAGTCAGGACTAAACATGGACCGGCCTCCTGCTGGTGCCAGAGTCAGGACTAAACATGGACCGGCCTCCTGCTGGTGCCAGAGTCAGGACTAAACATGGACCGGCCTCCTGCTGGTGCTAGAGTCAGAACTAAACATGGACCGGCCTCCTGCTGGTGCCAGAGTCAGGACTAAACATGGACCGGCCTCCTGCTGGTGCCCAGAGTCAGGACTAAACATGGACCGGCCTCCTGCTGGTGCCAGAGTCAGGACTAAACATGGACCGGCCTCCTGCTGGTGCCCAGAGTCAGGACTAAACATGGACCGGCCTCCTGCTGGTGCCCAGTCAGGACTAAACATGGACCGGCCTCCTGCTGGTGCCAGAGTCAGGACTAAACATGGACCGGCCTCCTGCTGGTGCCAGAGTCAGGAATAAACATGGACCGGCCTCCTGCTGGTGCCCAGAGTCAGGACTAAACATGGACCGGCCTCCTGCTGGTGCCAGAGTCAGGGCTAAACATGGACCGGCCTCCTGCTGGTGCCAGAGTCAGGACTAAACATGGACCGGCCTCCTGCTGGTGCCAGAGTCAGGACTAAACATGGACCGGCCTCCTGCTGGTGTCAGAGTCAGGACTAAACATGGACCGGCCTCCTGCTGGTGCCCAGAGTCAGGACTAAACATGGACCGGCCTCCTGCTGGTGCCAGAGTCAGGACTAAACATGGACCGGCCTCCTGCTGGTGCCCAGAGTCAGGACTAAACATGGACCGGCCTCCTGCTGGTGCCAGAGTCAGGACTAAACATGGACCGGCCTCCTGCTGGTGCCAGAGTCAGGACTAAACATGGACCGGCCTCCTGCTGGTGCTAGAGTCAGAACTAAACATGGACCGGCCTCCTGCTGGTGCCCAGAGTCAGGACTAAACATGGACCGGCCTCCTGCTGGTGCCAGAGTCAGGACTAAACATGGACCGGCCTCCTGCTGGTGCCCAGAGTCAGGACTAAACATGGACCGGCCTCCTGCTGGTGCCAGAGTCAGGACTAAACATGGACCGGCCTCCTGCTGGTGCCAGAGTCAGGACTAAACATGGACCGGCCTCCTGCTGGTGCTAGAGTCAGAACTAAACATGGACCGGCCTCCTGCTGGTGCCAGAGTCAGGACTAAACATGGACCGGCCTCCTGCTGGTGCCAGTCAGGACTAAACAATCTGCGTTTCAGTTTTATGCAGTTTTAAGTTTTATTACAGTCTTCCTGAAGATGTGAGACAGGTTCTACTCTGACAAAGTTCAAATCTAAGATAAAAACAGTTTTGTTTAGCTGGTCATGTGACTGAAAGTATTTTACATGCACTCTTCTCTTTCATGTCTTAAACTGTTTTGTGATTTCTGTCATGGCTCTGTGATTTTAATGCATTTTCCCTGTTGCGTGAAGCACTTTGAATTGCTTTGTGTGCGAATTGTGCTCCAAAAATAGAAAGAGAGACAGAGACAGAGAGAGAGACAGAAAGAGAGACAGAAAGAGAGAGTACTGAACATAAGCACGGAGAGAGAGAGAGCAGTGCTTCTCACAATGTGCAGTCTGCGGACCATATGTCGTACATGGTTCTCATCATCATTTTGGTAATAGTAAAGAACAATTTCATTCTTGGTTTGTAATAATAATTGGTTATTGGAGAATCACTACTACTGAGAGAATCCCCTGAACCTTCTCTCTTCTGACACAGAGGTAGAAGATTTGTGTAGATGCAGGTTCATAACTAGATAATTCACTCAATACATAAAGAATCAGTGGTGTTTTTTCCTCCTTCTCAAACTGTATCCTGGGGCTGGATCTATTTGCTTGTAACACACCTTGTATTCCTGTGTTATTTACCTGGCAGGACATCTATCATATCTCCCAGAGTTGGAGCAGAGTGTTCTTGCCTCGTAAGTCCTAGAGCTAAAACCATATGAAGAATCACATTTAGAATATGTGGAGATGGAGACATATCTAAATGTTGATTTAAGAGAAAACAAATGAGGGATGACACATGTGTTTTAATGGAGAAACAACGCTAAATGGCCATGAATAACTATTTATGAATGACAGTGTGGTTTAAATGAGCAGCTGTAGAAGTGGAAGTGCACTCACGGATCCTGTTGCCCAGAGTCTCGGGCAGAGAAAACGCCCGCTTGGACTCTGCCGTGGCGTCCGTCTGTGGCGTTCCCTTCACGCTGTCTCGCAGTGAGCGCATCCCCTCCTGGCGATTGCGGGCAAAGCGAGCCCTCTTGATCTTCCACATGGCCGCGTCGCTCAGGTTGGCCACGTTGGTGCGGACGGCGGTGATGGCTGTCGAAAGCAAGGGAAATGACTCAGTAACACATAGTCAGTTTATACTTTTAGATCAGGCATGTCCAAACTAGGGCCCGGGGGCCAAATGCAGCCCTCCAGCTTCCTGCTATGTTGGCCCAAACACCATTACTGTAATATTGGGAAAATTCTGGCATATTGATGTTATACCAACCAAATATTAATGTTCTAGGTCTAGTTAAAGGTGTGTAGGCTCATCGCAATTATGTCAAATTCAAAATTTCGAATGATTCACTTTGTCATTCAACAAATTGGACATTGTCAAGTTGTTTGTGGCCCTCTGCCCCGTTTAAGTTTCAAAATGCGGCCCTTGGTGAAAAAAGTTTGGACACCCCTGTTTTAGATGGATGATTCATTGTGGGTCTGAAGGTTGTGCCAGTGTGTTTGAATAATTCCACCACTGTAGGGAACAAATAATAAGTTCACACAAAGAAGATGTTGAACTGTGGACTCGACTATGTCCTCAGAATGTTCAGAAGTTCAGAATGAAGGCAAAATGACCATAAAACATTTTTAAATGATTAATTGACATTAGATATACATAGTAAGAATTAAGTATTAACTATAACAAAAACACAAGCAAATTGTATGAATACCCCGTGACTTATTCATTGTTCATTGTTTTATGTTGCACCGAATCACCAAGACAAGTTCCTGTGTCTGATTCTGTTTTTGAAATGTTAGTTTGCTTCTAAAAATATTTTACCCCCTTGTCTCAAAATGTTAGTAATTCTTTAAATGCAATTATAGGGTTTTGCCTTGTGTGTGTTATAATAATCAATTAAGTAATTATTGTAACATACATTTGTTCATGTTTTCTAGCTGAGTGGTTTTCATTTGCTAAAGCATCTTAATGTTTTACCCTTTGTGATATTCTGATGTGAATCCCAGTTTCCCCATTGAGATCACATTATGTTCCACTTCACTTTTGCCTCAAATCCACAATTTAGAATCTATTTGTTTCCAGAAAAGTTGTGTGACAATGTGTTGGATAATGTGTAATAACAGAGCTCTCAACTCTCATGAACCAGGTCAAAACATCTGCATTCAAACCACCATCAGACTCTTAACGATCCAATGGTAAGTTGAGAATGTTCTGACACTGTCTGAACCTGTTGTTCCTGACACAATGGCGCTGTAATGGCAGAGGCAGACTCACTGGTGGGGAAGGGGAACTCCTTGTTGCAGTCTAAGTGTAGCTGTGCCTCCAGAGACAGTGTTTCGAAGCGATTGACAAAGAACTCCCAGCTCAGAGCTGGAATGTCTTTTTTGAGGAAGTGCAGCAGCAGCAGCTTGCTCAGGATGATGGGCCGATCTCTCACAACTGTGTCGAACTGGAAATCCATACACAGGCACAAGCCCTGAAGAGAAACAGACCAAAGGTGTTGTAGTGACAATACTGGGTGTCCTTTTCTCTAATTCAGCACATGACCAAATATTCAAATCCCACTTGCCTGATTGGTCCTGGTTTGATTCCAGATTAGTCTTGAATTAGACTTGGTTTGGTCCAGTGCTAGTCCTGGTTTTGTCCTGGTCTTGTACATGTTTAGACCTGGGTTAAACACTAGTCTAATCCCAATGTTGACCTGGAAGACTAAACTATTGCTTTATCTTGTGTGTTTGAGATTTATTTTTGAATTACAGAGTTATTCTGACTAAAGTCTGATGCACACTACAGAATTTTAGAGACCTAAATGATTTATTAATGTGAGCCAAGGTGCAGAAGACAGACACGGGGAGAATTGTGTAACATTTTACATGCAGCAGCTTCACCGATGTCTATAATGTGCATAATGTGACACACGTGAGCATCTACTTTCACATTAGTCTCACTCTGTATTTTTAAAGAATGTTTCAAACTGGTAAATATGGTGCACGGTGGCAAAGGCGGTTAGCGCTCTTGCCTTCCAAGAAGGAGATCGTGGGGTCTATTCCCGGACCAGACCAACATCACATGATCTCTCTGGGTGGAGTCTGCATGTTCTCCCCGTGTTACCGTGGGTTCTCTCCGGGTTCTCCGGCTCCTCCCACCGTCCAAAGACATGCATGTGTTAGGCAAAATTGGTGACTCTAAATTGGCCCTAGTGAATGAATGTGAGAGTGAACTGTCTGTAATGTCTATGTCTCTGTGTCGGCCCTGCGACAAGTTGGCCACTGTCCAGGGTGTACCCCGCCTAAGGCCCGAAGTCACTGGGATAGGCTCCAGTCACCCGCGACCCCGAAAGGGAACAAGCGGTAGAAAATGGATGGATGGATGGTTTCAAACTGGATTGATGCGATTTTTTGTGGATTTTTCATGAATTTGCCAAGAAATGGACAAGAACTCTAAAGTTTAGGTTCTAAACTTTATAGCTTTAGCAGAGGTGAGTAGTGACTTCCCTTGTGGCTCAGTAAGACCTCCTCAGCCTCTCCATCTCCTCTTCTTGACCATCACCTTTGCGTTGGCTTTTTGGACCACTATTTTCCCTTCTATTGCCTTTAACCTAAAATAAACGACACAAATCTGATCATATCTGCAGTATTTCACCTGTAGCGCGGGCCTCTTGATGGTGTCCAGGAGGAGCCGAGCCCGCGTGGCCACAGATGGGTTGACGTCCTCCACAGAAGCCAGGAAACAGCAGAAGGCGTGGGCCAGAGAATACTTGAGCAGGTGGTTCTTTGTGACCGCGCCAATGTCCAGGAAGCGACACAGCACTGCCACCTTCTCCGCTGGAAGCATTAAGCACAGGCAAAGCCATTATGGACTGTATCACTGACAATAAAACACTAAATACCAAGACATTTGTCACAGCAATCGTGGCTGCCAGATTTAGAACTGAAAGGTCAAATATGAGAGTTAATTATAGAGTTCTAGTATCTTATTTTAGCATCATCTTTCTGGTGCTTCTTTAAATAGAATGATACGTTTGGGCTTGAAATAGCACCGCAACATATGTACAAAATAGAAGTGATCACTCTTTGTATCTAATTTTAGATGACAAATCATTAAATATCAAAGCTTTTTGCACATAATAGATGTTTAGTATTGCATGTGTTGGCCACTAGGTGTCAGTGCAGGAGTTTAGTTTGTTTGCTGTGCTAGAAAATCCAAACAGTAATTGAGTTTACCAGAATTTGCTGCACAAATAAAGTGGAAAACGGTGTGTAAAAGTTAGAGATTTGAGTCAAAATATTAGTGATTGGTCATAATCCTGTTATTGGAACGCATTTAACAAACTGGTATGAATCATTACGAACAGACATTACACAGTACAAGAGAAATGGTGATAAATGTAATTAATGCAAGTGTGTGTGTATTCTGTATTTCTTTACCTGCTTCAAATCTTATCTTCCAGTCTTTGTGGTTGAAATTGGTGTTGATGAGCTTCCAGAAGATGTCCGTGCCATGGGACAGGGAGAGGGCGTGCAGGAGCTGAGGCACAGCCAGAGACGCCAGCTGACAGAACTCCGACTTCAACATGGACCACAGGCTAAAGCGAAGAGCAGCATACTTTTAAACATATACTACAAGAATATACTGTTCTTGTAACTGTTAAAGAGGGATATCAGGCGGTTGGTACAGACCAGGGGATGAGCATCTTCTCCTGAATATACGCCAAAAACTGAGGGTGATCCTTCCGAGCCAGGTACAGGCACTCTCCATGGAGGCACAAGATCTTCAGGCAGTTCAGCATGTTGAACAAAATGTCCGGCTCCTCAAATTTGGACATTTCCTAAGCACATTAGATGGGACAAAGATAACAGCTTTTAACCATGTTATAACAGTGTTTTCCATTATCATAGTGATCCTGCAATGTCCTGTTTTTTCCTCCAACTGAGGCTCGAGGACTCAAAACATTCTTGTTTTTACCTACCCCCTATGAAAATGTAAGACTGAGTGATGCATGTTGGGTTCTAAATTGTCACAAAAAAGCATGTAAAGCACAAATCACTCTTGATACAGTAAAATGTAACAAGGCAACACTTCAGTTCTGCAGTTTTGAACAGCAAGTCAATAGACCTGCTTTTTAGATCAATATTGTGTTTTACAGTGAACAAAAGGATAAACGATTATTTACTTATTTACTTATAGTTCAATACTAAAAAGAAGCATATGTCTCCAGCCTAAAACCTTCTTGTAAAAGAGGCAAATAAATGTGGTATTTTATGTTATCAGGTACAATTTATATTTTTACAGAAAATTAACATTTCACTAAACATTTATTTATTTGGTGTATATAATATGACTTTTTAAAATGCTCCATTGTTCTTTTATGCCCATTTAACTCAATGTCTTTTTAAAAAGTCACATAGGAACTGAGACTGGGGCGGCTTAGAAAACACGTTGATAATTTACCGATATTTGACTGATCAGTATTTCCAATCACATAAAATACCTGCAGGACAGTGTAAATAAGCTTCAAGGACACTGGGAGTTGCTGGTAGCAGAACTTCACATCCGAGTTGTTTCTCATTGCTAAAAAACAGAACAATCAGATTAAAAATACTTATAATTGTATGTGCATATGTATATTAGTGGTAGCAGTCATGGGTACGTGGATTATCAGGAGACTGGTTGCTTGGGTTGTCGGCGTTGGTGCTGCTGGGGTTGTCTCCCTCCACACTCTCCTCGGTGTCTGCTCCCAGGGAGAACTCGGCTGAATGAGGCAGGATCAAGGTCTCCTCCAGATTGTCTGTGGGCTCCTGGAATCAAACAGACAATTACCAATAATGTGTGTCTTTTACACAGCGGAATGGTCTGTGTTTGCAAAGAAGATAGAAATATGTGCAGGCTCAATGAGGGGAAAAATTCAATATGATTCCAATCGATATATGCGCACAATTATTCATGTACTCACCAAAAGTTACTTGTAGAGGAAGTATAGACTTATATATAATCATTAGTAGTGTTTTGTGTCAGATGGACAATTTAACATAACATTAATTTAACAACACAAGTGTGTCCGTGGCCAGGCCGAGGCAGAAGTTTATGTCTTTTGTGCCTAACTTTCTTATCAAAACCAAAACAACACGTCACTGGACATTCAAATCATACTAAAACAAAATATACAGAGTGATTTGTTTTTGTGGGGCAGAACAAACTTGTTGTTTTTACAGATTTATATCAGTTTGGTCACTGTGTTCATCTCCCCGAGGTTCTCACATGGGCCAGCTCTATCAAAACAAGCATGGTTATGAGGGGAAAAGAAATATCACAGGGGACAGAAAAACACAGCAGATTTTGCAGAATTAATGAGCACTAAACTCTATTAATCTGAGATGAGAGTTTAATTGTATTCTAAAGGACAGATGACCAATGAGCTTTGTTTCATATGCATCATTGAAATAATCTGATTGCACAGTTCTCTTTGAGTTTGACTCGTGGCGCGTCAGAAGCAGTGACCAGACTCACCCATATCACACAGAACAGAATGTCATTTTACAGAATTAAGATTGTTTTTCCGATTACACCGTTTTAGTACAAAAATATCGTCAATAATTGCACATCACTAACAAACTGTTTATTTTCCTCTTTATTTTAGATACAATGTGAAAATAATCTATGCTGCAATCTTTTTTTGTAGTGTGACCAGGGTCATTTTGAAAGGCTACATTTCCCTGGTTAATGTTTTGTACTTGATGCAGTCACATCGGCGCTGAGCCTCACCACAAGGCGTATCTCCTCTCGGGGGGTCAGCCTCTCCAGGAGCTCACATCCCAGCTGGTAACACAGGATGCTGGATTGGCACAGGCTGCACTCCAGGGCCTTCTCATCCTTTTGGCAGGTGTGGGAGCCGCCCCACGGGGCCTGGAAGACGTTGTTGATGATGCCTACGATATCCTTCCCCAGGCTGCTGTCTAGACCCAGCATCACACCATCGTCCTGGAGCTCCATCTGGGACAGCGGGGGACACGGGCATAACAAGTGGGGCCACAGAAAATAGAACACAGCACGCAGAGCTCCAAATCCCTCCTCTGCACAGGGTAGAATAATGTCAGGCTAAAGTATGATGTCAAACTGTTAGCCTTACGTCAAACACCAACATTATAATAATATGTTTTAGGGCTGAAGTGAATAGATTAATAATATATATAAAGTAATAGTAATAATTAATACATTGTTTTTGAACCATACACAAAATCTAGGCTAAAAAAGTATTTATTCAGACTGTCTTTTAACACTGTAATGTAATGACACTTTATTTTTGTTTGTTTTTATTTAGTTCTGTATTTTGTATTGCCTTGATTTTATTGTGAATCACTTTGGTCACTTTAAGTGTTGTAAAGGGCTCTATAAATAAAGGTTGATTGATTGATTGATTGATTGATTGATTGATACACAGATTTGTGCCTAGAGAGGTTTTATGACCGCAAAATGACGCGAAATGTATGTTTTTTATGAACAACCAATTTTGCTGTAACTATAGGATTTACTGTATGAAGATATTCTCTCTTTAGCTTCATCTTGATCAAATGTATTAAAAATTTCTTATTCAGTGTCCTTTTTCCAATCATCTAATCCATTACTGTAATACTCTCCAAATAAATTGAAATAATCGTTAGTTGCAGCCATATTTTGGGGTTTGTTTACCAATATCCACATTCGAAAAACAACATTTTGAGAAATTACGTTAAAACATTTACATCTTTAATTAACAATGTGCTGTGATTGTAATAAAGAAAATAGAAATATAGTTTAAGTCATGCTTGGTCTTGACTTTAGTTTTTTATTTGACAATTTGAAGAAAATCTGAACATTCATTAATTGTGTCTCCCCAAACCTCCACACATCTCAGTCCTACGTCACACCGTTCCGAAGCAGAAACACACAAAATCCCACCTGCTTCAAGACGAGGTCGAACATGAGGATGAAGCAGCCCAGGTTCATGTCGTCGTCGTCACAGTCCAGATCCAGGGCGCAGTTTGCCGTGGCGTGACCCAGGTTTTTGAACGGGCTACAGCGCAGGGGGCTCCGAAAAGGGCTCCGGAACGGGCTGGGGAATGGGCTCAGGGTGTTGTGTTGCCCGCGGCGACCTGGATCGGACACCACACTCACCTGCAGAAAATATATATATATAAAAAACCTTGTTCTCTCGAAACATTTCTCTTGAGGGCAGGAGTTGACATCGCTCTGTGTTTAAGGCACTGTGTAGAAATGACTCAAACATTGACCTAATCGTTCTAAAGTCTGATATATTTCCCTGCTATAATTTTGTAGCTTAAAGTCTGCACCTGATTTTGACTGTCTTAAAAACATGAAAAACAGAACTAGTTCATTTTAACTTTTCCGAACGCATTCCTGTTATTCTAATTATTCACAGCGATGAGTTTATTTGATTGGATTATTTATCATTTTATTTATTAAATCGCTTTTCACAACTTCCAAAGGCCGTCACGATAATACTACTAACAAAGGGCATGCTAGCAGCGCACTTCCAGGTTCTCGGACGACAAAACGCTTTATAATTTGATGCAAGCAGCACACAGCGGCCTCATTTTGACCCCAAGAGCAGCTTTTTTTTATGATTTTTCCCTGATTTTGCTCAATTGCACGGGAAAAATCAAGTAATTCCGACAATTGAAAGTCAAATCAACTGTCAAGTCTGTAGATTGAATAATGCCACCTCTTTTAGAAAAAATATTATGATAAAAGGTTAACCGTCTATCTTAACGTCTAATATTAACGAGCACTGTCATTTCCTCTTGTCACTGTGTCTGATTCAGGTTCATTGAAGTGTGGAAGTTTGGACTTTGTACCAGTCCTGTCCTATTCTGTAGCCACAGCTGCCCCAGGGACGCAAGTGTGGCTGCTAATCAACACCATCGGCCCCTCTGTCCAACACCAATCACGCTGGCAGCACTTTCTTAGTACATACACCAGATTTTATCCATCAATTAGACCAAAACGACCATAGAATTCTTAGCTTTCAGTCGCCTTTTAGACCTGTTAAAATGTTGTGACACCTGAACAAAACCTATTGAGAGCGTGTGCTGTTTTGGCACTTATCTCATCTTTACAAAGACAGGAGTGCACAGTCGCTTTATTTGCAGTGATAAAGCTACATCACAGTCAACCTCAATTAATCCCTTAAAAGAGCTATATTTAGACACTGCCAGTTACCATAGCAACTTACAGTACAGCCAAGTGAATTGTCAAAATAGAAGCCAAGTCAAGGAGAGAAATATGGCTGGGTTTCAGATGACGCGACATCATTAAACAGCCTGTTGTGCAAAATGACTCCATTTGCAGATTAAATAGTGTGTTTGGATTTATAATATAGACTGACAATGGATAATTGAAAAAATATCACATAAATGATCAGATATAGTACATTTTTAGATTTTCCTTTTATAAAAACGGTTTCTTACGTAAAGAATATAAAACTATAATCAATACTGGCCAGTGCCCTCTTCTAACAGTGTAAAATTATCCCTTTTTACAGCCTGAAAACAAGTTAGGAGAAAAATATGAGGGGATTCATTAAAGAGGCATTTTCCGTTTTTTAAAATGTAATAAAGTCAAATCTGTTTTGCCCCAGTATATATATTGATATATTGTAAATAAATATTGTAAAAGCAGCTCTTAAGGTCAAAATGAGACTGCTATGTGCTGTCTGCATCTAATTATATAGCTTTACCGTGACGGCAAAACTCGCTCTGACCTTAGATAGTTACAAAAAGTGCTTATAAACTCATAGCAGTGAATGATTTGTATACTCAGAAGGCAGTATACAAATCCCAAGGCGTGGATTGTGTGGCGGTGGGTGGAGTTTGGCGCAGGGCATCTTTAAAGCATGTGTTTGTGGCACGCCCCTTCTCTCTCTCAGCGCGCCACTCACCTGCTGCCAGCGGACACTGACCCTTTGTTATCTTATCCTTTTCTGTTCATCACCACACCACACTTACCACACCATCACATACTCCTAATCATTTACCTCTCTCATTGGAGGCTATATTTTCTGGAATTTATTGGCGCGGCTCAGAGCCGGGTTGTGACAGTGCTCGGAGTTAGTGGCATTCTTTGGGGTTTTGTTAACGCTGTTGTGCTCTGAATTTAGCTTTTTGTTCAATGTTTGTTTATGCAGATGGAGGCGTGGCTTGTTGAGAACCCCAATTTATGAGCAATTACTTTGGACCGATGCAACAAGTTCTGTTTTTCACATTCTTCAGACTAAAAATCAGCGTCTTTGACTCGGCTGAAGCCCTTTCATGACAGTGACTTTGGCTCACCCGGCGAGCGCCAGTGTTGCCAGACAGATCTGCACGTGCCTTCCTCTGATTGGCCAGCTCCTTCAAAGAGTTGACGCCGTCTGAGAACATCCCGATGAGGAGCTGAAGAGGGACCACAATATCTAGCTCTGATAACACCTACAGCAGAGACAAAGAGACATTTATAAAGCTTTTTGTTAAACTCCTTCCTACTTCTGGTGGTTGTATTTGTGTGCAGAATACTTATTATTTATTTATTCTATTAATTCCCGGTGACATCATTAGCTTGAAACAAACAATAGTAGTGATGCATAGTGAAAACAAACATGTATTCCTTAGACACAACTTATTTCATCCTTCATTAATGCTGTCTATTGTAGTTAATGTAGTTATGGAAATATGCAATAACCTCAAATATATATATGAGTATATTTCTTTCAGATATGATACTAAAAATGTAGATTGTATGTAATGTATGTAGCTGTAAGACAAGAAATGCAACTGGTGAAAACAAAAATAGATAAATCACAATGTTTAGCAAGTCTGAATTAATTATTAGAATAGCCAAAATATAAAATGAACAGGTCGACTGTTTCATCATCAGACAATTATTTCTATACCACATTGAGATTTTTAAACACATCTTTAACCAAATAAAAAGATGAAATATGGGGACTGAAGGCTACTGGATAAAGAATATTGTTATTATGACATTTTGATTTAATAATGCACTGTATTTGTTATAAAAGCTCTTTTCTCATGTGTTTTAGAGTCTGTTTAGTAATTATCTTTAAAGTTGACTCATCACAATTTGCAACTAATCATTAAATATATAAAAAAATATAAATAAACTAATGTAAACAACAGAAGCAAATATAAAAAGCCATTCTAAATTGATCGACACATTCGCTACATGAAGAATACACTAGGGATTGACACGTTATATTAAGATAAACTCTGTATTTTACTGACTTGCCTGACCAAAATGCTGCATCTAAAAGTATTGCCGGAATCTTTTTGATCAGAGCTACGACAGAAAACGTGATCAATGCGGCGTCGGAGGCAGACTGTGAGCACATATGAGCTGAAAGACAGAATCCCTCCTCCCCGTCTCCGTCAGCGACCCAGATCCATATTCACACGGCGAGACAAGCTGTTCCGTTCAGGCCCTGTGGACAGACGCGTGCGACAGGGGACAGACAGGGGACGTGTGTGTGTGTGTGTGTGTGTGTGTGTGTGTGTGTGTGTGCGTGCGTGCGTGCGTGCGTGTGTGTGTGTGTGTGGCAGAGCTTACATGCAGCCACAGAAGAGCCTGCTCCTGCACCGACGCTGGGTACCCCGAGAATCTGCAGCTGATGAAGCCAAACATCTCCTCCATGGAGAACGGCAGCGGGCACAGCTCAATGTCAAACATCTTACTGCAAGGAAGAAGATACAACGTGTTTAGATGTGACGTAGTATCTGTGGATTAATATAATAGGGAAGCAACTGACGATTGTTTAAGTAATGCATTAATCTTGTGCTTATTCTTTCAATGAATCGATAAGTTGTTTAGGTCGCACAAGGCCTGTGAATGTTGAAGTTTAACTAAATTAGAGCCATGGCAAAGCTAACAGGTTACAACTATTATTCCATTACTAAATTAGTTGACGATTATTTCAGCAATTGTGTATTTGAATTAATGAATGACCTTGTTTCAGCCCTAAAATGTAACACAAAACCCATTGACTCATTTCCAACAATTACTGAGATTGATTCACATACTACAAAAGTACTTCAGTGACTAAACCGCGACTGTACTGCGGAATACATCTAACAAACTGCAGTATCTCAATAATGAACTGCAACTTCAGTAGTTTATATTCAATCTCCACTTGACCATTGTTTAAAGATGTAGAGCAGTGGTCCCCCAACTTTCTGACTCGAGGGCCACATTGGGTTCTAAAATTTGGCCGAGGGGCCGGGCCAGGAAAATATGGTGTGTTTGTGTGAACTAATGAATTACTATAAATTACACGCAAGATTTGACCTGTAACTTGTAACAAAGCAACAAATGCAAGGCTCAATGTACAAATTGTTTTCCAAATGCATTAAATAATGATCAATTATCTACTGTCTTCTACTGTCCACAAGAGTCTTCTACTGTCCTCAAGAGTCTTCTACTGTCCACAAGAGTCTTCTACTGTCCACAAGAGTCTTCTACTGTCCTCAAGAGTCTTCTACTGTCCACAAGAGTCTTCTACTGTCCACAAGAGTCTTCTACTGTCCTCAAGAGTCTTCTACTGTCCACAAGAGTCTTCTACTGTCCTCAAGAGTCTTCTACTGTCCACAAGAGTCTTCTACTGTCCACAAGAGTCTTCTACTGTCCTCAAGAGTCTTCTACTGTCCACAAGAGTCTTCTTCTGTGTCAAACATTGGCCCCGGTGGCCGTTTGTGGTGAATTTTATTTTCTGCGCGCCACAGATTTTCTTGTGCTCGCACTAAGTGCGAGCAGTGCGCTAAGTGCGAGCAGTGCACTAAGTGCGAGCAGTGCGCTATGTGCGAGCAGTGCACTATGTGCGAGCAGGGCGCTAAGTGCAAGCAGTGCGCTATGTGCGAGCAGTGCACTATGTGCGAGCAGTGCACTAGTGCACTATGTGCGAGCAATGTGCGAGCAGTGCACTATGTGCGAGCAGTGCACTATGTGCGAGCAGTGCACTAGTGCACTACGTGCGAGCAGTGCACTATGTGCGTGCAGTGCACCAGTGCACTATGTGCGAGCAGCGCGCAGCTGCGCAGGCGCACAGCTTAGAGGGAACAGTGGCATCTCTTGGGGAAATGTGGGCATTACAGGTGAAAGGTAAAATGAACGGCCAGCCACAGTATCATGAGTTTGAATCCTGACTCAGACATTTGCTGCATGTCCTCCTTTCTCTCTCATCATTCCCCTTCCTTTCTTTCTCATTCCATCTACTGTTTTTTTTTTCCATTTTTAATATAACTTGGACAAGCTTGGCGGGCCGGATTGAAAGACCCAACGGGCCGGATGTGGCCCGCGGGCCGTAGTTTGGGGACCACTGATGTAGATAGACTGATATGATTTAATGGAGAAATATTATAATTATTTTCTAGTATTTTGTTATAAACTATAAAATATATTGATAGTAATTTTACATTTTGTCAATTGTAAACAGTAAAAATGATTTAAAATGGCTGATTATTAGAAATGACTTCCTGTTAAATGTCCTTCCTTTCTTCCTGTCATTTCACCAGTGAAATACCTTTTTCTTGGTTTTACTGTTGTAAAATGACACAACATTCCTGAATCTTTACATGCGTGATTTGGAGTTGATTTGAATTTTCTTGTTTTTTAAATAAACGCAAGTAAATATAGTGAAACAGGCGGGGATAGGGGGTAGGTGAAAACAGAAAAGTTTTGATAACTCAAGCCTCAGTTGCAGAAGGATACAGCATTAGCATCATGCATAATTCAATCAAAACACAAGCTGCTGATGAAACATGGCTAAAAGCTCTTGAAGGTTGCCTTTGCCCCTTGCACGTCCCCTTTAAAGTGTGACTGATGACGCAATCACATTCTTTTTGCATTGAAAGGTTTGTTGATTCTCTCTACTGCGAAAAGTGGCTTTTTCAGTTCTGCTTGTGTTGTTGCAGTGGAGAAAGTACCTGAGCACTTCCCGAAACTCTTTGAGCTGGTTGTCTGGCACCTCAGTGCGGATGGCCTCCAGCCACTCGGGCATGAAGCACTCCCACAGGGGCTGGCTGATGACATTATAAGGTATCAGACACAGGATCCTGTTCAGGCCCTCCTTCAGCTGAGTCACTGCGCTGCAGGACTTGTCCCAGTATCCTCCCACCTAAAGACAGATGGGAAACCAATCCAGTATTTAACACATGTTACTCCAAACAAAATGCCTTCTTTCATTATGAGAACAGCCTAATTCACAACATTCTTAACCACCCGTATTTAAAACAGGTTGGTACTTTTTGAATTTGATTTTAATTGTCATTTTACACATAATTGACCCTCTGTAATAACCGGGCCTGTCCCTATAAAACCAAATGTGCACAAAGTTGAATAAGTTAGGACAAACACACTACAATTAAATAATGTGTTCACTATAATTATGTGTTTCATGAGCTTTTGCTGTTATGCATGCCATTTTCAGAACTTTTGACCATTCAAAAGATGTATTTTTTTGCTTTATCTTTTTAAATTGCTTTATCTTTTTAAACATCCAAAAAAACCTTCAAAAAGTAGTGCTGTTATTGTGCCAGTTGTCAGGACAGTAAGCCCAGAGCGCGGTAAATCACAGTGAAGCTTCTCTCTTCTTCTCTCATCTCATCTTACCCGGGCAAACTCTGCTGGTTTGGGCAGCAAACACATGACCATGACGTCAAAGCGCACTTCACACACAGTCTTCAGCCACTTGGTGACAAACTGGGGCTTGAGCTTCTCCACCAGGCTGCCCACCTCGTCGTCCATCATGTAGGCAGTGGAGTGGAACCACTGGAACACCATACTGACCAGGCGGGCCAGGCTCTCCGTGGGGGTGTTCTCATTCGGGGTGCACAAGCTCACCTGGGAGAAGATAACAAGAGAATCCTTTGGCATTTGGATCAGTCAGACGTTTGACTAGACATTTTAATCCAGTTTGGGTATTTAAATTTGAGTTTTAGTCAAGACATAGTGAAATAATGCTTTTAAGTAGGGCAAAAATTATTATTACTATTAGCTGACAATTCAAACGATTATTTCTAGACTGTCGACATTTTAACCAAATAAAGGTTGAAATGTGGTGACTGAAGGCTAGAAATGTGTTAATCTATTTTTCATTTAGCATTTAGTTAATTTATGCTTGAAAAGATTTAGGTTATAAAAGGGGGAATGGCACCGTTTCATTTGGCGCATTGATCTCCACTTTTCTTTTCATTTTAATTTGCTTATAATAAATGCTAATACCTCAGGACAAAATATAACTTAATTGTTGACTGAATACATTTGAATGGGCGGATTACGCACCAGAAACCAAATGCCAAATTGACTGAGGAGGCGCTGGTCGTGCTGGTCGTCTTCTTTGTTGTCGTACTCGATGTTGTCCAGGGAGTGATGGGACGAGGACAGGCCCATTTGCCTTCGCCTGTTCATTTCAAACTCTCGCTGCTCCGCGTGGATCTCTGCCTCTTTCAGCAGACTGTGGAGGAACAGAAATGATGGAGAATGCATTAGAATAAACAGGTTCTTATATTCTTAACGGCCATTCAACATTGAGATCAAGGATGGTAAAGTGTCTATGGGAGAAAATGTAAGAAAGGCAGGTGTTTTGACCTGGTTTATGTGCAATATTTTGGTAGTAGTTGTGTCGGTTTGATGCCCCAAGAAATTTCCTGGGGCGGTTGTGATTAATTAAATATTATCTATATTAATAGTAGCAGACCTAGTATTATTATTGGGAGTATTAATAATAATATGTCATTATAAATAGCCCCTGGTATTGTTTTAAACAATATGCTTTTTCTTTCTTTCTTTTATTTTTTTTAAGGCCCAAAGTCACTGGGATAGGCTCCAGTCACCATGACCCCTAACGGGAACAAGCGGTAGAAAATGAATGAATGAATTAATTAATTAATATCTTTAATATTAATAAAAATGCTATTTAAAGGGTCTTTTTGATCATCTAACTCTACCGCCTAGGAATAAAATGAGTAACTTTGGTCAAGAGTTATAAATGCTTGGCCACTAATAAGCCTTTCCATGTGGTTGTGTGTTTGTTGGTCTTTTATTCCCAAACACATCCGCAGTACGAGTTTGGTTCAGAGTTTTGAATCAGAGCAGGTCCATTTCTCTGCTCACACAAACTCCTCCTCTCACTGTCCTTTAGTGTAGAGACTGACCAGGACCAGAGCACATGGAGCGCACTGACCACTGACGTCTAACATGAGACACACAGTCTGGACCGAGCCCCACTATTTTAACCCGTTTTGCTGCATCGTTTTTGTAAAACCTGCTCCTTGTGCAGGAGCCTCTGGTCACAGACAGAACAAGCTCTCACTGTAAACTTTAGAGGAGAGACAGAGGAGGCAGAGAGCACTAGTGACGTGATCTGTCGGGTCAGGAAATTCTCATTTCATTGCGGGGCGGGTTATAAAATACTGACCGCAGTATCTCATGTCCACGCTCCATGTGTCTTTGCATTTAGACGTGTCCAAATTCAGTTCTTCATTAGACTAATTTCTCTGTAAATATGAGTCGGACTGTAATAAAACACGTTGTATTTTGAAGCTTAACATACAGAGAACACAACTCTCTCATTTACACCTGTGAGAGAGTGAGGATGAGAAAGAACATGCATCATCCTACATGTTGTCAACCGTTTAGAGCTTTTATGTATGTTTTCAGACTGAATCAAAACCGCAGTCCAAATTACACTGCATTTCAATTCAGAACCTTTTTAATGGACGCTGTGCAGATCGGGGTGAAGTGAATACAATTGCGGGACACGTGGGCTTGAATAAAATCCGACCCGCGCATCACTAGAGAGCAACTCACTCAAACCTGTTGTATCTCCTCTCTTTACTCAGCCTTACACTTGCTATCGGATTTTGCCAGTGACAAACAGCTAAAACACCAGTTTAATCCTCGTCAGGTTGTGTTAAAACAGACAAAATGTGGCGATTTTTTTTTTTTTTTGGACAGGCAATGTATTTGTTCTGGATTTCAATATTGTGAAAACCATATTTAAGTTTCAATTATTTATACTGATAGAGAGCACGTTGAACTTAGGTCCAGTAATTACAACAGTATGAACCATAAACCAGGTCAACACATCTGCAATCTGACAGTTGAACAGCAGATTCTACCGTAGAAATCTGACCTGTTTTACAATATTGTGATTCTAGAACAGTCTATACATTCCCTTCGATCGTCGATATGGCCCACCCTTGAGTGCAAATGACTCCCACAACACCCCAACACCAGCCCCAGCAGTGGTCTGTGTGCACCTTATGACGGCCTCCACGGTGCACACCAGCTCCTCTGCTCCGCACTCCCGCGTGTTGACGGGAGGGGGCGAGGTCTGGTACAGATGGGTCTCCGCCGCAGCCCCCACCTCGCTGTGGTGGTTGACATGGCAACGCTTGCAGTAGCGGACAGGCCGGTTGCCATGGCGCCCGCAGCAGCCGGCCGAAAAGCAGGTGACCACGGCCCGCCTGACGTGAGAGCTACAGTTCTGCAAGGGCAAGGAACAGCACAGAGATGAGCACCAGGACACGACAGGATCTAGTCTGTGATTATTTGTGTTTATAAATTAATTCAATAAAGTAAAAATCCTTCCACATGTTAGATAATGTTGCGTTATGCACTTTGAACCTAATACAGCCTATAATATTTATGGGTTTCAGCTTCAACCTTTTGAATCAATCATGCTAGTCGTTAGCTTCACTATATTTTCATGATTTAAAAAGCCAATATGTGTTAAAAATGTTATCTGTCAGTTGTAGCCATAGTTTAACAGTCATTTAAGTTAAATTTACTTTGTTGAAACAGTTTTATCATGTTTATTTTTGATAAAGACACGTAAATCTCGTACCGCCTTTGTCAGCAAACAGATTCAATATTACACTAAAATCAGTTATAAGTTAGTGCTCAGGTTTATTAACAGTTAAAATTTGTATTTCCACACACATTGAGCTCATATTTAACTTATATGAATGTTTAAAAGTTAAATTGTATTGATAGGATGTTAGATGTGGTTTGTCCACCTTTGTGTTGCCGTAGTACGAGACCAGGACATGCACAGACATTTTGAGGCAAAATCGGACTCAATTTTGGGAATCACAGAGAATTCAACAATCAAAAGACAGAATATTTAGTTTTGCTATTGCTATGGTAACGACCCCACTTTTTCATGATTTTGAAACCCATGGCCAGGTATTTAGTCAGTTATTATCATTATCCATGACTTATTCATTCCCATTGTCATGAAAAGCCACTACAGCGAGCGAGACACACAATTTAGAAGATTTTTCTTAGACCAGATGCCCTCCCAACCGCAACCAGGCGTGTGCAACTGCAGTAACCAACAGGGTCTTGCTCAAGAGCATGATGACAGCATATGTTCTTTCAGTGTGTGTTTACAAAATAAATCCAACAGACCCGATAGAGAGCCAGTTCATCAATAGCTCTGTTTGCACACACACCATAACCCCATTATGATCTGATTTCTGGACCATAAAGATGATTTCAATGACGTACAAACCGCAACATTTGAAAGAAATTAAATGTATGTGTAGTTTTCATATCCTTTTCATAACCTTTTTGTTCCAATCAGATTTTGAGTGGGCGTGTAACAGTGGATTGTTCAGTACAATACATTTTAAAGTATTTAATTCTTCAACATTTTCTCTTTCATTTGCATCGTTGCCACGTTAATTTGCCCATTTTTGCATGACATTTAAATACTCCGATGACTCCAGACAAACAGTTTTATTTTCACATCAATCACCAATTATATGCATGTTCATTCTAGTTCATTTGTTACATAATTTTAACATGTTCAAAATGCTCCTTCCTTTTTCATCATTTGACCCTGTCTCGTACCCACATCGTGACGCTTCCACTATCCCCAGGCTATCTAAAACTTCTAAAAATAAAAAGGATACCACCAGAGGACGCCCCTAATCTGATCAGCCACTAATCTTGTGCCATTAGAGAGATGCGCTGCTCTCTATCAAATGAATACACTCAGGTGGTTTGGCCTCAACAACTCAAACTCACGGTTATGTCACGGAATACTACTCAAACGGTGAGTTCAAAGGCTTTCAGGAAAATTGAAGGCTTATGGTTGTAACTGCTGGACAAAATAGATGGAAAAGCACCAGTTTATTGTAAGAGTTGGGTGGTCCATTGCCTACAAGATAATAAAAACTACAAGGTACACAAATACTGGTAGAAAAAAAGGTTAAATAAATAAATAATGGTTTTACTTACAGAAACGTTGTCCCCCCCAATTGTTTTTCCTTCAAATATTACCACAAATTACACTTTTTAATGAAACTCAAATACAAATTTGAGCCTAGAATCTAATATTTTGTCCCATCTTTTTTAACAGAAAAGCAAACTAACTGAAATTTCTACAATAAAATTCAATATTTTTGCTTTTTTTTGTTAGCGAGACTTATTTCCATCAGCATTTATATGATATCTGATGTCGGTTAATCATTGCGTCAGTTTAATTTTGCCTCCAGTTAGAACCATTCATGAATTTTCTGATGAATTTTGATTCTGACATTTTGATCATTGTAATCCCCAAAATGACAGATTCCTTCACAGTAGTTATGGCAATAGCAGAGACCACCTCACACCTGGAGCTCTAGTGCTTTATCTGAAAACATGTTTGATGCCGTGAGCCACAGATTCAACACGAAAGCACAAACATCACGCCCCAGCAGCTTCGTTCAAACCACTCCAAAAATAAATGACCTTGTACACTGTTGATGCGGCTTCATTGATATCAAGATTTACAGGAAAGGTGTGGTAATGTTTGTGCTACGATTTTTATATTTGTAAAAGGTTTTTTGTAATGTCTGGTGCATTATAAATTAGGCGTGAAATTAAGAGCATGCTAAAACGGCACGGGATTAAGATTTTAGGGGATGATAATGGTGAAGCTGCTAATTAGACTGAATTATTAGCATGTTACAGCAAATTGCCAGGTTTGAGTTGGCATAACAACACTCTAATGTAACGTGTTTTTCACATGAGCGGGTATAATGTCTATGGTTGAAATGTGTAGGTAGCTAAAGGTACAGATATGTATTTCATGACGTATACTGTGGAACCTTCCAGTCAAAACAGTAACAACTTTTCAGCAAGATTGTTTCGCTTATTTGACTCTAAATGTGCATTGTACGTGTATATTTTTCAGACTGTGTACATTTTCTTTGCTCTGTCAAAACAGGGCATCTTGATTACTTGCGCTCGCATGAGAGTGGTTTCCCTAGTAACAAGTGTAGTTACCAGAAATTCAAAAATACTACATAACGCCCGTATGAAATCATGTTGCAATAGATGGATGGATACCGTGCTCACTTTTACGGTTGACTTGAAAATTGACAGATTTACGAAACATCGGTATAAATGGGAGGAATCTGTTTGTGTTTTTTACTAATAAATAAACAAAAACACAAGAATACTGGCTCTTTCCGTGTCGTAGACAGAGTAAAATCCAGAGAACACTCACAGCGTGTAACTTACCTTCTTTTGACAAATTGCCGATATCTCTGCTGCAAGAAATAGATCCATCATTAAAATCACAAACGTCCTCGTACAGTAAAATGGTATTTGGTCAGACATAGTAGATGTGTTAACTCACCTTGTGGTAGAAGAACATCCACGAGCCATTCAGCGTGGTCACTATAACGACAAACCACACATTCAACATTGTTATCACACTTTAACAACATAAAAGTATATTTATCTCTGAAGTGATGGAAGCACGCTGACTGTAAATGAACCTTTTCTCTCATTGAAATGCAAATCTGTGAGGCATGAACTGTATAGACGTAGTGAAACAAATGATGCCTGGTTGTGTAATGATGATCTCATTATAGGACCCAGTGGCTTGCGTAACTATGGCAACATTAAATGGAGAAATAATGCAGTGGGCAGAAGGTAATGGCACGACTGTGGAGCGATGGGGATGTGACACTTCCATACCCTGCGATCCTCTGGCTGCACTCCTCACATATGTACAGAGGTGGGGGCTTGTCTCCCAGGGCAACGGAGAGGGTCGGATCTATACACATCTGCAACGGAAGGAGACCAGATTAGATAGGCACGTGCAATGCAGGCAAACACGCAGCATTATGCACCGGAGAACTGCACCATAAATGTAGATTTAACAAAGACATTTCACAGTTTAAAGCGCTTATGTTTTACAATTTAGTGTGCAGTTTTTGTCTGCATCTGCGTTTTTAACAACCACTGCAGTAAAACAATGCCTTTCAGCCCCTAGAGCTTTAAATTTGATGTATTGTATTTAAGATAGGCAATAGGCATCAGTCTGCACTTGTATCCTTCATAAAGATGGCGCGAAATGAATTGCATAATGTATTCAATAGCCTGTATTTGACGGAAAAGTGATATTTTATTTGATATTTAATTAAAAATAATAATAAATCACACCAATGATTGCGGGCCGGCCCTCCGCTGCTTGCCTGGATTCGAATATGGCCCTCGGAAGAAAATAATTGCCCACCCCTGTCTTAAATGTATTGTTTGAGGTTTATTTATCAGACAAACGGGAAATGTCTGTCAAATGAATCACAAAAGTGCAGAAATATCACCGTATACCCTTATTTGGCTTTACCCCCCTTTTTATTTTTACTCAGCTCTTATTGTAGCATTTTTACTATAAATACTATAACTTGAATCAAATTTCACAATATTTTGATATATTTCCCACCTCTAATTTAGAGTACTAATTGATATTATTCGATGTTAAACTAGTATGGAAACTAGAATGTCAAAAAAAATCACGCTAACGGGACAATATTTACCCTCACCTGAACAATTTTAGAAAGAACTTTACCAGAACTAGTATATTGTCCAAAAAAACTCAAGCTTTTTGCTTAGAAGAGTTAGAAATTTGACTAATTATATTGTTAAATACAATTACAATGACTACAACTGAATCTTTTTCTACAATGTATTGTTAAATATCTATTATAATTGGTTTATAATTTGATAAACATATTTTTTACACAATTTAATTTTGTAAATCTTATGGCTTTGAAATGCTTTTCGTTATGAATGCAACTAAAAGTGCACTTTGTAATGTTTCTGGTGGAGTGTCTTCCATCTGCTTGTCTCCATGGAGATGCTATTGCCCAGAATGCTCCGCAGTGTGGCTTTTAACTTATCTATCTTGCATTTATTCCGTTACAGGTGTTTTGATTTTCAAAGCTCAGCCAACAACATGACTGAGAACTTATATTGTCACAGTTTATTGTCACTTAGTAAGTTTAATGCCATACTGTGTAACATCCTCTCTGTTCTCACCAGAAAAGTCACATTGTGCAGCTTTAAGGATAATTCCACAGCTCATTGTCCCATGTAGAAGAGAGACATTCAAACAAAAGTGGAACTAAATCTGATTTCAATAGAGAAACTGGGATTGACACATGTGAGTGATGTCAGTGATGTCAGGGCTTTAATCACAGTTACTATTGGATTTTATATTATTTGTTCATTTAATAGAAAACACTAAGCATTTTTGATGAAGGTTGAATCCTATGTTTTGGGTTTTACTGGAGAAATACTTTCAGAAATGTTGAGCCTGCAATAGCTTTTCATTTTATCTACAGTAATATTACAGACTTAACTAAAAATGAGGCTTGAAAATAGTATTCTTGCATCTTTTGTAATAGAGAAGCAAACTGATTTAGCATTTAATCATTGAAAAAGTGTTATGTTACTTCATTTTGCCTCCAGTCGTGTCCATTTCTGAACTTTGAACATTCTGATGACATTCTAAAAGGTCTTTATTGTATATTATTAGTTGTTTTCAGATTCTAGAGTATGATTATGTCGTACGGTCAAATGGTGGGGCAATAAACAGATTTTTATTAATTACATTGTGCTTTTTCATGAAATATCGGAAAGATAAATTCACAAATGTTCAATATTACGATTTATTTTGATGACTAGACTCTTTTTTATTACTACAAAAAGCAGGATTTTAACAATATTCATTTTAACTGCCCCCCCATCTTTATTAAAAAATATTGCCTTATAAAGTGTAGTAATGTCATCTGAAACCCATCGATTCCAATTGAGTTCATTTGACAGATTCTAACCTGCAACTCTCACATGTCGGTCAAGTTTTTTAACCATATATTTTTGAGTTTAGAACACTTTTGACACCACATTCTTTCCCCTTTGCCTCCGAATGGACGACTGAGCGGCTGCATACGCTCCACTCCGCTCCCTCGAAACCTACGCCTCGCCCCGTTCACAACCCTTCCCCTCTTGTCCTCCACGTTCAGGCGCAGCGCTGTAATTTACTAAGCTGTCCTCACGGGCGATGAAAGGGTCACGGTCTCCAATTAAGACCCCTCCTCCCCCGTTATCGCCTCCCCATCCTCGTAATTGAAATGTGGCTCTCGTCCGCACTCTTCTTTCTCAATTTGTCGGCTTGTTGCTGCGTGGAGCAGAGGCGGCAGAGGACATAAAACAAAGGGACGTGTTTAAAGTGAGACCGTATCATTGCCTCGCTCAAAAGCAGCTGCCTCAGTACTCGCTCATTTATTTACTATGTGACGTGCCAGGGCCAGAGGAGGAGAGCGGCCCAGCTGATGCAGCAGGTTTTCTCAACAAACGCATCTATTAAGGATGTTGGAAGAATGCGGTCTAAAATATATTGAATAGCATTTTTTGGGATTGATGTAAAATGATGTTATTGTAAGTCAGTCCAAAATAAATCACTATTTGCTGTTTTTTTATATGATTCTTACTGTGTTGGAATTGTTGTTGATCTCTCTTATTGTCTTGTTGTCCATTGAGTTTTTTTGTGGTGATTAAATGGGTAGAGGAGCCAAAATTAGTACTCGAGTAAAAGTAATGCTGCTGTAGAAGATTATGTAGTAGAAATACAAAATATGGACCCAAATAATAACTCTACTACAGTCTTACTCGCAGTGGGAGGACAGCAAACAAAACTTTTACATAATTCAAAAAATATATACTAAAATTAAAGAAAATCGACGGTATCAGAAGAGTACAGGATCTTCAAACAGTTACACGTAAATATAACTGCTTCATAACATATTTGTAGGAGTGTTAACAGCAGGGTTTGGATATTCTATTCTCAATGTAGGAAATCGAACATTTTTAACATTTTTCATCCAGTTTAAGTCATTTGCAGTTTGCCACGTGTGTCCATTCCCACTGCAAATTTAGATTGGGATTATATGAGCGATTCAGCCCTATAGCAATAAGTAAGATTAAATTGATTACACATTATCACCTTCACAGCCGGCTTATTGATGGCGTTGTGGCACTCTATGTGTTGACAGTGAATGGGATTCCAGGCTGATCCATTAGGTAAGGCAGGACGGGCGGAGGAGGAGGGACGGGAGAATAAAACAGACTTGGTTAGGCTTGGACAGCGCAGGGATCACCACAGAGAGGAATATTGGAGCTGGTAATGGGCTGACCGGTGTACTGCAGCCCTCTGTATTCACTGATGGCCCCCGGAGGTTTCAGATTAGGCCAGTAATGAAACAGCATCTGCACGGCCGGAGGCTTGACTTGTGACGGACCGTAGGAGATCACGTACAGTAGATCCTACGGACAAAAGGGTGCGTTACTAAACTGACAGCTCGAAATGAATAAAAAATGACCTATGATATAGCTTAAATATGTTAAGGTCATTTTGCTGCAATTTTGGTGATGGCAAGTAAAAATGTTATGTAATGAGGTGCCACAGACATTAACATCAGACTTAAAGGGGAACTATATTCGAAATCAACTTTTATGAGCTTTTACTCTTGTTACTACAGTATTTCCTCATCATTGTCTTTATTTTGTGTGTTGTGTAATATGTTTGTGTGATCCTGTATTGTTTTAGTGCCCAGAGAATTCCTGTTTTCACCTATACCCCGTATCCCCGCCCACATCCCTGTACGTAGTTGTGATCATTTGAAACATTTTCCAAGTTCTATAATGTCACGTAGCCACTTTTCAAGAATAAAGACATTTTACAGTAAATGACAATCTGCTGCTTGTGATGGTGAAATGTCACCATGAAGAGGCGGGGCCTATCGGTTCTGCAGTTTTGAAAAGGAAGTCAATGAGTCTATTTATATTGCTAAGCTCTTTTTAGATTAAGATGATGGTTTACAAAGAACAAAATGTAAAGTGATGATCTACTTATGTTATGTTCAATTTGAAGTACCTAAAAGAGCGTGACATGTCTCTTTGTTTGACTTAGTGTAAAGAACTTGATGTTGTTTAGTAGTTTGTAGTAGTACAAGTGGTAACACTATAATCTTATAGTACGCAAAACTATTCCTCTACTACTGAATGTATCTGAATCTGATTTAAGTTAGCATTACCTTCCATACTTCCTGTTTGTACTTCATCAGACACTCCAACAGCTGACAGTGATAAACTGCACACATGAAAAGGACATTTTAACTGAATATGTGAAAGAAAAGGGCAGAGCAGGTGTAAAACAGAGGTGTTTACCTGGATTGGACGTGTACTGCATTGCGATCATGAGCATGGAGGAGGCCGAGAGGTTGACATAAGCGGGCACACCTCCTTCTCTCCGAGTGGAGCCCACTACAGTCAAGCAAAGACACTCTCTTTTTAACATAGTACATGATCACAATTAACACATCTTAATATGCTGGTCATGTTCCGCTATGACTACCATGTGTTATTCATCGAACACTTTCTTTCTATTTGATATATAGAGGATGCAGATATAGTAATATCATGCATCAGCCAGCAATAAACATGTGCCAAAATATAAATAATATTGGTATTTTTGCATTGTCAATTGATCATGTATATTTTCTGTAATAAGAAACTATGCATAAAAAAGAACTGACACAAGAATATATAGCGTTTTTGCACTTTTACACTTTTATGTAAATGTTATAGTCTATTCACCTTGGGAGCTCGGGCTGCAACATTTAGGAAGAAAATCGAATTGCAAAGTTTTGCGATTGTGATTAGATTTGGGATATATGTTTAAAAAGTAGGACTCTGGGTCTCACTTCAGAATAAGACATAGATACAAAGCATTTATAAATATGTATTAATCAGTGACAAACAACTACCGTAACTTAGTCATTGAATAATCCTTTTCTAGAGCTTAGTTAGGGCTTGTTATTATTAATAACTAGTTTATTTATTTGTCATTATCATGTGTGATACATTTACATGGCATTTAATGTTGCACAGAGCCCAAAGGGAGATTATGGGTGTCTCCCCAAACCAAAGTGATTAGTTAATTATTGTAACACATTTATAAATGGTTTGTAGATGTCTTATAGTAAATGATCTGTTCATGATCTGTTCATGGGTTCATTTCACGATTAGTAAATAGTGTTGAACATTTGTAAATTCTAAGTTTATTTTTGTCAATGATTAAATAATGATTAACAATTTTCTATATGTTTTGTACCTATGCCTTATTCTAAAGTGTTGCACATTGTAAAGAACTCCAGGAGCATTTGAACATTGGAGAGACATTTGAACTGATAAACTAATACAAGAATCCTATGAATTTCAGAACATATTTTTGTAAAGGTGTAAACTACAGATATATGAAAGGACAGAGGACATTCTATTACCCAAACAATTGCCATCTTTGCAACATGAGAACATGCGGCAGCTCAAATTGGGATTTTGACTCTCCACTGCAATATATTGTGCAGCCCTATTTGGTGCAATAGTTTAACTTCAATTAACACATTTAAAGGTACGTTTTAGCACAGTTTAGATGGATTGTAAAAATATTATTATCAGAACATTACAAAAAAGTAAAACGCTATTAATTCATGTCAATATCACCCACCCGTATTTGATCATATCGCAAACTATGCAAGCTGAATGTATCATTTCATCTTTATTGTGGTATCAGAAGCCATACTTACATATTGCCATGGGAAGGAAAGAAGTGCTCAGGTACTCAATGATGTCTTTGTGGAGGAAGGGGGGGAAAGTGGCTAAAGTGGAGATCATGGTATAGGGTAAAGTGCTGAGAATATCGTCACTGAGAAAGGGCAGGAGGCAAGTTGTAGTGTAAAATATGGACTGTCCCAGATCTGATAAGAGAGGGAAGAGGCAAAAAAGGACAAGAGACACACAGACACTCATTCAATAAGCCGCACTTACAGTATACACACACTGTATGCAGCCTTATACATGACAAATCAATATGACATCTCAATTGTAACAGTGAGAAAACCGTTTCAAAACAAGTGGGCAGTGCGCTTTCCGTGACAGCGACTGAGGCACGGACTGCTCTCAGGAAAAGCGAAGCGTTTTACTCAAGGAGATGGCTTTTCATGCTTTTAAGCTTTTTTATAACAATGGTAAAATATTTATGAAAACGGGATCGAGTATGATGCAGGTCAGAGCAATTATGCACAAAAATGTCATTCTCAGATGTACTCGCGATGTGTTGAAAGAAGAAAAAAAAAACATTACCTTTTTATTCTAGTAGAGGTGGGCAATATATCAGAATATAGAAAATATTGATGAATGTTGTATTAAAGAAAATTGTAATATCGAGTATATTGTTTGTAGTAAAAAATCATACAAGAACTAATAAGAAATAAAAATGTTAAAAATGTATTTTGTAAACTTTTAAATAAGGATATAAGGTGCTATGACTGCACTTCTGTGATTAATTTACATTTCACTGATACATAAACCTCAGCTAATACGTTTAAAGACATGTTTTAACACGTTTCTGTTGGATTGACATAATATTGTTATCGGGATACTCAAAAAGAGTAAAAATATTCATTTTTGTCAATATGGCCCACCCCTAATAAGCAACATAACCTTCTGTATATATTTGCACATGACAACATAAGTGAACATTTCTCCCACTTTACAATACAAACATGCAGTCAGGTGTGATACACAGAAGAAGGCCTATATCTGGTGTATTTCCCATGGCTTATGAACGGTTAGGTTGACAGGATCCAGCGTGCTCCCCATCACCCCATGCATGCTCCATATCCTCAGCACGACGTCGCTCTTCCCGATTTTACAAAAAACGAGGCCAAAAAAGCAGCGGTGGCTTCATGCAGGCCAGGCGACAGGCTCGGATGATGATGACATAGAGTAGAGTGCACTGGGCCTTGACTCACCATGCTGCCCGTGCTGCAGCAGGGGCACCAGGTCAAGCAGGGTCACGAGGGTCACATAGAGGCCCTGATAGTCCAGAGAGGGGTACTCTGAGAGCTGAGCGTCCCGACTCTGCTGCCCCTGCCCCGTGCGGTCTGACGGGGCATCGCGCAGAACGCTGTAAAGGAGGGAGCGAGTAACTGTAGGGTTGATGGAACTGACTTGTGGTCTTAGAGATGGGGTGAGTGGGAATGGCACAGGAAAAAGACACATGGTCATGGGCACGGCCAAATTGGAAGCTTCCTGGTTCTCCTTCCTGCCTGTGCGGGACAGAATGCTGCTCCGGGGCGGGAGGGGAGGGTGGGGGAGGGGAGGGGAACAAGGGAAAAAAAGAGACAACAAAGACACAAAAAAACAGCACATTACATTGAAATGGCACTACAGAGACAGCGTAAATAGAAAAAAACAAACCCAGATAAACCCCACATAGGATGCAGTGTCTCAATGGTCACTTTGTCACTAAAGGCTCGGGCAATTTGTCCCTGAGTGACTTTGAACTTCAATTCATCTCATTTTGTCTGTTGACAATAAAAGTGTGAGCACAAACTGCAATGATCACTGCATCTCATGCGTATCTGGTGACAAGGAGCAAAAATATAAAAAATGGCATGTTTTCAGTGGCAACCCCATACTTCTCCAAAAAGAGACAGAGTAAAAGACTGTCCCTCCATGGCTGCCATAATCCAATTAGCTTAGTTGCTAACATGCAAAAATTGCCAATTTTCATTTTGAAAAACAAATGAGATTTCCTTGTCTTTAGAGGGGCTGTCAAGGATGGGAGTGACACCAAATTGGTTGGGGAAAATACAGAGGTGACACTTTTGAAACATGCTTCAGCCAGTAATAAACATGTGTGTGAGTTAGACCAAAGAGCTAGGTCACAGCACATGTTTATTGCACCAGAGAAATAATGTCTGTATGCATACATCATGATACTGTTCAGTATCATCAGAAGAAAGAATGAGATCCAACAGGCATATGGATTCAGGTTTCTATAGTAAATGTAACACTAATCTAGGGTAGAGGAGGAACTAATGACAAATGAATAGGTTGTATCAGGGATGGTCCGTAGCATTATGTTTGTGAGCTAATGTAGGATGGACAATAGTGTTTGCTATCCCCTGGGGAGGTGGGGGACTAGTCAATTTAGGGAGAGGAAAACAAAAGCAAAACTAGTTGGGTAATGTGTGGAGACTAGGGAGAGGGAGGGGAGGAGGGCCAGAGAGCATTGCTCTTTTATTCAACTTTAGTGTGTGGTGAAAATACTGGCCTATATTATCATTTAAATGCAAATATTTTTTGAAGGATTCCTCAAAATGTTACTGCACATCTCGGCGTGTGAGAAAGGGGATTTTGTACCATATTTGTTCCACAAAACAAGAAATATTCTATCATCTAAACATTTCTTTAGTATCCCCTCAAAGTCATACCCTGGAATTCTACACAAGAGCCCATTTTACCTTTAAAGCAAAAACATTCTGGATTAAATGCACTGAATCCCAGAGTATGACTTTTACACAGCCGTCATTTGATCATAGACAACATCATTAATTTGAACAATGAACATAGACACACACAGACAGACTCACTCACACACTCAAATGTGCACACACACGCACGCAAGCACACAAGCACGCACACACACACGCACACACACACACACACACACACACCTAAACAACACAATACGACACACAAAACACATGTAGAATGCACTGTACAGACACATGACACACAGCTACTCTGCAGCATCCGTGTGATGTGGACCCTCTAAGTGTGTGAGGACTGCTGTGAGGTCCATGTGAAGAAGACTGAGCTACACATGAAGCTGGTGTAATTCAACCAGGAACACCTCTTTCCTCCCTCCCAGGCCCGTCTGTCACCATTCCGCCAAGCACAACCTCTAATCTGTCAAGCTTTTCCAATAAATACACTTAAGCCACGTTTCCACTGGCCCTGGCCCCTGGCGGGGCACAAGCTGGGGGCTGTGATATGACTTGGAAGTTGTTGAGTATATTGTATTATATTCAATGTATTTTTGATTAAAACACTATATTTGACTGGCATTAAGTCAAATTACTGAATAATCCGCTAGAATAAACATAATTAAACCTGATTTAAAATGTTTTACAACTTGAAATGATCACAGGCGACAATTTACTGTAGTGCTGAGGGCTCGGGATCAGTTTTGGTTATTTTGGGGGTTTCGGCCTGAAAGGTTTGGGAACCTCTGCCCTAGACCAGTTTGCCTTGGACTGCTTTGGCACGGTTTTCTTATTGGAGGAATGCAATCTGCTGCTGACGGCACGAATCGTCTTAACCCTACATGAACCAAGCCATCTCAGCAATTCACAAAAGGGCAATTATTATTTCCAAACATGTGGTGCTTTGAAATGTGGCAAAAGCTAGAGTAAACAAGAAACCACTTCCTGTTTATTGTCAGCTTTATTTTTAAGTAAGAGTAAAAGTCAAGAATAAAAATCTACTTCAGTAAAAATATTGAAGTATATGTCTAAATTTGAACTTTTTCAGATTCCTGCTCTCAAATGTAGTGAAGTAAAAATAAAAAAAGTATCGAGTGTAAAATGAACACATATCTAAAAGGTTGACTTAAGTACAGTACTTTGTCCACCATTGGTCTATACACCGCATTTTGATGTCTCTTTTGGTCTTGTTTGGATAATGTTAGATGCGTTATGTGTTAATATCTACTTTTTGCCCTTTAGTCTCTCTAATCCCCCATTATCTTAAGTGCTGCTGAAGCCAATGAAAGCCTGACCCCTTAGAATGGTCCGGTTGTCTTAAAACACGTTTGGATCGTACCAATCAGCTCCAAAGTGAACCAGTGGAAACGAGCCTTAGATAGCCTCAGATAGACACTGCCTCTATCTTCACCACAGCAGCAGAACCCCATCAGCCTGTCCATCTCCTTCACTTTCCCAACAATGTCTGGCCCTACAAACTAACTATTCCCTCTCTTCCCTTCATCGCCATGCCGACATCTCTACCGACCATGGTCTAAACTGCAACATTTTCCACGCACAAACTATTCATGAGACTTCACTTGTTTGTCAGAGATTATTCTGACTTGGAGGAATAGTCATCAGAAACCATCAATGTTTCTTCATCCACGCAAACACAAACTAATTCTGGGATATGAATAAGTGACTAACCAGCACCTTTGGCCATTTGGCAATCCTCTCCAAGAACATGACACAAACGCTCTGCTTTTTAAGACTGGCTTGTGCCAATTTCCTTTTGCCTCGAGCCATTTATGTCTTCGTTCTTCCTCTGCGTCTCAAGAATATACAGTAGCTAATCCATGAAAAGAGGATCCCTTATGTTTAGTATGAGGCGCATGACATCTTAGAGAGCAGATTCAGGCCACTTTTGGGACTGAAACCTCTCTCAAATTAGCACAAGCTCCGAGAATGGCAGCTCTGGCCCTGCTCCGTCTGTGCTGCTGAAGACAGAGGTCACAAATATAGTCACAACTAGTTTCTCACTATCGTTTTACAAGGTACAGAAGAACTCTTATGTCTTAGCAATAGGCCGAGCCTCATTAATGTAATCCAAAATAGTTAATTGGACATGCTCGGGATGTACTAAGATATATCTATATTTTTAAATATCATAATGGTGTTGTAGAAATGCCATCTTTTCAATGAAAATTCTCCAATAAAATCCCTATTGTTCTTTTTCATTCGACTGCACTGAAATGGAGCAAAGGACCATGGTCAATGTGGTTTACACCTGTTCTTTGCAACAATATCATGCAATATATAGTCAATGAAGGACTACACAATATAATCGTAGTTTGATTCGACAAAAACGAAAAGGCTGTAAATATGAATAGTGTGTTCTCTGCAAAGAACAAAATATCTTGTCTAATCGTGCCTAAAGCTTGTAGTATCTGTAGCTTGGATATCAACATTTATTTATTTTTTCCAAAACCGTGCAGCCCTAATCTTACTATTTTTGATATGGTAAAAGGTGATATCTTTACGAGACAAACACATTTCAGAAAACTATAAACCAATATAACCTTGTGCAGCCTACTATCTTCAGACTACCACATAGCTTACAATAGAGAGCTGTTATAACAAGGTCAAACCATCAAGAGACTGCAATCAGTTCAAAATGGCTGCCTACTTGACCTGTATTGAGGTGGGACATGTCTCCCCCCCTCTCTCTCTGGGGGCCACACTGACCCTGTGACTGCACATCCAGAGATACTGGCCCTGGCTCGTCCCTCAGGGAAGGACACCACATGCTCCATTTTATCAATCGCCTCCACATCCGATCAATGCTCAGCTGCTCTGGGCCCACGGTCTCACCTGCTCCTCCTGAACCCTCAACCTGCACAATCCCAGCACCATCTGCTGTCATATGTGTCCATCCACGTGTGTTAAAATGACTGGAATGCAAATATTCATCTTGATTTTAGGAATTTTGACAAATTTTGTTTTATATTTTATTTTATGGATAATCAGACTTGAGAGAGACATGACAATTCCACATTAAATAAATGAATCACATTGTATTCCATTGTACTGATAGATTTGGCTGCAACTAATTGTGACTCTAACAACTAACAAATTGTGGCTAATACATTACAAAAATGATCAACAACTTCTTTGTAGATAACCTCATGTAGATCATGTAGCATCCAGAAGTCCTCAGGTGCTCTGGCTTTATGTGGTTTAAAGAAGACATATTGTGCTCTTTTCAGGTACTTCCTGAACTACATTATGTAACATTTTGTTCTTTATAAACCGCTATGTTTTAAAACTTTGTAATAGAAACTGCAGAACTAATAAGCCCCGCCTCTTCATAGTGACATTTGACTGCAACAAGCAGCGATTGTCATTTACATATTTGTATTTTTTTAAGTGGCTATATGGGCAGGGATAGGGGGGAGTTGAAAACAGGAATTGTATGAGGGCTCAAGCCTCAGTTGCAGGACAATACAGGATTACTGAGACGTGCAGGAATCAATCAGAATATAAAACGTGCACTAATGATGAGGAAACACTGTTGTAACAAGGTTTAAAGCTCATTAAAGTTGCATAATATGCCCTCTTTAAAGTTCATATTGAAAGCAAAATAATCCTTGGTTGCAGCCCGTCGGATGGATACGTTTATTTGAAATATGATTCTCTTCAAACCGATGAGAGAAGCAAGTCATTATGATTACAAATGTTTTGGGGCAAAACAATTCAAATACTGATATTCTGAATTCAAGTCATTTTAGTTCTCGTGGACCTTTAGTGCATGAGTGTCCTGCCTGGTGTTGAAGCTGCTGTATGTGTACTACAGTCAGTGGTGTATGACCTGTGCAGAGTACTTACCTGAGCAGAGTCTGGGAGAAGTATTTCAGAGTGTTGGCGATGTCTGTTCCGGAGGGCACAGGATAAATATTGTGCTGTACACGGTTGTGATACTCCTGCAAGTATCGTATCTTAGAGGCAACTGGAGAAAGTAGAACAAAATAATCACAATTGCAGAATATAAAATAAACAAAATCTATTTAGACTAAAAGTGACAAAAGCTTTATGTCGACAGTATTACATGATTTGTGTTTCTTGCATTCCTCTTTCAGATGTGATTTAGTTTTTCTCATTTGTGGGTCTATTATTTAAAAATACCACGTGTTGTGCATTATTTAATGTTTTGTCCTTCCTCCCTTTAACTTCCAATTATAAATCAGAAGTTACATACAGAAACTTAAAGGAGTTTCCCTGAAAACCTTTAATCTGTATGTCTGACCTCTACTTTGTACTTCTACTTGTAGGGCCGCACAATTTTGATAGAAACTTATTTTTTCCATACAAAGACAGAATATTTTGTTGTTTGCATTACTTAGATAATTACATTCTTTGACATAATTGCAATAGTTCAAATTGTGATTTCAATGAATTTGTCATTCTTTGTGCAGCTTTTGTGTTGTGTTTTGTATTGTTACATTAAGTTTGGCCATTTCTTGTGCTGCCATGTGACTTTGTGACTAGTGTTGTCACAATTTCTCAAATGAATTTAAACACTGGACCCCACTTTGGGGGGTCCAGGGCCCCCTGGAGGTGCCTCGGAGGCACTGCAGGAAAACCCTAACCCTAACCCTAACCCTAACCCTAACCCACCAAAAGGGTGTCCACACAACAAGCATAAAAGAAAACTGAACTGAACAACCACTTTACATAATATGTTTGCCTAAATCTACTACTATAAATCAATATTAAGCTGATGGGGGCCCGAGGGTTAAAAAGGGGTCTCCACAGTTTGGGAATGACTGCTTTTGACAAACCCTTCCAGGTGTTTTTTTTACCCTACCTAAAAATACCATATTTAATGTGGTATTTGATGTGGTATTTAATTTTGCTAGACTATTGGGCTCGTGGCCTACAGCATGTGACCTCCTTAGTGTTCAGGGAGGACACAGAGCCCTAGAGGAAGCACTAACCTATTATTATGAACAAAAGGATGTTGGTTCAAATCTACTACCAGCCAGGGAAACATTGCTTTAAGCCAGTTTTGAGTATGAATATCATACATATATATAATTGTCCTAAAACAGAGCAGTGGGTCATGTAATGTGGTTCCCACTTTGGTCAGTATATTTTCCTCTTTAACATACAAAACTGCATTCAAAAACAATATGATGCCAGTTATGATGACAGAGTTTTAGTCTTGTTTGCTCATGTTTCCTCAGATATGATTAGACCCTGTCTTATTGAACATGAGAACAGCAGCAGGTGTATCCTTTGCCTTGGAGTTGTGTTGTGTGCAGCCTTTCCACTTGTTCCAACCAAAAGAAGAAGGGAAAAAAGGAGTAAACGCATATTAGCGTTGCTCTAATGCTTGATCGAGACGCGGGTGACCAAACTACATTACAGATCAATCTTCTGCCACCATATTGTTGAGAAAAGAATCTGTACAGCTCGACCTTGAGAGCGGCAACGTACGTTTTACATTCGCCTTTTTTACGCGCGTCAATCAAAAGACATGACGTCGGTTGGTGTGATATCCATATTTTTTTTCCTTCTTCTTCTATTTTTTTTGTTTTTTTGAAGAACAGGTTGGTAAATGTGCACGGAGCCCTTAAGCCACGGTCTGCAGCGAAAAGGACGTGTTGCAACCAGCCTTGGCAACCGTTTTCATCACCAAGGACAGCTCCCGTCGTTCCGCTTTCCAATTCTTCAAATCTTCATCACCAGTTTGCACACAAAAATGGCACAATGTTGCATTATGTTTGCAGAAATGGCTTGTACTTACATTGCTCTGCCTTCGTAGACATTTTGAGGACTCTTGGGGAAACATGCAGCCCACGGTAGCAAATGTTTGACTGGGTTTGTGTTGTTTCTTTTCCCTCACCGGCGTTCGCTGTGTTTCTCCGGGTCGTGAAAAAGTGGAAATGCCCCCCCTCCCCGGTTCCTCCAGCGAGAGCAGGTCCTGGACGTACCACTCCGCGCCGGGGGGCTCGCACACTCAGTCTCCGCGATAATACAGTCGTTCTGTCACAGGTTTTGGCTAAATGAACCCGTGATACTGATGGTTCGAGTTGCGCTGAGCTCCGTAGAAAGGCGATTACGCGATTGTTTTGGGGCGTTCACGGGGCTGTGCGTGAACGGTGTACCTTTCCAAATGGACTAATCCGCGTTTTGACAAATTGTCATTCAAGATTTCACCAATAGTCCTTTTTTGAGCAGATCACAAGACACAATTGAAGGGAAACATCTATATTTAGCCACATGTAGGCTACGTGAGGATGGTCAGAGTCCCAAATGTGCTCAACATGCAACAGATGGTTAAACTACAGCAAAGCATGTGTTTTGACTTTCAATCTTAACAAGGGTATATTCTGTAAAGTCGACTTTTATAAGCTTTAAACCATGTTATAATGGTGATCAGGGTGATAGTTTGATTGATTCCTGCATGTTTGAGTAATCCTGTATTGTTCTGCAACTGAGGCTTGAGCTCTGAGACAGTTCTTGTTCTCACCTACCCCCTATCTCCGCCCGCTTCTCTTTACCTATTTGCCATTATTCAGAAAGAGACATGTACGGTTCAAACATTCCGTATAGATAGTCTTCCTCAATAAAAACACTTCAATCAAAAAGTGCTGATTATTGCTGCTGTGAAGCAGTTCAGCAGTTTGAAACAAATCGATAAACCCCTTTTTATTAATAAGTTGTTTTAGATCAATATTGTAGTCTGTAATTAGCAAAATGTAAAATAATAATCTAAAAAAAAGCACAATATGTCTTTTCTAAATGCAGATGACCCAATCATTTATGTACGGCAGCAGACATGTATAAACAGGCTTCAGACTGTTTAACTTAGAATTGTACTAATACTAATACACTCGCTGAAGATTTTTTTAAAAATATCCAAATATAAAACAATATTGATCGAAATTAAACAGGAGGTGAATTAAATCAAGTATCTCTGGTTTGTTTAAGATTCTAAAGTCAAATTTGAGGCCCAGTTTAAGAAAATGGCAAAAACCATTAAGACAAATATAAACAGTTTTTGATCTTGTATATCTACCAAAGATGTAGATATACAAGACCATGTAACTGGATAAGTATGCAATGATTTGATCTCACATGTGCCATCGTCTGGGGCCCGGCCACAGAATCTGTCCGAACACTTAAGGTATTTGATTAAAAAAAAATAAAGAGTGTAAAATATAATAGGATGACTTTTGATCGTGTCATCAATTTCTCCTTTGTAAAAGCAATTTATTTTTTAGTGTCTTGATAATAATGGTCTTGCTCCTGCTGGTGTAAAGTGTGAACTGATTAAAAATAAAAAATAATAATAATGAAGGTGTGAGTACAAAAAAAAGGAAAAGCCACAAAACTGAAAACCTGGCATAAAATCAACAGTGTGACTGAACACTAAACTGCCATTGGATACACAGTGGACAGACATGGCTAATTCTTTTTTATATATTTGTGTTCTTATCAGTGCATTTTACTAACTAACTTCCAAGTGTTTTCTGTTTGTATTATTGTATAACTAACTAACTAACTAACTAATTCACTTTAAAGTCTAACCAGGGACGTGGGCTGCAAATGAGCCTTTGTTAGAGCCTTACGTACTGCCCCTTTTATCAACCGTGCACGGTGGCGGAGTGGTTAGCGCGCTCGCCTCCCAAGAAGGAGATCGTGGGCAACGTCACATGATCCCCGCCTAAGGCCCAAAGTCCTTGGGATAGGCTCCAGAAAATGTATGAATTATCAACCTCAAATTGTAACAAAGGTGGGACAAGTTGTGCAGTGTGGTGAGACATGATGAATTCAAGTTTATAGATGATAATGATAATAATAATAATAATAATAATAATAATAATAATAATAATAATAATAATAATAATAATAATAATAATAATAATAATAATAATAATAATAATAATAATAATAATGATAATAATGTTAATAATAATAATGCTATTGCACCATATACTTGGATACTGTTTTTATCAACCATAACTGACATAGAGAGATTGGGAAATCAGTTGCTCATGACATTTTACAGCCCAAAAATCCAAAACTCCACAAAATATGATTATTTTTCACTAGTAACATTTATACATTTATTGGATCATGTTTTGTATTCAAATCTAATTTTCTCTATGAACAGCAGGTTGAGCAGAAGCAATGGATAGAAGACACTGTGTAACCAGGCTCCATATGCAGGCTGAGAGTAAACAGTTACAGGCCAGTGTTTGGGTAAATATTTCACATCTGATAATAACTGAGCAACATCCTGTCCATGTAATCAGCTCTGCGCCTGCTACAACATGCTAACATTACCCTCCAGCTCCACACAAGGCTGTAAAAGTACATCTACAGCAACAGGGTTTAATAATGGTGTTATTTATTAGTGCATGCGATAGAAGCTTCTGTATTAGTCAGTGGTGCATCTGCTGCTGCTGCTGCTGTGGTGCTGTGGTGCTGGTGGTGCTGGTGGTGCTGGTGGTGCTGGTGGTGCTGGTGGTGCTGGTGGTGCTGGTGGTACTGTGGTAGTGGAAGATTTCTGGCGATACTCTGGGATGTGATGCATGATCCATCCGGCTGGGGCCAGGAGAGCCGTGGTGAAAACAAGCAGGGCAAAGGCAGACTGCTGTCAAGGCACAAAGTGAGAGTACATTTACGAACACGTTTATGTCATTTGCAACATTATATCTGTCATGACTTGTTTTTGCAGCTAGTATTGGCATGAGGCAGGGTATTTAAATCCTTTTAAATGCACTTGTTTTACAGACTGATTTTACTGTATATTGTTGTATATGTATTGCTCACTGTAAGTTTTTTGTGTTTTTATTGTTTTATTCTGTGTTTTGTGAAGCACTTTGTGACCTCTGTCTGGGAAAGGTGCTATATAAATAAAATGTACTTACTTACTTACTTACTTACTATTTCTTAGATTCTGACCAATATGTTCAAGGTATTTTCTTTAACCACAACATTTTAAAATAGAATTGGAACTCTCTGTTGTTCTTGGTAGAATTATAAATGATTTAAACTTGGAATTAATCTTATAGTTTACAAATTATATTATGAATGAATTGCTATTGAATATTAGTAAGTTAAAGACTCTCTGCTAGCTTAAAAAGACAATTCACATGCAAGAATGCGTTTCATTTATTGCCTTTGTTTGTCAGAAGTTTTGCTTTTTGTTTTACACCTCAAAACAGTGATTTATGCTGTCGAAACCGACTGGTTCCACCCAATGCCAGTTGGCACATGGTGGCACATGGGCACCAGATTGGCACAAGAGGCTGGGATCTTTTTCTGCTAAAACCCCTGTAAAATAAACCTTTTTTATTTGTTCTGCACCAAATCTTTGCACAAATTATAATCTCAAATTATAATAAACTTGTTTTTTTCCCATCCCTTGGTGTCTCATGGACTACATATGTAGTTTAAAGGGCATTTTTCTATTTTGTGCTTTTTGTCAGGCAAAAATGTTGTGTTTGACTCTAATTTACTTGGTATGGTATATGTTGGCATTATTTAACATAAGATGTAAAGTACAAAGTCTTAGCTTCATTTATACACCAAGATAATGTGGGCCACCTACAGGCTGAGGTTCGAAATGTGTCCAAAAATGAACCGCAAAATAAAGAAATAAAATAAAATATAAAATCTGAACTCACTTGTCTGTCTGTTTAAGTCACTCTTGGAATTCATTCCATAGTTCACAGTGATATTATTATTAATGTGTTGCGTTCACGTTCAATTCTCAGATTGTGGGCGGGGCCTGTGTAACTCTGATTTACTTTCTCCAGCGTTGAACATTCTCATTACTTGTTTGGGATTGGCTCCACAAACTTCTCATATTAATCTTATGTCTTAAAGTCCTTGCAACTGACCACAATTGTGCCTTTGGAGTTGAAAAACGGCACCATTTTCTGAAGCTATTATTTCTACTTTTTCATCATATACTTACAAAGATATGAACATTAATCAGCTCAAAAAAATTTGCTCTCTGACATTTAAACAGTGAATTCTGCCTGAGAGTGCTGACCTGATTCTCAAACGTCCTGAGTCTGACCTTTCCCCATTCAAAAGCTACAATACTTTCATTTGAATTGTGCTTTTTACTGTGACAATGGAGGACCGGGGTAATAATATCAAAACGCCTTGAAGTAAAACATATTTTCCCTTACAGTTCATTCATACTGATAGAGAAGAGGTTGAACTTTGTGCCAGTTTTGTTTCACGTTACAGTAATAACAGTTATATTAACCAGATCTAAAGGAAACCCTCTACCTGTCCTCAAATCAATTTAAAAATCCCAATAGCATCATTTTATCAAGTCCTTCAGCAGACCTTTTGTATCCCCCCACCACGGCAGTCCCTGTGTCCCATTGCACTTTAGTATTTCTAACCTCTGCCTGTCTTTGTAAAAGGCATGTGCCGTTCCCTTAGGACAGATCAACAGTTTTAGTGGTATCAACACAAGCCACAGAGCCTGCTCCTCCTCACAGACTCACACACTGAGGCTGAAGGAAGACTGACTTATGGATAGAAAAATGAATAAAACATACAAGCCACTCTGCAGACACGGAAAACACACCGCGCTTGAGTTCCTCGTATTAGGGGCCAATAAAGGGCTGATACTGACACCGGTTCAGCTTTAGATCTGATGGTTTTGTTAATTGTGTTCGTGGTGTTTGTTGAGTAAGTTAAGTTAGTAATCTCTGCATGAGGTGCACCGGCAAATTGTGAAGTACTACACTACCTGTTCAAGCTTAAGTACATGTCAAAACTGTGAGTAGAAAGTACAGACAGTAAAGTGTACTGCTGTAGAGAAGTGAGAAGCTCAAGGACGCAAGTGACATTCTGCCAACTTTGCAGATGAAGAACAATGTGTAACAAATACATTTTAGTCCAAGTTTTTGTGGTTAAAGCAGGCGTGTCCAGACCTTTTTCACAGAGGGCCGCATTTTAAAACTATTAGATCTGTATCACATCTAAATGGTTGTTATTTAGGTTGTGATGGCAGAATTTGAAACATTTTACAGTAAAAATGGTTTGTTTGGGACAATTTCTTGAGAATTCAGTATTCAACTATAACATATGTAGATTATTGTGTCATATTTTGTTCATTGTAAATTGTAACATTGATGTAAAATGGATTAAAAAAAGAAGCAGGATCATTGACTTCAAAATTAAGGAACTTATAAGCCCCAACACTTCAGAAGCATTTCACCGTAACAAACAGAATGTCTCGCTGGTGAGCACAGCAGCTTTCTCTCTCTCTCTCTCTCTCTCTCTCTCTCTCTCTCTCTATATATATATATATATATATATATATATATATATATATATATATATATATATATATATATATATATATATATATATATATATTAATACTTTTACACACTTCTCCAAACTGGCCACACCAGGACAAGTGTGAATGCGGCCTCAGTGAGTGCAGTGATTTGTCCTACAGCTGCTTACATTTCTATGAATGATTTGACTATAATATAAATAAAGGCAGTACATTTACTCTGACACTTAATTGTATGCAGATATGTTCACATGTTCAAATTCTGGACTTGAATGAATGAATTATGTGACACAGATGTATGATGAACTCTGCTTGGGTTAGGTTAAAAAAAGTTTCGACTTCTTCCTACTCCCCATCGAACAAACTGAGATGTATCAATGTATTCCCGAAATATTGTCTATGAGACACCATGATTGATTTTAAAACATGTTATATGTTTGAAATAATCACTATCAAATATATAATCAGTTTGGTTGTGTTCTACGCCTCATTTCCCCTCTTCTCTCATGATATAAAAGGTTGGAGTCATACCGCTGCTCCGATCTTCTCCTGTGGTGCTTTGCTGTGGAGGTTCCTGTGGTTGCACAGGATGGTTCTCATGGTGGGGTTCCTCAGGACAGAGAACATCTTCAGCCCGGGCAGCAGTCAGCCTGGTGAGATGGAAGGAAATGTTTGGGACATCCTGGCAGACACATTGGGACACTCATTTGTTTTATCTTTGTCCCATCTCTGTCCCTGGGAGGAGTCACTTTTCAGCCAGAACACTTATGTAAACAAGTTCTCAGCTCTCTTGGTTTATGCATGGACTCCCTCAACAAAAGAGCTTGATTATGATTTATTTACTCCAGTGTGAAATCTTAATAAAGGAAGCTTTGCTCTAAATAAAATAGCTCCAGCATTTGACACGTTTGTATGGCACTAGGCTTTTTCTAAAACAGGCTGTGAAAAGAGGCTGCAGCATTAGCGCTCACACTGGAGACTGGTCATAGTGTGTGCTATGGCTCCCTCTGCAGGCACTTATAGGAACTGACCTGCGTAAACACTGGCCACTTGTCATTCATTTAGTTCATTAACAATGCTATGGTTTTTACAGAAATGTAATAGTGATTGTGATTTTAATTGTATTAGAGGCATCAACCTGTCCCGGATCTATGGGTGAAACTAACATTTTTGCTAAAACCTGACATATCTTCTTTTCATAAGGTTAAAGGGGAAATATTATGCTGTTGTCCAGGTAGTTAGAATAACATAATCACTATTGTTCATTGTAAACTGCAATATTTATGTAAAACGGTTTAACGTGCATTGACCTGATGAGCCCTTCAAGGCAAGGCAAGGCAAGTTTATTTGTAGAGCACATTTCATACACAAGGCAATTCAAAGTGCTTCACACAGCAGGAAAAATGCATTCAAATCACAAAGAAATTACGAAACAGAAATACAATAAAATTAACTTGATTAAAAATTATCAATCCAACTGATTGAAAAACTGATGTCTAAACTAATAAAATCACAAACAAAAGAGAAGAGTGCAAAGAAAAAATCCTTTCAGTCATATGCACAGCTAAATAAAACTGTTTTTAGCTTAGATTTGAACATTGTCAGAGTAGAAGCCTGTCTCACATCTTCAGGAAGACTGTTCCAGATTTTAGCTGCATAAAACTGAAACGCAGATTCCCCATGTTTAGTCCTGACTCTGGCACCTGCAGGAGGCCGGTCCCTGAGGTCCTCAGAGTCCGAGATGGTTCATATGGCACTAACATATCCAAGATGTACTTTGGTGCTAGGCCATGGAGAGACTTGTACACAAGCAGAGCTGCTTTAAAGTCTATTCTCTGAGCCACAGGGAGCCAGTGCAGAGACCTGAGAACAGGACTAATGTGATCATACTTCCTGGTTCTAGTCAGGACCCGAGCAGCAGCGTTCTGGATGTACTGCAGCTGTTTTACAGCTCGTTTGGAGAGACCAGTGAGCAGGCCGTTACAGTAGTCTAATCTACTGGAGACAAACGCGTGGATAAGTCTCTCTAAATCTGGTTTTGACACTATATTTTTTTATTTTGGCAATGTTTTTTAGATGGTAAAAAGCTGCTGATGTTATTGATTTGACGTGGCTATTAAAGTTCAAGTCTGAGTCCATTATTACCCCCAGATTTCTAATTTGGTTTGTAGGTTTTAGAGCGAGACTCTGGAGGTGACCGCTAACACTTTCTCTTTGTTTCTGTGGGCCAAAAACGATTATTTCAGTCTTGTCTGAGTTCAGCTGGAGAAAGTTGTTTTGCATCCACAAACTGATCTGTTGGATGCAGTGACATGCAGTGAATCTACTGGTCCATATTCACCCGCCGATAGTGAAACATAGATCTGAGTGTCGTCTGCATAATTGTGATAGGACACATTTTCACTGCGTATGTGGATATTGATCAAATTATTGTCATGTCTGTGTCCTATTTATCATGAGTCACGACGATCTTGCTTCATATGGGTCACAATGAACTATTCTGTGTATTTTAACTATTCTGTGTATTTTCTGATTATCTGTGGACTAGTCTAAACAATCTTAAAGCGGTCAGACCAAAGCAACAGCTTTATAAAACACAGCTAAATCTTATGAAGAGTCGAATTTCAGCTGCAAGACGAACAACACGCTACTGTTTTGCCTGTTTTTCCATGTTTTCATCAAATAAAGAACTTGAGAACGATCTTCGCCTCTCGCAGTCTGTATAGACTAAACTTTGACACGTATCAACTGACCTAACGGCAGCATGTGGAGGTTGAACAGAAGGGGACCCAGGACTGACCCTTGGGGCACTCCACAGGTCAGGGTCATGTGGTCTGAGACACAGCTACCAATTTCAACAAAGTACTTACTGTCTTCCAGATAGGACCTTAGCCAGTTTAGGGCAGTGCCAGTGATGCCCACCCAGTCCTCTAGTCTCTGTAAGAGGATCCCATGATCGACAGTGTCAAAAGCAGCACTCAGATCTAACAGAATTAAGACTGAGGCTTTGCCCGTGTCAGTGTTCAGGCGGATGTCATTTGTCACCTTGACAAGAGCAGTCTCAGTGCTGTGATGAGGTCTAAAACCTGACTGAAAAACATCAAATGAGTTGTTTATTAAGAGGAAATCTGTGAGCTGTTGGTAAACAACCTTTTCAAGGACTTTGCCCCAAAATGGCAGATTAGAGATGGGCCGGTAATGACTCAGTACTGCGGCATCAAGACTGCTCTTCTTTAGGAGTGACATTACACTATAACAAGCAGCAGGTTGTCATTTTTATTTTTGAAAAGTATCTACGGGACATTTTAGAACCCTCCATGTGTCACATGTGTCAATCAAAGTCTTCAAAGTACAAGGATGTGTGTGGGGATAGGGGGTAGGTGAAAACAGGAATTTTGTGAGCACACAATACAGAATTACTCAAAATATGCAGGGGGAAAAAAGAACTTTATGAAAACTAATGATAAGGAAACACCGTTACACAATGGTCAAACGTTTGTTCAAATTGATTTGATGCAATGTGTCCTTTTTAATGCACGTTAAATATATTTCAGATGATTGTTTTATACAACATTCTGAGCACCTGTTCAGATTCAAAAAATATATAATATTCTGATTTATATTGTTAATTATTGTGGCATTTTGTATAGAAAACATACATTTAGACTAAATACTTCAAACAACTTTCCTAAAGTACAGTCTAACTTGCCTATTTGTTGGCCTAGACTTAGAGAAATAGTAGTTTTATAGTATATATAGTAAGTTTTAAAGCTTTATGTAGCAACCTGACTGTGGATTGTTGTATTGACTGAATAAAAAGGTGAACTTTTCTTCTTGGAAACGCCTTCATTTGCGTTTATTAGCTCGTGCAATGTGTGCAGTGTTTGATGTACTGTCTGAAACATGCCAGCAGGGGGCGCGCGTAAACTCCTTATGCTCAACTTTTGCTTTGGTCCTTTATGGCCTCATCAAACGATCCGTCAAGTTCGCGGACGCAAAGGAAATAGTGCTCTGGCTTTCAAAATAAACTGGCTGTTTTACAAATGACAGGAGATCAATGCCATAAGGTATTTGGATTTTATTTGTCCGATCTAACCACTACACCATCATGACAGTAACCAAAACAGCAAATAATAAAGTCATTGTTGTGAGTTGGGCTGTCACTAACGATTCTTTTAGAAGTCGACCAATCAGTGATAATTTTTTTGAGTCGTCTAGTCAAATTATTATTTCTATTGTACATTGACACTTTTAGAATTAATTACCTGCCAAACAAAGGTTGAAATATGGTTACTGGAGGCTTCTAGATAGATAATATTCATAAATAACAAATAACAAAAAAAGGTTTATAGGTTTTGACATATTGATTTAATAATGCAGCTGTAAAATGGCTTTTTGTGTGTTTTAGAGAATTAGAATGATCACAATTAATTTTAGTTCGACTAGTCACTCACGATTAGTCAGTAAATCATTGCACCCCTAATTTTGGCTCAAATAGTCTAAACCAAGCCAAACCATATACATGAAAAATATACTTTTTGCTTGTTGTACAATTATAAATATATATAAATAACTTGAATTCATGTTTAATCTTAATTAATAGAGGCACGTGATTCCCCCCCCCCCCCCCCAAAAAAAAAAGCAATTACATTTTTTAAATTCAATTATAAACTTATTCAGTGAGGATAATAGTCTCATAACACTGATGTAAGGCTGAATTTTAATACGAATAGCCATACCACGTGCAAAGCGATATTTATGAGTTTTATGATATCATGATTATGTGTTTCAAGTGAAAATGAAAGCGTTTGATAGTCTGCAAACGTCCGCGCTTTTATTGTGAAAGCTCCTGTGCGGAAGCGCGCGTGCCACAGTGTCAACGCTGGAATAGGCCAAAACAACCACCCAACAAGGCGTCGTGCTACTATGGAGAAACACCGAGCACAAACCCGCACAAAACGGCTTTGTTTTTAGTTCGGAATCGACGTAAACGCGACAAGTTCCCTCCAAAGTCGTCGGAACTATGAACCGCGGCGTATTGAGGACTAAAACGCGGAGCTTGACGTCGAGCCGTGCGTAATGAGGAGAGTTGGAAAAAGAAGGTGTTGAGCTGCATTTTTTCTCTTGCCAGGGACAAGTTGGGTCGGAGTATTGGCAAAGTGCGAGCCGATCCGAGGACAAATCCCGCACATGGAGCTCTCCTCTCTCTGGTAAATGTCTGACCGGCCAGTAAATGTTTCCCCCGCAGTTGTGTCGCTTTTCCACGGCTCTTTTCCCAGGCGTAAAGTGGCGACAGCGCGCAGATAGCGTTAGCCTCGTTGGATATGCTACTAATTACTGGGCTGCGCTGACTTAGGTTTCCCCCCTTGCTAGGTTCTCACTACATCTGTCCTCTAAAGTTCATATTTCACTCCATCCATCAGACATTTCGTTCTCCAAAGCACTTTGAACTGAAGCTTGCCGTTTGACCAGTGGTAGTGACCAGTGGTAGCCCCTTTACGCGCAGCAATAGCCCCGTTTTAACCTTATGCTAACAAAGCAACTCCTTGCGCCAATGAAATGTAATACACTGAAATAACCTGCATCATTTATGTGAAGGGCAACGCGTCTTTTCATTTGTAACGACACATTTCTCTCCAACTTTGTCCTCTGTGTTGTCCTACATGTTGCTGGTTATTGCTTCTGTCAAAGAGATGTTGTGTCTTGTGTGTGGAACGTTGTAACCCGTTATTCTGGCACTTCTTGTAGGCGCAAGTGGGTTATTTTGTAGTTATTTTGTAGTTATTTTTGCTTAAGCACATTCATAAAAGCATGCAGATGTGTTATGTATACACGTTGCAGTGAATGTACATCATTTGATCACGCGGCTTTTCCACATTTGACATTACAAGCTGCGAATTGTGTGATAAACTTGTATTTTTAAATCGATTCCATGATATTTGTTTGTATTGACAAGCACACAGTTTTTTTATCGTCATATTTGTTGGGCGGTTGTCAGTGTTTAGTCATTTCGATTAATCGGTGATGGAGTCAAGGGCTGGAACGATTAATCGGAAGAATTGTGATTCATTGACTGTTGTTTTGATGGTCGTAATCGTTTGTTCGATGCCAATTGACCTTTGGTAAAAACAACGGCATTAATAAATCAAAAAGAAGGAAATGTTTTAGATTTGTATCAAGAAATCGCTTCATTTGTAAATATTTTCAATCTGCAAGTCCTTCAGCCACCAAATTTTAACCTTTTATTTAATTTCTCATTGAACAAATAGAAATGATAAGTAAATAACAGTCCACTAATCGATTTTCTTTTTTATCGTTGTAGGCCTGCAACTAACGATCATTTTGCTGATCGATTAGTCTCCTGATTAATCTGTTAGTTGGTTAAAACGTAAAAGCTTTGTGATGATATTTTTTTTTTTTACTGAATTTGACCCTGATTAACTCGTGATGTGAAGGCGTTTGTGGATCCTGGTCTTTTCATCAAATACACACATTTTCCGCATAATTTTCATGCAATTGTGGCTCAATTTGAGTCGTAAAACGTCTTTTCTCAGCTCGTGGCATGTTTTTTAACCCATGTTTAGACCAGTTAACGATTATCTCATGACTAAGTTAGTTGAAGATTATTTACATAATTGATTAACTTGTCACAGCCCAAAAGCTCTAAAAAAAGTAATAGTTGACATACTATTTTACTGGCATCTTAGGACCACAGCAGGAAGAAGGAAACATGAAGTAAGAGTTTTGCAGTGGCTGGACAGTTTCATCTGCTTTCTCAGTTGTGAAAATGCGGTTAACTAGATGTTTTTTGCTCCTCTACAGCTCTACATGTTTGCTTTACTCTTAAATGCTTTTATAAGCCAAACCAGACGAAATACTTGGAGCCCTCAGCAAACTATAGTAATCCGCTAATAATCCTAATGTGCACCTCAAACGTGTGTTCGCATTTGTTTTGGACTGCGTTTAAACATCATTTTACAAGGCTGAGCACATGTGTCAGGGCCCCGGGGACCAGCCATTGACATGTAATTATTTGACTTCAGAAATCTCTTGAGTGGCTTGAAAAGTGCTATGCTTGTAAGTACTTGCCACAGAGCCGAGTGCACGAGGTGGACTTTAGCCTGACATAGTGTTTACCGTTGCCTGTTTGGACGGAGAAGCAGCGAGGAACTCTGACAGGACCTAAAATAAGCATATTGTGTCCTCAGCAGCCGCTCAGTCTGCAACCATAGACTGATGAAGCATGTTTGGATTGTCAATCTTGCATTTACTGAAGTAATTGTGGTTGCAAAGTATTCCCATGTTGGATTGCATGACATGAGGAAATACTTGTGTTTTTCAGTCGTCCTTGCAGTGCAGAATCATAACTCGCTGGTATTTTCCTCTAAATACTATATTGTTATTATTCACTTTGCATGATAAGGTATTTTTTCCACAGCTTTGTTTGTAATTGTAATGTAGGAATTTGACGATTTGGTTTGGAAATGTTTAGAAAAGGGTTGTCAAAGTTCACTGTCGAAGGATAGAAAAGGTTCAGCTAGAATTATTATGTTTGAGCCTTGGATTGATTTACTAAAACCCTTGTATATTCTGACCGACATATCAAATCACAACATACATTTTAGAATTCTTAACATTTTGTGTAAAGCATGATTTTATAAAATATTACAGCGTTTTTTTTCTAAGCCTTGATTTAATCTTGGTTTGTCAATTATTCAGCTTTTTTTAGTTTCACCACCTGAAATCATTGTGTCAAAAAGTATCTAAAACTATTGCAGTAACTCCACAGTCCTCCTAATGAAAAAGGTAGATTTTTATTAATGATTTTCCTTTTTCAGACTAAATTAGCCTTGATTAATGAACTATTGCTGTGTGTGGTGAAAAGTATTGATCGGTAATTGCGAGCTTTTTGTCCCTGCCCCACGGTCAGGCTCTGCACGTGTAGCACATCTTTTCACTGAGGAGGCAAATGGGGGTCATAAAGTGCATTGAACCCACATTGACTTGTCATATTTCACAGGCAATAATCATGTCTGTCGTTCTTGCTTGCACTGCAAAAGACCCAGAACTTGCTGACGGTCTCACTCAAATGCCAGAAACGCAAGTCCACATCCAGTTCATATTATTGTTGGTTGACACGAGGCTTAACCAGAGGCGGCCCACCATGACTCTGCCCGCCATGACTCTGCCCGCCATGACTCTGCCCGCCATGACTCTGCCCGCCATGACTCTGCCCGCCATGACTCATCAGCGTGTAGCTTCTTTCCCCTCTGGAGGTGTAATCGTTTGGACTGTTGGGCTAATCCACCGGTTGTTAAAATGCAGTGTTGAGGAAGGTAATGTCTCTGTGCAGTCTGTGTTGATGCCAAATATCAGTTTTTGTCATTTAAACCAAACATAAATGAGCTATTGGAAAGGATGGAAATATTGTTATGACGACCAGCTGTTCGATGCTGGCGCTGCTTGTTCTTTTTGCTCTACATTGTTTTGAGTAGACCGATGACCCCATTTTGTAGAGGTCATAGTGAGCATTTGTTTTGTAATGCTTTCCCAAAAGGCTTTGAATTTAAATTATTTGTCATTTAGATGATTTTATCCCAATATAGCCCACACCGTAAGTGAACACTCTGCTGTCTAACCCTAACCTGGGGCTGGGAGGAGTTTGGGGAGGTCATGGAGAAGGACTGAAAGGCCTCAAATAAACTAACTGTGTTCACCAACACTGTTTATGTGAAGAGCTGTTGACCTCGACTGGGGATGTGCTCGGACAGTAGAAGGAATACTTTGAGGACCTCAATCCCGCTGTTACGTCTTCCTAAGAGGAAGTAGAGACTGAGGACTCTGAGGCGGACTTGTCTATCACCCAAGCTGAAGTCACTGAGGTTTTTAGCAAATGGAGATGTCTTTATTCGCGATTATTAACATCATTGTTTGCTGAACACATTTTCGCTCCTCAATATGTGACCTGCTTTATGAAATCAAATGTTCTGAATGATCAATTTGACATAAACGGCAAGATAAAAAAGCCGTACATTTAGGTTTATTTTCTTGACAGGAAAGGACTTAATTTTGCTTCTAAATTTGTCACATTTATTTTAATTTTCCTGAAAAAGACCAGCACATTTTTTCTTCTAAAAATGTCACAATTATAATTGTTTTAGTCTGCACAATTATATTTTGATCCAAATAATGATAATTAAGGATGTAATTAATATTAATATCTTGACATCCCTATTGGCAAACTCCTCAGTGGAAGAGCTCTGGGGTGGATGAGATCTGCCCTGAGGACCTTAAGTCTCTGACCGTTGGGTCGGTGCAGCGTCTGCAGTGATGTGGTCACTGGATCGGACTGTTGTGCTCAGTCGAACGGCAAAGCTCTCGATTTATCGGTCAATCTGTTGGTGAGCTCTGGGTACTGACCGAAAGGACAAGATCACAGCGGTCGAAATGAGTTTCCTCTGCCGGGTGGCTGGGTGCTCCCCTAGAGATGGGGTGAGGAGCTCAGTCACACGGGAGGATTTCGGAATAGAGCCGCTGCTCCTCCAGCTGAGGTGGCTCAGGCATCTGTTCCGGATGCCTCCTGAGAGACTGTCTCTCGGCTGGCCTGGGAACGCCTCGGTATCCCCCGGAGGAGTTGGAGGAAGTGTCTGAGGAGAGGGAAATCTGGGAGTCCCTGTTTAGACTGCTGACCCCGCGACCCGGCCCCGGATGAGCGGAAGAAGATGGATTGAAATTAAGGCTTCACAATATATGGCAAAAGTATCAATATTGGCATTTTAAACTACATACAGCACAATAAAACCTCCATCTGACAGAATCCATCGGAAATATGTTGAAAAAATGTCAGATTTTCTTCTTGCCTTATCACATATCATAATTATAGCAAGCAGCCGTAATAGAAATCATGATTGTAACTTTACTGAACTCCATAAAGTTTGTAAGTTGACCAAATGTTGTACCGGGGCAATGGCTGCAGACTGTCTTCCACGCAATTTAAAAACACTCCCACCTCATCAGAGTGAGTAAAAGCTGGTATGTCCCGTACACGTTGGTGCATGGTGGAGTCTCGCACACAACTGTTTTAATCTCTCTCTTTTTAACTTTCTCACTCTGATGGTTGGTGCAGGACTCCTCTCTGTTGCACACACAGAAAATATGACTCAATTCAGTCATTGATGGGAGCGCTCATCGGAGGGGGCCCGGAGGGCCAAAGATAGTCACATATTTACTTTGTGTGTAATAAATGGGGGCAAACAAGACCTGGTATTGACGTACACGATTGCCCACCTAAGTTTTCAGCTCACCCAAGCTCTGGGCTAGAACCGGCCCTGTGTTATACCATTGGAGATTTTATGAGCTTTCACTCAAAAGCATTCTGACACTTTAGTGGGGTAAATGTATTTACCAGTAGTGGCCCAGCAGCTTATGTGGAGCTTCCAGGGCTCTTTTGTTTGATTTCTAATATTGTTTTGGCTTGCATGCATCTCTATTGCACATTTGGAAACAGTTTGTCATATTTTAGCCTAACTTCTCCTTTCCTCAGGACCTATGGGAGTTTATTATTATTATTTTTATTGCTTTAGCCATAGGCCTTCATTTATGCTTACAATTTCTTATAAAATCATTTTTATTAGTCTCAGTCATTTAGTGGGCTATTTAGAGTTATCACTGCAGAGCTGAGCACATCTTTAAAACTGTTGTCATAACGCTCTAGTGTTTATTTGCTGCATTTTCAATTAGACTCCATATAACCTTGAGTAGTAATAAAAACAGAAGCCGTTATGATGGACTCATAAATAAACCTGCAAAGTGTTGGGAGAGGTCTTTTTTGGTAAATACATGTTCCTGTTCAATGATTTCTGTAAACGGAGTATCTTTACATGGCCTTAAAGGGCTAACTGAAGTTCTCACTTGGCTGCAGTTGAGTAAATGCACCTGTCGCTCACTCAGGGCATTGCTGAGGCTGACCAATAGGACGTGTGGGTTGAGCATGGAGCTGCATTCAAGAGGAAATTACGCAATTACAGTATGTCGATTACATGGAGCTGGCCTGACATCATTTGGGAGGAGGAGGGACTCTCAGCTGAGTTTTAAGCCAATCACAGCAGCCAATGACATGCTTTGATAAAACTAAACAATAAAGATTGTTTCTGGCTGAATAAATCCATACCATCGCCACACTTACCGTTTTTACCCTCTCTATCTTGTTAGTAAGTATTAATCAGCTGTTTTTGACTATTGAAACACACTTGTCGAAGTCTTCGTTGAGGTTTCTGCAACATTTGAATTGACTCAACTTTTCTTTAGCAACTTTGTAATACTTTTTGCATTCTCCCCCAAATCAGCCATTTTGAAATCCGCTTTAAAACTTCCAGTACCAGTCAGAGCTCCACCACTCAGTGTCAGGGAAGGGCTCGGTGTAAAAGTGTCCCATGTCCTGAATAAACCTCTCCGTCTCCTGCACCGTAATGGGAATGGAGAGCTGGTCTGTCCTGCCATCAGCACCTGGCCCTGTGCCGGTGTCAGGAGCAGCAGCAGCAGCAGCAGCAGTGTCCGTCAGGTGTGGCGCTCTGGAGCAGGTCCTGCATTCAGATGAGCCCCTGTCTGTCTGCTGTGTGGAGGTGTGGAGGGGCCGCTCTGTTTGCCATATGGTCCAGGCATTCGCACTTAATCCCCCGGTCAAGACGTGCTAATGTGCAGACTGCCAACATGCACTTTTATTATGTCTTCATGTCAGGCAGAAGAGGCTGCGAGGTTACGGCTCAGGCTGCTTTGTAGGGACACGTTTATCATTCAGAGATTATTTTTTTGTATATATAAATAAATGGGAGACTTTTCGACTGTATTGGAATGTAATATTTAAAGTACTTTGTATATATTGATAAATTGATAATATCGCAATTGTTGTTCTTTTATATCATTTTTTTGAGGTAATTTTTTATTGTTTACAATATAGACGATACTCAATATTCAATAGCATACATTTTTTGATGTATTGCCCTTCTTTGTATCGTGTATATTGTCCATAACTAAAGCTGTTGAATTATAAAGTGATATTTCTGCACTTTTGTCACATTTTGAACCTCAAAATGTTATATATTTATACTTCCCAGTACCTTTTATAAGCTTTGTCACATCGAATGCTGAGAATGGGTGGTGATGCAACAATACTTTTTTCATGCTCGATTCAACAATCATGACACCCTTACAATGTGGCGTTCTTCTCACAGTTAGCAAAAAAACAAAATAGCATTTTGATACTCGGGAAAGGTCATGTGTTTTTTGTTACTGTTGTGGTACTGTTATGTAACATTTGTAGTTTCGATTTCAAGTTCACAATGGAGAACAACAAAGTCACGTGTCTGGAAAGAATTCTGTTGGAAGAATGTGACCCGTTTCTTCATCACGTCAAAGCGCTCATTATTCACACGGAAATGCTGAATGTTGGAGAGGTTGTGTTGCCAGGAGGGCCACTGTTATCATGTGATCTGGGACCGTTTTTGACACTCAATCTCAGAACTATGTATTTGGACACCAACACTCCTGCCGTGGACACAGTAAATGGATACCTTTAGAACATACTTCTGGCAGCTGGCAAAAAAATGGATGACACAAATTGCGCCGATGATTCACGACTGGAAAGACAACTGACAAAAAAAATCACATTTGGACTCAACTGGGAAATTTAAAATGGCCTTTTAACTTTCTTTTCTGTGGATGCCTCACCTTCCTCATTTTGAAAACTGTTCTTTCTGGTCTTGTCTTTCTTGCTTTCATTTTTTTTACGTTTTTTTCATTTAGAAAAACAAAAATTCTGAACACTAAGAAAAAAAGAAAAGAAAATATTCCCTTATATAATATTACCGGTAACCCTTTTTTCTCTAAAGCCATGTGATGGAATTGTTGGACTACAATACATTTTAAAAAGTATTAAAAAACAGACATTTTGGTATTTGTCCTCAGAAAGGTATTTTCAATGAATTCTTTCTAGTCTGAAGTTGCTGTTGAAGCATTTTTAGATTGAGCATTCACCCTTGAACCTATTAAAAAGACCAACATTTTTACAACGCCAGATAAGGCCAATTACTTATTTTATTCCATTACCTTTTTGCCTGTGACTCGTAAAGATTCTTTTCTCGCCTTGATGAGAAAACCCCTCTAAAAGATTGATTGCGTGCCCCGGCTGCTGCCTAAATAAATAACGCAATGGCATGTTCCTTTGGCAAACATTTTCCTTATTTTTTGTGGCCATGTTCTGCGGGTTTTAACACCACACTTTTATCTCAGCACCCCTTTTGGCAAGTGGCTTGTTTGAATGGAGCCATTAAGATAAGTGCGGTAAGGTGAGCTGTTTAAAAAGGCTGTGTGTTTGGGCGAAAGGGGGGCGAAAGGGGAGGCGAGGCGGGGGCCGTGAGTGCATGCTGTCACCTCTCATTAGAAAAGCACAGTCCAGCCCCCCCCCCTCTCCACGGAGCCCGGTCTGAGCGGAAATGCTGAAAGAGTGTCGCCCGGGCGCACCCGCGATCGGGGATGTGTCTGATCCAGCCGAGCGAGTCGGTTCTGAGGAAACGCGGGCCCCAAATGATGCTTTTAGGATTATCCACAGCTGCTCAAGTTTCAGTTCAGCGTGGCGGCGGGGTTTTGTCATCGTTGCTGGTGGTACTGTCAGAAGTATTTTGCCCACATTTTGCCACTAATTGGGAAGGCTAGACTGGAAATAAGCGGAATTATAGATTGGTCTATAAATGTGTCTTTGTGGTTCATGCATGTAATATAACTTAACACTGAGGGCTTAAAATACTTTCCAAGATGCATTTAGACTTTATTGATCTAACTTTATTGCTTCACAAGGGAAATTTCTTGGACGCAGTAGCTCAAAAACAACATAATAATAAAAGCTCATGACAAAAATAAAGTATAATCGTAATAAGACCTTGAGGAAGCTGTTGAAAGTGTGCGAGAAAGTGTGGTGCAGATAACTCTGTGAAAGTGTAAATGAGACTGAAACTATTTTATTTCTGCCTGAGAAAAATGTCAAATATAACTGGATCAAATAAGGATACAAATACAGATATCTTTAGTGGGTACTTTTTGAAGCTAAATGCAAAAAACTACCACAAGCTTATATGGAAGGGTTTTTCATAAACATTACTCCATTTTGGGTGTGACTATGTGCAATGGGGTGACATCAACTGTCAAACACCGCACATTCACAAAAAACGCCATACATATATGACCTAATATGTACCTCCAGTGTTACTTAAATAATCATGTAACTGTCACACCCTAAAGGATATTTTTTCTACAATTAGCCTTGTATTTTTCTTAGGAAAGCTGTCACTCTGCAGGTGGTGCACATTCTGAGTCTTCAGAAAAGTTGGATTTTTACAAAAATAAGAATATATTCCACAGAGCTTGTTCTGGAGCGTCAATAACAGATGAGCTTCTTTTGTTTTTTGTGTAACCGTCTTTTTAAATGTTAGACACTGCAGGACACACTTTGGAAAAAATGTAAAGTAGTAAATGTAAAGTACATGAAGTAAGTAAAATTATCGGTTCTTCCTCATAATCTCAATAAATCTGTGGGGAAGTAGTTCATTATATTAACAACTTCTAAATCACATTCAACATTTTTGCATTAACACCAATAACCAAGGGCACATGGTCCATTTATTATAAAATGCATAATCTGAGCAAATGTTAGAATTATTTTTACTAATTCTAGCACCCTTCTTAATTCAATATTGATTAGATGGTTTTTCACAGCAATATTCAGTCAATATTCAACACAACAGGATCACATGCTAAAATGCATTGCTCAATAGGTTGTGTTTCCTCTGCTGCTGGGACAAACCCCGCCTCCCTCTTTTTGTAAACAACACTGCGCTCTGTCTCAGGGGCTCCTTCTGCCGCTCCAGACTCAAACCCAACTTCTAATTTGGTCCCAGTGCGTTCCCTGTGAAGACATGACTCATTCAAAGGCGCCTAATGAAATAAAGATCATCCCAGCGTTCTGACTGAAGACTGGAGCCCGGCGTGGCCACTCTGAAGACTGGAGCCCGGCGTGGCCACTCTGAAGACCGGAGCCCGGCGTGGCCACTCTGAAGACCGGAGCCCGGCGTGGCCACTCTGAAGACCGGAGCCCGGCGTGGCCACTCTGAAGACCGGAGCCCGGCGTGGCTGAGATGCGACTCTGAAGACTGGAGCTCGGCTGTGACTTTTGGGCGAGGCTGCGGTTCTCCACTCAAACCCTGGGGACGCTGTGCAGTTGTCAGGCTCCACAGGGGCAGGCACAGTGATTTATTACACAGCACGTTAGGCGAGGAGAAGGAGCAGGCGGAGATAAAACAGACCTCCATCTCCACCCATTGTCCTGCCTCCTTTCTTGCAGTGTAATGTTTTTTGTAGCCACTGGTTTGATTGTAGATCGCACACGTTCAGAAAAGGTCATTCTAGGTCATGAAAAAGTAATTTACCCCTCAACTTGCATGGGTCAAATTAGAGATGGGCAATATATCAACATTTTGATAATATATAATGATTGTTGTTTTGAATATTTCTAATAGTATAGTAAAATAGTAAAAATTCTACAAATGGGTAATATGATTTTACAGACCTTTCACATTTGTCTGATAATTACCGTAAACCTCAACGAATGCATTTTAAAGATACGTTTGAACACATTCCTTGTTGGATTCAGAAAATATTCTTATTGAGATGCTAAAAAAAGTGTTATTTATTAATATCACCCAGCCAATGTAGAGGATACATTTCCCTACAGCTTACAGTGATTATAAATGAGTAAATACTGTTGCAGTTATGGCCTGAACAATGTGTTTTTGTGTGTGTATTTTCTGACAATTGCAAAACTATTAAATGTATTATAAATATTAGTGTAATTATAGACATTGTATAATCTAAATATAGGGTTGAGCAAACCTACATAAGTTAGCCTGTGAAGAATGATCTTTATCGTTTGGCTTGATTTGGGAGCACCCAAAGAAAAGCCACACATACACAGAGAGAACATGCAAACGACGTGTTCTGGGAATGAAACCGAGCACCTTCTTGCTGTGAGGCGGTGGGACAGGAAACCACTGCTACCGTCCTGCCTGTTTTTGTATTGTGGTCAATATAAGAGCAATATATATTTAAAAAAAAAAGTAATTGTTTTCCTGGAAATCCTGTCAAAAGCGTATGAAAAATGGACCACAAAAGCCACTGGTTGGGAGCCCTGCTGTTATTGCTGGCCAGAACCGGCTGAAGGGGGATGATATTGTCAAGGCTGCTTCTGCCCGACACCTCATCCAACATTTAATTTTCCATCTGTATTTCTTTGTCTAAGCCGCCATGTAAACTCAATCATTCATGAGCTTGTTCGGCGGTGTCAGATTGGCGGCGTACACCATGTCACACGCCTCACCTCGCATCGCCTGAATCCAAACGGCTCTTTTCAAAATGGCCGCATGTTGTGCCATTATCGCTGTCCTACTTTAATTTCACCTGTGCCCTAGAAAAAAGACTGGGTGTAGAGTTGTCTTTTGTCACAATGACGCTCTCGACTGTGTCACAGAAGAAGTGTTACACAAACCTAACATCGATTTCAGTCATTATTTCACCACAAGAACAAGCTCCGAGCTACATTAGCTTTTAACAACATGAAAAGAAAGTATATTTTTAGTTGAAAGCTAATCTTGTATCACTTGGAAGGGATGTTTTGGTAATGTTTTAAGTACATTATTTAATTTTTACCTGACAAATTGACTGATTTATGCTTTGTTTAAATGGTTTGGTTTAAAATGCTGGAGCTCCAACTAGAGGTGGGTTTTCTAATGTAATTTAGGCTATATTCATGCAAAATTTGAATATTGAGTATATTGATTATAGTAAAATATGCTACAAAAGGAGCTGATTACAAATAAAAACGAGGATATAACGTGATATTGCAGTGCTTTCCTCTACAATCAAACCTGGACTACTAAACTAATAAGTAATAATGTTTTAACGCAGGTTGGACATAATATCGTCTGACTATCGTTATCTTGACGCTCCAAAAACAATCGAAATCGTTCCTTGTTCTAAAACATAACGAGCGTCATATTCTCAATGAAACTAGAGTTGCGACGATGACGTTCGAGCGGTTTTGGTTCCGTAGATGATCCAGGAGAAAGCCGGCGTACATCTGCCTTAGATTTGGCGTCCCCTGCCACCGGGTGTTTCCTGAGGGCCGAGCAGAGGAACTCTGCGTCGACCTCGGCCACAGTCCACGCACTTGAAGATTATAGCTGCAAGACTAAACATGCATTCTTCAGATGGAGACAGTCACTCTAAACAAATCCCCATGTTGTTCCTTCATGCGCTTTTCCCAACAAATTGATTCGACTTCTGAACCGAAATATATAGTGTTTGTAGTTGTCATGGTACTAGCATGTCATTTTCAATTTTTTACACAAAATAGTAGTGCTTTCTTTATGTCACCATCCATACATACCACCATACAAGATCTACTACTAACTATTTTTTACTTCACTTAATTTGGTCACAACACAGTGGAAGTGATGTTTCGACAGACGGCTGTGGTAACCTAAATTAATTAACCTCATTAACATTCTCAGCTCTTCAAACGTTAATTAGATTGCATTATATTTCCCCTTCGACCTGAGACAAATGGCAAAGTCATGTTTTCTTTGAATAGTTTCATTCATCAAGTCATGTCATCTTTCTGAGCAGTCGTAACTGCCGGGCCGAGCAGTTACGACTGTTTTTTATTATTCCCTTCTGTAGTGTTCTGTGTTTCTGTGCCTAATCTGAGTACAAATCAAGCTTCTCTTATCTTATCTTGACCTTCTACCAGGAAGTGGTTCTTTTTTTTGTCATTTCAGCTTTTATTTCCATCCATATTCTACCGCTTGTTCCCTTTCGGGGTCGCGGGTGACTGGAGCCTATCCCAGTGACTTCGGGCCTTAGGCGGGGTACACCCTGGACAGTGGCCAACTTGTCACAACACATACATGTCTTTGGACGGTGGGAGGAAGCCGGAGAGAACCCACGGTAACACGGGGAGAACATGCAAACTCCACCCAGAGAGATCATGTGATGTCTGGTCCGGGAATCAAACCCATGATCTCCTTCTTGGGAGGCAAGAGCGCTAACCGCCTTTGCCACCGTGCACCCAGCTTTTATTTCCTTCAAGTTTTATTGTGAAGATTTGGGGATAGAACTAATTATTATGTCAACTTGTCTGTACATAATATTTGCAGTGAAGAGGGTAAAATAGTAATACATTTATGGGTCTTCTACTGGCATCATTCTTTTTTTTGAGTTTCATGTTTCTCATTTGTTCATTGCATTGATATATTTTGGCTCAAAAGAGCTTGCTATCCTGCTAAGATGGCCTTTTAATATTACTATTTTAGGGCTGAGTGATGGGACAAAAAATATAACAAAAAATGTAAAATTATATTTTTTCTTCAATTGCGATTTTCTATTTTATTTTATTTTGTCTTATTAGAAATAAATAAATCAAAAATGCCTTTCAATATATGTTTCTTGTACAGTGCCATTTAACACAATTATAACAAAATATTGCATTTGAAATTTACTGCTAGTTACCGTGTCTCATAATGTATAGTTCAAACTTTTATTTCTACAGTACTGTTCATGAAGAATAAACACATTATGGAGCAAAGAGAGGCATATTATGTGTCCCCCTTTAACCCTGTCTGCTTTGATGTTTTAGGGCCGTCTTGCTGCGCCCGGGCCCCTGAGCGTCGGCGCTTGACCCGTAGAGAGGAGACCAGTGTCTGAGCAGAATGACTCGGCCAGTGGGGCGACCCCCGCACAGCACATGAAGAGCAGAGAGGATGGGTGCCAATGGGTCCAGCTACCCTCACTCCTGCTCCCCGCGCATCGGGGGGAGTTCACAGCCACAGCAGACCTTTATAGGCAAGTGTCTTTCTCTGTATTGCCCCAGACATTTGAGGTCATGGTCATGTCCATGTCCATGGCAGAGAAGAAGAAGTGAATCAGGATCTTGGCTTTTCTACCTCACATACATTTCTCGATATAGATTGTATAGATATGTTTAATGCTGTACGGTGGAACATTCCTGGCAAAGCAGTAACGTGTCCATTAGGGCCTCCAAATGTATTTGAGTCGATTTGCTGTTATTTGGCTAACACATTGTTCTTTGCAAACTACACATGAGCCTATTATTATGTTTTTTATAAAGCCTGCTATCTCTGTAGACATATGTTAGACATGTTCTGAAAATGCATGGGATCATTTTAGTTTAGCAGTTCATATTTCAGCCTTCTCTCAAATGTTAATGGTCCTGGACGTGTCTAGAATGAGCCATTCTTGTCATTATATTTTTCCAAAATCGTTCAGCCCTAATCTCCATAGAGACAAGCAGGTTGTGCACCAGAGAAGTCCCACAGCGCACGTTTTAAATGAATAACAATCCGAATCACCCTTACATGACATGTACTTCCATCAGAAGTACTCATAAAAACTCTGCATCCCTGTGACCTCCTGCTTGAACGGGCCTGTGCTACAAACCATGTGTTAGATTGGATGACTATGTGGGTCACACTGATGGATGCCACAGAAGTGCAGGCTCAGAGAGAGGATCTCCTTGGCACTGCGTGCTCTGACGTCTGAGCCCTGTGTCTCATGCCAAACACAAGTGTTCGCTGTAATTGACTGCTCCCAAAGATGTGAGTGGGCCCAGGTTCACACAAAGACAACGTCCTACGGGTAAAAGGCTAATTGGGTTTCAGATGGCCTTGTACCGGGTTTTTGGCTCAAATATAAAAGATATGAAAGGATTGTGTCTGCTTTGAATTTTCCATTGAACTTACTCCAAAGACTTTGGTTGCTGGGTTATGGTTTTGTTCTTGTCCTGAAAGAGCAGGTCACAGAGCCTCAGCCAAACACTTTTCATCAGATTCTAAATCATGTTGAAGATGTTGTATGGGACTAAAGGTTAAACTGGTGCATTTGTGTTTTAGGAACATCATCGTACACTCAGCAGGGCTATGGCTGGGAGTCAAAGCTGTACAGCCTGGAGCACGGCCATGAGCGGCCTGCCGACAGGAAGAAGAAGAGTCTGGGGCTGGCCACGCTCAAGCGCAGGTTTATCAAGCGCAGGAAGTCCAGCCGCTCTGCAGATCATGCGCGGCAGATGCGAGAGCTGCTCTCCAGTTGGGACGTCCGAGACACTAACGCCCTGGTGGAGGAGTACGAGGGCACTGCGGCACTCAAGGAGCTGAGCTTTCAGGCCAGTCTGGCCCGCGCTGAGGCCCCCAACCTACAGAGGGACCTGGCTGCACTGTACCAGCACAAGTACTGCACAGACGTGGACCTCATCTTTCACGGGACATGCTTCCCAGCACACAGGGCCATCCTGGCTATGCGCTGCCCCTTCTTTAAGTCCCTACTGACATCAGCCCCGGGCTATGGAGCCGAGGTGCTCATGGACGTGGACACAGCGGGCATAGATGTGCCCATGTTCTCTGCTCTGCTGCAGTACTTATACGCAGGGGAGTTTGGGGCGGGGGCAGCGGAGGACAGCCGTCTGCAGAACATGGATGTCCTGGTGCAGCTCAGTGAAGAGTTTGGGACTCCAAACTCCCTGGAGGCGGACATGAAGGGCTTGTTCGACCACATGTGCTACTATGACGCTCTCCTCAGCTTCTCCTCAGACTCTGAGATGGTAGAGGGCTGTGGTGAGAGAGGGGCTGTGGCCTGCCCCTCCACAGCAGTTTCAGTTGGGACTGTGGCCCCCGGAACCCCTGAGGAGGACCTGAGGGCCCATAAGGCCATCCTCTCTGCACGCTCACCCTTCTTCAGAAACCTTTTACAGAGGCGTATCCGGACTGGAGAGGAGATGACGGAGCGCACACTGCACGCACCCACTCGCATTGTCCTGGATGAGTCCATCATCCCGAGGAAGTACGTGCAGGTCATCCTGCACTGCATGTACACCGACGTGGTGGAGCTGGGGCTGGTGCTGAGGGGCAGCCCGTCCACAGGGAGTCTGGGGGAGGTCCAGGCGCTGGTGTCAGGGAGCCGCGGGGCCAGCACACGCACAGAGGAGGCCATGGAACTCTACCACATCGCTCTGTTTCTGGAGTTCAGCATGTTGGCTCAAGGTACGCCTCTCTCAGCACCATACACTGTTACAGGCATCTGTTTGTGTGTGTGTGCGTGTGTGTGCGTGTGTGTGTTTGCGTGCGTGCGTGCGTGTGTGTTTGCGTGCATGCGTGTGTGTTTGCGTGCGTGTGTGTGTGCTTGCGTGCGTGTGTGCTTGCGTGCGTGTGTGCTTGCGTGCGTGTGTGTTTGCGTGCATGTGTGTTTGCGTGCGTGTGTGCTTGCGTGTGTGCGTGTGTGCTTGCGTGCTTGTGTGTTTGCGTGCATGTGTGTGCGTGCGTGTGCTTGCGTGCGTGTGTGTTTGCGTGCGTGTGCGTGCGTGTGCTTGCATGCGTGTGTGTTTGCGTGCGTGTGTGTGCGTGCGTGTGTGTTTGCGTGCGTGTATGTGTGTGTGTGCGTGTGCTTGCGTGCGTGTGTGTTTGCGTGTGTGTGTGCGTGTGTGTGTGTGCGTGCCTGTGTGTGCGTGTGTGTGCTTGCGTGCGTGTGTGTTTGCGTGCATGCGTGTGTGTTTGCGTGCGTGTGTGTGCGTGCATGCGTGCGTGTGTGTTTGCGTGCCTGCGTGTGTGTGCTTGCGTGCGTGCGTGTGTGTTTGCGTGCGTGTGTGTGCGTCTGCGAGAGCGAAAGATGCAACAAATGCCATTTCTTACATTGTCTCATTCATTGCCCTTGACAGATTTAGGAATGTGATTGTGAGGATGTTAACGCATTAGCAGTGTTTACTGGCTGTAACAGTAAGAACTAAAGCTGCCTGTAACAGACATTCCTGAATCAATGATGTGACTTTGTCATTTCAGAGCAGTCTTTTATGACTCAAGAATAGCCGTTTTAGAAAATGGTGTAAACTGAGCCTTGCATTTAAACTTGATAGTTTTGACCTTAACTTTCTGTGACCGTCGGCTTATACAGCGCCGCAGAGATGCTGTGGCCATAACATTTCATTTATAAAAGATGAAGATTATGGGATTAGTGAGAAATTAGTCCTCATATTAACATTTGCTGGCAGTGGCATGCTCTGCCACTAAATGTGAATGGCTTTCAGAGGAGACGTGCCAATGGATTTCATTCTATTTATACAGCACGAGCCAAGTTGATGGACAATGTAAAACTATAACATTTACACTCTACCGATTTCACAATGTGGTTTGCAAAATTAGATTGACTGCAAATTTAAAGTTGAAATGCAATAAATGAACCTGTACATCTAGATTTATATAGATGCAATGTCGGGCATTGTCTAGCCAAAGCTGTGTGAAGCCTGTTCTTTTGGCGCTGCAGCAGTGACACTTTGATCCGTGCAGTGTGCAGTGACACCAGGCTGTACCCTCAGGCTCTGGTGTCACTGTCCGGGTCAGTGTGGCGGCTTAAGCACAGAGCAGAGCAGGCCAATGGTGTCATCCCCACACGGCATCACCTCATCTCCCCTCTCCTCCCCCGCCAAGACCCTGCCCCGGCCAGCGGGTATTTTTATCCTGCCTCTGCCTCTGCGCTGCACGCCTTAATCAGTCCACTAAGGAATGTAGTCATATTCTGCCCTGCTGCTGCTGGAGTGCTAAACTGCCATCTACGATCACAGTTTAAAGGTTACACTGTCTCCTTCAAACCACAGGACACTCCTCACTCCTGAATAACATAAGCTTCATTTTTCACCTCCACAAATGCTCAGATATTTTGTATTATTACATTTAATCATACTATACTAGCAGTAGGCCTGTCACGAGAATTATTACTGTTACTATGTTGAGATTACTCAGTCAATCGATAATCGTGATCGCAAGATAATCGTAAGAACTAAAAATGATAATAATCAGGGCAATTCACTTTGTGCATAATAAAAAAAATACCGGACTTTTAAGCTGCAGGAGAGAGTGAGTCTATGGACTTCGTCGATTCTAATCTTCAGAAGGTCTTGGAGGCATCTTGAAAAGCCCAACGTGGCTGAGACTGTAGCAAAACGCAACACCACAGCTACAAACCGGACTGGAAATGAGCAGGCGCCAGGTCGCTCCGGACGTTATGAAAATTTAAAAGCGATGTTAATTAAGTGTTTTTATAACAATTCATAGTCTTAAGAAATACACCTGGACGTAAAGTACTTAGCTTTATTATTTAGAAGGTTTGAGTTCTGAAAGCTGGTGAAAAACTGGAGAAATAGTAACGTGTTAGACAATGGGAAATCAAAATAAAATCACCGTTTGAGTTAATCCTGTATTGTCCTGTTTTCACCTGAAACGTCTTTAAAATTAATCACAAAAATATCACCTTAAAGCCTTGTGGCGTTTCTTTTACTATAAACAACACTCAATGTTATATTCAAATTTAGCATAGCTTCAAAACCGCATTCACAATATTTAACATTTTGATATATGGCCCACCTCTGACTGTGTCTATTATTAAGCCGTTTTAGAGCAATATTGCGGTTTACAACAAGCAAAATGTAAAAAGATAATCTACTTGTTGTAGGCGTGCGGTGGGCTGTGGCAGAGGCGTGCGGTGGGCTGTGGCAGAGGCGTGCGGTGGGCTGTGGCAGAGGCGTGCGGTGGGCTGTGGCAGAGGCGTGCGGTGGGCTGTGGCAGAGGCGTGCGGTGGGCTGTGGCAGAGGCGTGCGGCGGGCTGTGGCGGGCTGTGGCAGAGGCGTACGGCGGGCTGTGGCAGAGGTGGGCTGTGGCGGAGGCGTGCGGCGGGCTGTGGCGGAGGCGTGCGGCGGGCTGTGGCGGAGGCGTGCGGTGGGCTGTGGCGGGCTGTGGCGGAGGCGTGCGGTGGGCTGTGGCGGGCTGTGGCGGAGGCGTGCGGTGGGCTGTGGCGGAGGCGTGCGGTGGGCTGTGGCGGAGGCGTGCGGTGGGCTGTGGCAGAGGTGGGCTGTGGCGGAGGCGTGCGGCGGGCTGTGGCGGAGGCGTGCGGCGGGCTGTGGCGGAGGCGTGCGGTGGGCTGTGGCGGGCTGTGGCGGAGGCGTGCGGTGGGCTGTGGCGGGCTGTGGCGGAGGCGTGCGGTGGGCTGTGGCGGAGGCGTGCGGTGGGCTGTGGCGGAGGCGTGCGGTGGGCTGTGGCGGGCTGTGGCAGAGGCGGGCTGTGGCAGAGGCGTGCGGTGGGCTGTGGCGGAGGCGTGCGGTGGGCTGTGGCGGAGGCGTGCGGTGGGCTGTGGCGGAGGCGTGCGGTGGGCTGTGGCAGAGGTGGGCTGTGGCGGAGGCGTGCGGCGGGCTGTGGCGGAGGCGTGCGGCGGGCTGTGGCGGAGGCGTGCGGTGGGCTGTGGCGGGCTGTGGCGGAGGCGTGCGGTGGGCTGTGGCGGGCTGTGGCGGAGGCGTGCGGTGGGCTGTGGCGGAGGCGTGCGGTGGGCTGTGGCGGAGGCGTGCGGTGGGCTGTGGCGGAGGCGTGCGGTGGGCTGTGGCGGAGGCGTGCGGTGGGCTGTGGCGGGCTGTGGCGGAGGCGTGCGGTGGGCTGTGGCGGGCTGTGGCGGAGGCGTGCGGTGGGCTGTGGCGGAGGCGTGCGGTGGGCTGTGGCGGAGGCGTGCGGTGGGCTGTGGCGGAGGCGTGCGGTGGGCTGTGGCGGAGGCGTGCGGTGGGCTGTGGCGGGCTGTGGCAGAGGCGGGCTGTGGCAGAGGCGTGCGGTGGGCTGTGGCGGAGGCGTGCGGTGGGCTGTGGCGGAGGCGTGCGGTGGGCTGTGGCGGAGGCGTGCGGTGGGCTGTGGCGGAGGCGGGCGGTGGGCTGTGGCGGCGGTGGGCTGTGGCGGAGGCGGGCTGTGGGCTGTGGCAGAGGCCTGTGGCGGGCTGTGGCAGCGGTGTGTGGTGGTCTGTTGGTGGGATGCCCTCCTCTCTGTATACTCTTGTAGCTCCTCTGGCTCTGTGCACTTTAAGCTCAGGGAAGATTTGTCGAGACGCTAGACGGGAACATCGCCCTGTCATCTTTTCCCATTAAACGTCATGACCTGTCTGCCGTTATTACCTCATCTCACTGCTATGGCAACCAGTATTAAAAGCCCCATTCATTTAAAAAATGTGCGGCGTGCTCTGCATTTTGAGGCCGCTCCGGTTCTATTAAGAAGAACTAATTAAAGAATGAGGCGAGCCGGTTAATCAGTTCAAAATCGCAATTTGGAAATCACAATCTTTTCAATTATTCGGGTAATTTAACATTCTCTTGACAAATCGTGCAGTCTGATTTGTTTTTTACCAAATTAACAAAGAATGTGACTGCCATCTGAATGTGAAGAGGATTCAGTTGGCATATAGCATTTAGATTCAAACTGGTAGTATTTATATTTGGGCAGTTGAACTTTCTAACATAACCATGACGTTCTGAAGGACATTTCACCCTTTTATCCAATTGACACATTGCTTTTGTGCTGCCCTGGGCCTTTCTGCAGTTCCCAAGCTTCACTATTAATAAAATCGCATCGTTTCACATCATGTGGCAGTAAAAGAATGTGGTTTGAAGGAAGAATTGGTCTGCTAGTCAAACACTTATACTTTAATACATTTTTAACCAAATACAGATTGAAATATGATGACTGAAGGCTAGAAAAGGCTAGGAAAGATAGAGAATATTTCACAAATAAAGTGTATTATTGATGAAAGTCACTGTCTTGGTTATATAAAAGGTCTTTTCATATGTCTATTAGGGTCTGTATTGTCCAAATAACAATTATCAATAAACGAGTATGATTATTTTTCATAGTCGACTTGTCATGATGGACAATCATTTGTTTTTCAAGCTGACGTTTATTTGAAGGTCTGATCATGAACTTTACTGTCCAGAATACATTTAACGTAACGTATCTTGCATATCTTAAAGAAAGTGTATATTTTATATTACAAACCACTCCATAAAAGTGAATTTTAAGTCGTTTTCTAGCACAGGTGTTAACTTCGCCTTACAAAGTGTGTTCCACTGTTGTTAGAGAGGCTCAAAGTATTGTAATGTGAGGGCCAAGACGAGCTGTATAAACAAAGTCCACGTATAGTCTTCGTTTTTACACTAATTTAGCATTGAAAGCACGTCTTGGGAGTCCATGAGCAGCCCAGAGACTCGGTGCTAAACAAACCGCCACACTGACTTCAAATGTCATCTCCGTTGGCGTCTCGCTGCTTCTGTCAGTGCCGTTGATATTCCCGTCACTCTCCCGCGCCCTCAGTGAGCCCGGGCCGAGCGGGTGTTAGATGCAAGGCGGATTCTAATCTTCTGCTCATTAAATGCAGGAGAAATCGGGACGTATTCTACTCAAACTGCAAGGCAAATGAAATGTGTGAATTAAGGACCTTTGGAAAACATTGGAATCCAAATGGAAGTTTATGGTTTTGGGTTTTTTTTGTGTGTATTTGGTGCCGTTTTTTGTGGCCAGACTCGCTACTTTACCCCTCACGTTTATGTAAGATAACGTCACTATACAGCGCTTCTATTTATTATTTATTCATTAGTTTTCACTGTATCGATGGCAGAGGGCGCATGAATGGGACGTTTTTGCTAAATTTAGAATCGGAATCAGAAAGGTGTTTATTGCCATTTCGATGAATAAACATTCACAAACATAGGAACTTGTCCTGGTGGTTCGGTGCAACACAGACAACAAACATTGAACACTTTATACAGAGACGGCATGATATGTATATTCTAAATATAGAAGCTTGTGAGGGGGGGCTGGGGGGCTGTGACTTTCCTGAAGTCCACGATCATGTCCACTGTCTTCTGGGCATTGAACTCCAGGTTGTTGTCGCTGCACCAGGACACCAGCCGGTCCACCTCCCTCCTGTAGACAGACTCATCCCCATCCAAGATGAGCCCAATGAGGGTGATGGGTGAAGGGCGTGGCAGGAGCTGCAGCAGTTTACAGGGAGAAGAGAAGGGGAAAAAGTACACAGCCCTGTGGAGCTCCTGTGCTGATAGTCCCAGTGTCTGAGACATTCTTCCCCAGCCGCACGCACTGCGTCCGATCGTCAGGAAGTCAGTGATCCACCTGCAGGTGGAGTCAGGCACGTTGAGCTGGGAGAGCTTGTCCTGGAGCAGAGCAGGAGGATGGTGCTGAATGCAGAGCTGAAGTCCACAAATGGGATCCTGGCTTAGGTTCCCGGGGAGTCCAGGTTCTGCAGGGTGGAGTGGAGAGCCAGGTTGATGGTGTCATTCACAGACCTGTTGGCTCTGTAGGCGAACTGCAGGGGGTCCAGCAGGAGGAGGTGAGGGACTTGAGGTGGGGGAGGACCAGGAGCTCAAATGACTTCATGATGTCAGCGCCACAGGTCTGTAGTCATTAAGTCCAGTGATCCGGGGCTTCTTGGGGACAGAGACGATGATGGACGCAATAAGCAAAGTGATGCTGTTTAACGATGTCTTGATTAAATACCCTGACAAACCAAATAGTTTATTCATCAAAACGCAGCTATTTTGTATCTTCTCTCAGCACGTGGTAATAGAAATAGGAAATGCTGGTTATATAAGCCTGACGATCAGTATGTCAATATTTTCATCATTACTAACATGCCGTTCTTTTGGGCAAAAAAAGAAAGACATTGTGCTTGTTTTTAGTTTTTATTTCACCTTTATTTATCCAGGAGAGTCCCATTGAGATTATACACCTCTTTGCCCCGGTTATACAAACTCAAATTGTTAATTGTATATTGAAAACTACTAAATATGCTGAGTGCTGCCTCATAATACCAGTATTGCTGTAGCCGTGCGTCGTAACCTGTGATTATCCGAGTTCTCACCATCTTTATCCAGAGTGTAGGTGTCTTGTGTTTGTGTTCATTTTTCAAACAGGCGGGCCGTTTTGTATCTAATAAAAGTGATAGTGTTGAGTGTGGCTTTTAACCAAAGAGCTTAAATGCAGCTTTCTCGTTCCCTCGAGGCTTGTGAATAGGCTCTCGTCAGCGCCCGTGGCTGCTCTGTTTATTTCTCCGTTTTACTTATCTGTTTACTTCTCACGGTTTGGACGATGCAGCTCGAGCCCCGAACACATGGAGGTATCAAAGGCATTTCTGAATTACAAAGTCAAACCACTGCCTGCTGCTTCGGTATGTGCTGCTGCTGCTTTAGGAAACCAGGACAGGGCAGGAGGATGTGGGGGGAGCTGCCAGAGGAGCACCACAACGCAGGCAGTTGTCGCTTTAGCATATTATAACACTGTCTGGAGGAAAGAGGTGCAAACTTTGTACTGGTGATAGAACATTTAAATTAGAGACGTCTAAGCAGAAGTCGTTTCTATTAGAATGTTTACTCCAAAAAGCTTCATTATTTGACTGTTTGTGATTTTACTTTATCATTCAGAAAGTTCGAGTTCATTAGGCTGGTCACATATTAAGGAGAACATTTCATAGATATTTGGTCATCGTGTCAGTAATCGTGAATAATGCTTAAATCGCAATGTTTCTTCTCACAATAATCGTTTTGAAAATGTGATATTGTGGCATCCCTAATTAAGGAAAAGGAAAAATAGAATCTTTTCTATTTTTTGTAGTGCAAAACGTCAAGTATTTGCACATAAGTTGCATTTTTTTGTAAATACATCATTGGTTTTGCCACGTCTTTGACCATTTGGATGTTTAAAATATTGCAAACGCTGATGTGAGTGTTGCTAATATGTTTATTTTTCTCTTCTCACACTGATTACTTGATAAGGTTTCACACGCTCTCAGGACAGTGTGGTTTTACTCATTTCCCGTACATACTGTTAACAAAAACAAACTAACTTGGTAATTAGAACTAGAGCTGCACGATACTGGGAGAATGCAATGACGAGATTATTACATTATTATTATTATTATAGTATTTGACTAGGTAATTCCAGTTATATTAAAACTAAAAGGTAACTTACTTGTTACTTGAGACTCTGTTACAAAAGCTCAACATTGACAAAACAAAGAATATTTCAAGGCTAATGTAGGTTTAGAAAGCTTTAGAAAGTGACAAGAAGCTAAATAAATTTGCTTTTTTCATTTAAAAACAGTACATTTTATTAGAATATATTTATTTTTTCCTTAACAATCATTGCTCAATCATTACTGTCTGTTGTCAGCGTGGTGTGGTGTTAGGCCACTGTAGCTTTCACATTTGAACATTATTCCCGGTGCGTTCCAGGCTGTGAGGACATCATCGTGGAGAGCCTCTCCCTGGACTCCCTGGTGACCATCCTCAAGTGGAGCTCGCAGCCGTACGGGTCCAAGTGGGTCCACAGGCAGGCCGCGCACTTCCTCTGCGAAGAGTTCAGCCAGGTGGTCTCGTCGGACGTCCTCTACGAGCTGAGCAAGGAGCACCTCCTCACCGCCATCCAGTCCGACTACCTGCAGGTCAGGGACGCGCTGAGGCCTGGCACGTCCGCGCTTTGCCCTCGCATCTTTAATTGTGTTTGTTTTTATTGATTGGCAGGCGAGTGAGCAGGACATTCTGAAGTATGTGGTGAAATGGGGCGAGCAGCAGCTTATAAAGAGGATGGCAGACCGGGGTAAGAGCATGCAGTGTGGAATGACCCTCTAATGCCTTCAAAGAGACTGCCCACCTTCCCAGTTTTCATCAAATGCCCAACTTTTCACTACTGAAGACTTTCTGAACAAGGGCGGCACAAATTTTAGGAATAGAAAGTCAAAGTGCAATTTGTCTGACTAGTATTGCGGTTGCTAAGGGTGTAACTATGATTCCTATATCGACTTATTGCTCTGTAAATGATGGTTAGAACGTTATTTTTACTTGTACAATAAGAACATTTGACTTCTACGACAATTTATAGATGCTAACTAATGACTAAAGTGCTTTATTTTACTTTGTATTTTGTTGACGCTCAAGATATTGTTTAAAAAGTGGTGTAAAGTAGTTTCAGTCTTATAGTTTGTACTGATTTTTTTATGTAACGTCGTGACTAGCAATATAAAAACTGATCGGAATTCTGCTGAAGATATATTATTAAGTCACAGTTAAAACAGCCAAAGCTAACCAAAGTGTTAAACAACATCAAACGGAGCACTAAAAACTGCTTTAACAATAGAATAAAACAAGAACGTGTAAACAAAAATAAAATAAGATGTCTTTAAGAGTGCTACTTTTCTTTTCTTTTTTAAGAGAGAGAGTTCTACTTTCATAATATAAATTTCAATACTTTTTTATAGCACTTTAAAGACAAAAACGTGAGCAGTTTTCATTTCAACAACGGGATATTTTGTTGTTTACAGTGGACGTACCTAAATCATTGCGGTCTAAAATATTTAGAAGTGTGTTGCACAAAACACTCGAAATATTCTCATTCATTTGAATTTGAGTATTGGACTGTTTATTATGTCATAACTCTTGTCCAATCACCATCATGGTACGTTTTAACCTGCTCCAGTTCCAGGGCTTTGAACTGTGCTGTTTTCATTGTGTTAACTCAATAAAACTAATAATGTTCAACCATTTTATGTTCAAGCTACTGTTACTGATTCATAATTCATCATCTTGATTTATTCTTTACTTTGATTGAAGCTGTTGACGTTAGTGTTTTGGTTTAGGAGAGGATTGACCAGTCAGAGAGCAGAATGAGCCTCTCGTGAGTCTCATTTAGGTTCCAGTTCCTACGACTAAATCCCGTTGCCAGCAGGATATAGACCCTCCCTTTAAACAATCAGTTTTGTTGGGAAAATGACTACACCCACTGTTATTATTACTGCAAGTATAATTCAAAAGGTTCAGACAAAGTCCCTATTTCTGCAGTTTGTCTATGAACACTCTCCCGAACAGGGCACAATCAGCATAAAGGAAAAGGAATATATTTCATCTAAATTGCATTCAAATACTGTGTAAACTTGCGGCGTAGTATGTGATTTAACGAGCTTCACAAACGACCGTGTGTCTTTTGAAGAACCCAATCTGCTGAGTGGCACGGCTCACAGTGTGAACAAAAGGGGCGTGAAGAGGCGGGACTTGGACGTGGAGGAGCTGCGGGAGATCCTGTCCCCGCTCCTGCCGTTCATCCGGACGGAGCACATCCTGCCCCCAAACAGCGACGTGCTCACAGACGCGGTCAGTACTTCTCATCCGATTAAAGTCCGCCCGAGTCTTTTTTCAGAAACGGTGTATTGATCTGCATTCTCCGCCCTGCTCTCAGCTGAAGCGGGGTCTGATAAGCACCCCTCCTCTGGACATGCTCCCTACGGCCGAAGGGGGCAAGGCCAACGCCTGGTTGAGACAGAAGAACGCCGGTATCTACGTGCGCCCTCGCCTCTTCTCTCCCTACGTGGAAGAGGCGAAGGTAAAAGCCATGACAACTGATTAAATTCCCTCTGGAGAAAGCAAACCGACGCAAACTTATCTCCTCCAATCACATCATCAAAGTGCCTCTGAAAAGGGCGTCCTAGAAAACATCTGCTCCTTCTCAACGCTGCTAAATCCAGCCATTATTCCTTCTCATATTCATAATTAATAATTGCTTCCATCATCTTTGCCTGTAATTAATTTTTGTCACTTTTCACTCTCCCTCCAGCAACTTCTAGCGTTTCTACTCATGCATATTTATGAACACATCCACACCCTCCGCAGAGCCATTATTAGATGAATTGTCAGTCAAGTGGAACTCATTTGCTGAGCCCCGCGCGTGTCCTTGAGTTCCTCCCAGGACTCTCAGACGGTTCTAAGTTCCCGTCTTTTCTACCTGTTTACAGACGGTTCTGGATGAAATGATGGTGGAGCAGACGGACCTGGTGCGCTTGAGGCTCGTGCGCATGTCCAACGTCCCTGACACCCTTTACATGGTCAACAACGCCGTCCCCCAGTGCTGCCACATGATCAACCACCAGCAGATGACGAGCGGTTCGTCCTCCGCCCCTTCGGTCGTAGCAAATGAAATCCCGGGTACGTTTGCGCTGGTTTCCCCTGAATATTCACTATGCGATTGCACATATTTGTATTGACTGTTCCTCGTGTGGCTTTTGCAGTGCCTCAGCTGTCCGTGGTGAAGGACATGATCCGCCGACTGCAGGAGCTGAGGCACACGGAGCAGGTGCAGAGAGCCTACGCCCTGAACTGTGGAGAGGGGGCCACTGTGAGCTACGAGCTGCAGCTAAGGGTGCTCCGGGAGTTCGGGCTGGCAGACGGAGCCACGGAGCTACTGCAGGTCAGAGCAAACACGAGAGGAGCCGTGGCTGAAGGGCGGATGGAAAGCCTCAATAGATCAGTGTCTAAACTAGTGTCTCTTTTGTGTTTCAGAATCCGTACAAGTTCTTTCCCGACGAGCGATTTGGAGATGAGAGTCCCATTCTGGCCTTGCGGCAGGTGGGCCGCTGTCGGGTCAATAGCAGCCCGGCCATGGACAGCATGTTCTCTGAGATGGAAGGAGTTGGAGGCTTTCACCCTCCGCTTCCTCCTCCCCCTCCTCCCTACCAGCCTCCTGCCACCCCCAGCCACGCCCAGATGAAAGGTGCATGGCGGCCCCGGGTGCCCATGCCCGCCCCCACCCGCTCCTTCTCGTACCCCTGTAACCGCACCCTCATCCAGAGACATGTGTCCTCCAAACATGGCAGCTCCGAGTACTCCTCAGTGCCCAGGCCCCAGCCCCCGGACTGCACCAACCCACAGGCCATGGGGCGAGCTCTGCTGGACCAGCAGGCGGTCAGTGCTCTGTTTGTACTCACCACATGTTCTCTGTGTCCAAAGCTAATGTCCTCTGTGTCCAAAGCTAATGTCCTGATGTTGTGTCTTTGTGCTGCAGATGAATGTGGAGCCGGTCATGAGGGAGTTTATGCCTGATATTGCCCTGGGAGTGTCTGTGCTGTCCCTGAGGGAGCAGCACATGGCGGACATGGACAGGGATGGGCCTCACAGTCCTATGGGCCCCTCAGGCCTGCACCTGCCCCACGGCCCCTGCCCGGCGGCTCGCCTCAGCCTCAGCCACAGCCACGGCCCTGGACATGGTCACTCCTGTAAAAGACACGCCCCTGAGCCCAAGCTGGAGGCTCAGGCGGAGTTTCCTGACCTGTATGACTTCTCCTGTCGCCCTGCTACCCCCACCTCCGGTCCCCCTCGGCCCCCTTTTCCAGGGCCCGATCTTTACAGTCACAGCTGCACCTCTGGCTCCTACCAGCCCTCTTATATTTGTGACTCTCAGGGCCACTCCCAGGGGCGGAGCGCTCCTGACCCACTGCGGTTAGATGTCCTTGGGATGACTTCACAGAGACATGAGCCTGTCCTCGCCAGCCCTTCTGGGGCCCAGTCTAGAATGGGACATGTCCCAAGGGGGAGATCAAATGAAACAGACTTGACTCACGGCTTAGGTCATCTGCGCTCCCCGAGTGGAAATGTGGACAGTTATGAGGACAGGCACACAGGAGCCAGAGAGCCATCTGAGGAGATGGTTCTGGGGGCCGAACAGTCGGGCCCCTCCCCTGTCCCACAGTCCCACAGGAACAGTGTTACCGAGGATCGACGCTCTCCCAACAAACCTGATTACCCTTATAAAAAATCAGCACTTTAACCCCGGGAGGAGCCGGGGTTGAGTTTGGAAAAGGGAAACCTAATGCTGTCTGTCCCGGTGATGGCAAAGCACTAAATGTTGTGTGAATGTGTTTGAGAGGAGCAGGGAAAGGGGGATGATAGTAGCTATTTATAGTTTGTCCTTTTGTCCTACCTCTGTCACACTGTGCTATCCATCACACAGTCACTATAGAACCAGAGAGTCAATGCTTCTCATTGATCTCCCAAACTCCTCAGTCTGCTGGTCTGCATGGAGCGGTCAGACCTGCCTGCTCACAACACTACAAGACTTCAATAGAAATGGATTCCTCTTCAGCAGAACGCTCAGATGGCAGGATCCCAACCTCAGTTTACACAAGCAAACAACGGCACATGGTTTGAGACTTGCAGCAGAGATGAAATGTAGATTATGGCTTTGTGTTGTTTCCCCGGTGTGTCACATTTCCAGCTTCTTCCTGTAGCATGCCTCTAGCTGCCCACCTGACTATTTACAGCTTTTGGCGCGAGCTATGCAGTGTTGATGTGTAATGATCCGCATCCCGGCCACACAAGGAATAGGTTTTGACAGGAAGTAGGTCGCCATAGCTCGTCATTGTGGGATAATTGTGTCGGATTGGGACGCTCACAGTCCAGCGTCCAGATGAGTGTTGAAGCCGGCGTTGGGAGCAGGTTCGTTATTCAGTGGATTTCACAGGGCTTTACAGCAGATGATGTACAATATGGTCATCAAAATGGAAGGCTGCCGGTTTATTTTAGCATCTGAGCAAAGCAGGTTTGTGAGGATGGGGTTGCAAAAAAGCAGAAAATTCACGGTAAAACTCTATTAAAAAAAAGAAAAAAGAAATTGAATGCTGTTGAGGCTAAATGACAGTCACTTATCTTTTATAGAGCCATTTCTTACATATTTGAACAGTTAAACATGCTTTTTGTACAATTATTTTTCAAATCCTGTTAAGTAGCGAAGGGCGGATCGTTGGTGTAACAAATTCTCATTTTTAAGCACTTTTCTGTTAATTATAGGCTATTTATGCCATTTCAGTCATTTCTTGTCATCTTTATTAAGGACACAAGTGTAGACACGTGTTCCATAGCTACAACAATTAAAAAATAGAAATAGAATGAGTAACAAAAATTATCAAAAACTTGCAGAGCGCCACATCTTGTCCTGGTCTGCATTAACACTTAAAGGCGCAATGGAAGATTTTTCGGCGATTTGAGAACTCAGGCAGAAGTGCGCATGCCACTCCCCCGTGCTCATGCCACTCCCCCGTGCACATGCGCACTCCCCCGTGTGGACTGATGCAACACACACGTGCGTTTGTTTATTAGCGCGACGGATCGCATCGCATCTCTCGTCTCCTGTAGATTTCTGTCCACTTCTGCGTCAGCTCGAACTGTCTTTCTCCGTCTTCATTTTGTCCCGTACACTGAGGGAACTATATTATGATAGATCAATGCGCTTAGACACGCGGAAACGTGGGGACGAACCGCACGCGGCTGCAGGTGAGCGATAGGTGCGTTTTATGATTGATACGTGGCAGGACTAATGATTTATCCACGCCACGAGGAAATAAGACTCAGATTTGGGCCCAAAAAAATCGTCCATTCAACCTTTAATGCGAGGCACTGCAGCTGAAGAGGGGAAAATCTTGAATTTAAATATATCAATTTGAAACTGTTGTTTACTCACAGAAATGTAAGAGAAATGTTTTCATATAGAAAGAAGGCATTTTATGAGTAGAAATGGCCAAAATTGCACATATTTTGGACCGTTAAATCTGATTAATTGAAAGAGACAAGTAAAAATGTATTGGTTCTTTTTGTTGATGTACTAGTTGCATTTTGAATTACTAATTGGCCGAAAAATTCACTAAAAACAAATCAGGCTGAGAATGAAATAAGTTTTTTTTTTTTTAATCAGATCGGACACTTGGACAACTTTTTTTTCAACATTAAAGCCTATATGTTGAAACTGATAAATAAAAAAAAAGGTTTTGCCTATAGTGCCTCGCCTTAAACTATATTTCTTAAGTGTTTTGTGGCTAGATTCTCCCGAAAGTTTGGCAAATAACTGTTTTTCAGATTTTGCTATAGCAGCTTTTTTTATGCTACTGTGACTGTAAAAGATCGACAGAAAGACAGATATTTATATTTAAGTTTATTTGCAAATGCCACTTAAATCACTTATTTAAAGATGCCCTTCAGAAGTGTTGATTCCCATTATTTCCTTTCCTCCTTAAATTATCAATAATTCCCATGTAAATTTCCTGAGGTTTTGCAACCCTCGTGAGGATGACTTCGATACACGAGTTCGACAATCTCAGTACTGTACACACTCATTGTTGTCAGGCCGGATCAAGACCTCCTTTTCCTTTTATTTCAGCATCAAATATTGCAATCTAAAGCCTTAACTGGTGAATATCAGTTTTAGCAACCTTTATTCAGCTAAGTATGATGTCATTACTATTCTCACACTGACTGTTCTGTTTTACTCTGAGACTCACGCTGCAGTTTGGGCTACACACGTATCAATGCAGATGTTCTTGATACTTTTATTTCCTCGGCTGCAGCAGCAGCAGCAGCAGCAGCAGTAGTAGTAGAAGAAGTAGTAGTAGAAGTAGTTGTAGCCGTAGCCCCAAACCCTGAGAGTTCACCCGAGCTCCTCACGCCCTGTAGCCGGGCCCCGCCTCACTCACAATCATTGCACTGTAGGAGCCACACATGTAGTTGAAGGGGACAAAAACAAACATTTGAACAAAAGGAAATGAAATTGAAAAGTCAAAATGCTGGCTCCTTTCTAATGAATTTGTATATAATGAATCGAGTTCCAGATGTCTGAGTTGAACGGCTCCTGTCACATTTTAGTGGATGTTGAAGGTTTGTAATTTTACTGTAGTGGACAACACTGTGTAACTTGTCTTGTCATGAACTCACCCAGAATGTGTGGTTTACAACGTAAAGATTGTGTCCAAGAAGCTATTTTGGTCTTAAATGTTATGCATTTAAGGCAATTCAATATTGTAGGTGGAGTGACTTTGTAAAGGTGTTTTTCTTTTCTTCTTTTACTTTAAAAGTAACCGAACTGAAAAGAGAATCTGCAGATCAAGCCCTCTGCTTTAAAGATCGCCGAGCAGACATTATTTTCCGTCTTGCTTGCTTCATGAGAAAAAAATGCAACGGTCCAGATTCCTCCCCATGTTCATGTTGGTTAGTCGTTTTATTTTCCAGGACAACGTTCCAATGAATAAAGGTTTCGTTTTGCTCTTTTGCTGTTAGAGAAGTCAGTGCCTTCCCTGCCTGCAGCTGGGCTTTATCGGAGAAGTGACTTAAATGTCTATGCAAGCTCTTTTCTACCAGCTAACCAGCCTGCATCACTTTGAACTCTCATGTAGCTTGTTCGTGTACATAGTGTTATTTAGCACCTTTTCAATTTCAAATGTGGGATTGCTCGTGTTGAATTCTAAAACATGTTTGTAGACTGATATTAAGTTCCATTTAGTTTCACTGAATCTATTTTTCTACTGTCACCTGGATGGGTGCATAACAGTGGTCAACTCGTCATCGTAAAAATAAACTGGTTTGATATGATGTAATCCACGTGCGTCTTCAATGTCTTTACGCTGTTGGTTTTTTGATATGTTTAATGTTTGGTCAGTTCACAGTATTGTACATTGCACATGAAATCAAAATGCCTCAAATGTAAATTCAAGGCATTAAGTTAAGGCCTTTTTTTTACAATGCTGTCAGCTTTGACAATGCTACAGTTTCTGCCTTTTACATTCAAACGCTTTCTACATTCTTTTATTGAGACACATTCGGGGCGCTCCGTGTGAGCCCGGCGTGCGATGCAGCAGCGTGTCGTCAGCGTTATTGGTTCCCAGCGTTGGTTCTGCGTCGCTTTTGGGCCTTTTCCTTCAGCTCTTCAAAGCACTGTCGGACGGCCTCTGCTGTGACTGCCTAAAGCAGCACGTGGGAAGATGTTAGGATTCAGTTGAAAGTTAAAAAAAAAAAAAAAAAAAAGACACACAAAACACCAGTCAGACAAACTTTTTCCTCACCTTTCCCTCGTCAACGCACTGCTGGAAGAATGCAGTGAGGGCAGTAGTCATCTCCTGGACACCTAATTGGAGAAAGAAAATAGACTATTATATGGTCAAATTGGACAATAATACTTACAACAGCGGATTATTTCGTGTGACTTGCTTAAATGACACTGCAATGAATTACAATCACTTTTCATTATGCGAAAACTGCATTTAATTAAGTAATAAATGGAAATTCGATGCTTGCGCTGTTGTTTAGACTACAAACGTGCATGTGATTCTTCTATGAGTTTCAGTCTCGGTAGTGGTATTCTAACTATAGTAGCCACAGCTGCCCTGGGGTAGGATGAAAGTGAAACACACACACGGCACCCGAGGGAACGCCCACTAACGGACCGCTGTGGGGTAAAACAATACTTTCATTTGAATGTAGAAGAGCTGCTCTATCTCTCACTGTTCAACTACAAGAACAAACACAGACTTTGGGAGTTTTATTGTGCCAGATACAAACAAAGGCATGAAAGAGAAAGTGATCCAACTGCATGAATTGGTATATATAAATACTAGAATGCTAAGCGCAATCTGCTAACTTTTCTGGACACAGTTTCTCATGTTACTTCTCTGAGACGTGTTTAAGGTGCACTGCCAACGCAATCCTGATTCAAAACAAATAGCAGTAGTTTCTCTGATAATATCTAGAAAAGGTCAACATGAGGACTGTGTCGTACAAGCAGCGATGACCCACAGGCTCGTGCACACTCACCATAGATGACCTCCAGCTGTTGTATGTGGCTCATTGAATCCGTCCAGGCTAAAAGTGGGTGTTGTCCGAACGGCTCCTCCAAACCTCTGCTCTCATAGGCCACGAGTGTGTCCGAGGGGTCCAAGAGAAACTGGACCTGTGCAGACACATAGGCCCTCTGCCCCAACGCAGCAGTAACACCGTTAAGAACTACAAAGCCCACAGGGATGTGTAGTGCAGTGACCGTATTGAGAATAATATTTTCTATCTTAATAACTATCAGGGAATGTGCCTTTAAATGCCTTTGTTGAGGTTCAAGTATTGCACAAAAAGTGAGTGTATAACTAACCACAGTGCATGAAATCAGAATGTCACAACATATGAAAAGATGGTTTTGACTGATGAAACCACTCAGACACATGTGATATTAAAGACAGTTACTATTGTATTCTACATTATTGTGTATTTAATAGGAGCTTATGACACTTGATCAGGGCAAAATCTGTTTTTTTAGGTTGTACAGGACAATAGTTTTATATTGTACCACAAATTATACTTTTTGTGAAGCTCAAATAGAATTAGATTTATTTGTTCTTCTCTACCTTGCAGCTGGTGCAGGTGCAGAGCTGCGAGCGCCAGTTGTAGGGCCAGAACACGGCTCCTTCCCTCGGCCTCGGCGCAGCCCGGCCCTCCAGCTCCTTCACTTTGCACACCGCCGAGCTACTGGACATCTCCTCCTCACGTTTACGTTTGGAACTTGGAAATTCTGCTACCTAAAAAAGAAAAGAAAGCACAAAAAGTGGTAAGGTCTCCGAGTTATGACAGAGATTTTGAGGGGGGAGTTTCTGCAGTCGGTGACACATTGAGGTGGGTGATGATGAGAGGGGTCAGTTTACAGTAAGCTGCCCAGTGAAGCCTGGCCAGAGCTGTCCACAGAGCAGGAGGAGCATGACCCATGGCTTATTTCCCCTGTAATTACCCTGATGAGAAGAAGAGACCAGCCTCCCAGTATGACTCACCAATTACCCGGCAGCTCCATCTAGTGGTATCGAAAGAAGTACTACGCATTTGGAATGTTAGCAGTGTCAATATTGTAAGAGAGAGAATGGTGAATAATTAAAACTCTTTCCTGTAAGAAGTAACAAGTCCACATTAATTTAGTTTGTACCTGACATCTAAAAAAAAAAGAAAATCAAGTTAACAGAAGCAAAAAAAAGATAAACCAAAGGAACACTGCAGCTACACTCACGACCGATTATTCTTTTATTTTCTCCTTAGTTGTCTCGAGTTTGTCTATTGAGGAAATGAATTGTGGTTGGTTGCGAGTTACAGTGTCCTTTACCTCCCCGACTGGCCATGCTCTGCACAGTCGGAGCAATAATGGAGAAACTACTTTCCATTTTACTGTATTAAGTTAATTTGAGCGAAATTCGGGACAAAAATTAGGCAAAGAAATACATTTTATAATTCTGCCACAAAGTTGGGAAAATGTACTTTGTTCAGGCGGCCATGTTGTTTTTTTTGCATATGTTTTTGATGAGGAAAATTCTTGGAACGTGGTTTTAAAGACATGTGTCTTTAAAACGCCATGTAAACATAAAGCACTTACCTCTTGCGTTGCGTTTGTGTCGCTGGTAGAAGGATTCTCCATCGCACTTTGGCTCGACTCTGTAACTTCTATCTTTTTTTCCTCTACATCCTCCTCTTCCTCTCCATCTTCAGGACTGATGTTGACCACAGGAGGCGCTGAAGGGAAGGAGGCATTGGAACTAAGCTATCATCGTTCATCATGTTATTTATCTCCTTCTCTTGCATATAACAGAGTGTGAAAAGGACATACCGGCCAAGTGTGCAGCATAGGTCCATAAGAAAGGTGTTTTGTTCATGCAAGTCTCACAGACCATCTCTTGTAGCTCCTCGGATTCCACCACGGCACAACCTAAATGCTGTCAATGAAAACACGTTTGACATAGGGGTTTAGTTTAGGGCGATTTCCCAGATATCGCACGCATGATATTTATAATCAAGCCAATCGTTTTCCTAATTTGCCTCAGTCTCTGCGTGCAAAATCCTGTTCGGTTTGTCCTCAATGCATCAAATGTAACATTATGAGCAAACTAATGAGTAAAAAGACAGACAACAAATGATTTGACGTACATTTTATCAAGAAAATGTGTGAACTTTACTTTTACAGTAGTTACGTCTACTTCTCTCTACCCACTGTTTCTATTGGTCAGCCTCTATCATGTTCTGAATAAAATAGTATAAGTTCCCTCTTCCATAACCAAAGATCTATACAAAAGTGTGATTTTGGACAAACTCAGAATGTAAATCTGCTCACCTTGGAGTGATGCCAATCCTCGCAGACGACACACTGAATCATCTCGTCGCTGTCCTGTTGTGAAAAACAAGGAAGTTACATGACTGTTGTAAAGTACTTTCTATAAAGCCGGTGTATTGGGGAAAAGTACCTGGCCGTCTGGGTCTGGGTACAATCTGTCACATGTGCAGTAGCTCCCATGGAAGTTGTGATTGTATAGATTTTTCACATTCTCTGCGTCTCTGGACTAAAGACAACAATCAAATTAAATTGAACAAAAATGTGTTAAATTGAAAGTACAATATAGAAACAAAACTCACCGGGATCAATTGGCATTTAGATCCCCCAAACTTGCTATTCCCGCAATCGCAGCGAAAGTTCCTTTTGGCAAAAAAGAAAGTAAGCATCTCACCTCTGTACAGCAAAACGCATCGTTTGTTTAGCGGGGGAAACTAGCTCACCTCTTTGTGTACAATTCAAATATGTTGTGGCCTTCGTGGCATTTGTTGGCACAGGCGAGGCAAACCCCGGCAGGCTCATCGGCGTTAGGCGTGCAAGTGTTACACGCAAACACCGCCTGGCGCTTCACGTAGCCCTGGAGAAAAGGCAAGACACATTATTTATCATTATTATTTTTAATAGTTGGCCATTTTTTCTACAGTACATTGATATTTTTTTATACATTTTTAACCAAACAACGGTTGAAATATGGTGATTGAAGAGAGAATGAGAGAATATTAATGAATAAAGTGTATTATTGATAAAAAATCTTAAATGTATTATTATTTATGCTTCTATTGTTTGACTTGTGCTTTCATATTGCATGGTGATTTCCATTTTGATTGTACATGCAGCACTTGAATTGCGTTTTGTACAAATTGTCCCAGGTAAAGAAACATTCTGATTGATAAATGACTGATTAACAACCGATTAATCGTTGCAGCCCTGCCATTGCTCACATGGAATCACTACGTTTGGTTAGATTAGAGTGAATGAATCAATGAAAACATGCATAGGAATCATCTTAAATGTAACTGTAAACACACTACATTCTTACACTGCATTGATAAAGTAAAGAGCAGATCGGCAACGAGTTAAACAAGGAGCAGAAGTGCGCGGGTGTAAGAGGACGTGCATAAAACAGTACTTACCCGGGAATAGGAGCAGTTTTCCGGGTCACTGCCGGCCAGAACACACAAAGCCTCCTCCAAAAAGCTCTCATCCACAGTCGGTAACTCGTCTCCGTTTGAGTTGTCGTTATTTTCCGCCATTGTCGTGTTGGAAAAGGCTTCAAGAAACAAAGGACTTGCAGCGGGGATTCGAGACGGAGCAGGACAGAGGAATTCGCAGTAAACAATTCCGGGCGGGAGATTGGGCGCGTACCACGTGGGAAGGAAGTTACGTCAGAGTCCAGGTAGCCAATCAGCGCCAGCTCCTGGTTTAGTGACCACAACAAGAGGGCGGTGACGAAACGTTCGCATAATTAATTATGGCGTAACTGGATATCTGTGCTTGTGTGAATGTGTTGTCATGGAAACTGAAACTCACTTGTGAAATACTGGGCAGACAGAAAGCTGAAACTGAAAACGAAATGAATGCTTCAAAGAGGGAGTACAATTCTTTAAACAAAAAGGCCTTACATTCTAGGACTTTATTCATATTTACAAAATAACCATATCAAAAGGATACTTGGTAAAAACACTCAGGAACAAGAAGTCTACATTTATTTTTTTTAAGAAATTGTGTTTTAAGAATGCACAGTATGAGCAAAAACAACGAAAATGGCCTCAGGAATGCTAAATTAACAGCAGGTTTGCCAACAACCTGTCAAACTGTGTTCATTCAGTATGTTTTAATCAAATACTAAAAGGCAATCATGGCCAGCATTGAAATCATGTATAAAGATCATTTATAATCTAAGGCATGTTTGACAAAAGTTTCTAAAATTCTTACAATGTAACAAACATTCAAGAAAAGTTTCCCCAAAAGAACTTGAAAGAGTAAACAACACCCATTTACAAAAACCTAACATTGTAACAGACAAAGGTAAGAATCATCACAGTCATGATCACAGGAAACAGTCTTCACTGATGACTCCTTGTACCAATACTGTACTGACACGATGTTACTGGTCCTTAATGCTAAGAACAGGGTCCACCAGCTTGTTATGGACGTGCATCAGACCTTAAAGAGAAACAATACAAAGGTTCAATAATAAAGCCATGAAAAAGTCAAAAACATATTTCCAAATAGTGATTCCATGCCATTTACTAATTTTCACATTGCGCAAAATAAATAAAATAAATTCTGAAACATGCATGCAAACCGAAAACCCACCATCCAAAATACAGATAGATGTTTTGTAAATTAGTAAACACTGTTAAATGATGAGTTCTGTACTTTTATGTGAAGCTTTTAAAATGGTTGTCGTTGTACCTTTAAAGTATTTGACGGTTTTAACTCGTAACTCCAGTGTGGCGTCTTCATCACAAACAAAGATGGTCCGGGGATGCTGCTGGAAGGCAGACACTGTCCACATGTGGTTGACCCCTTCTTCTATGGCTTTGTACAGAGCAAAGGCTTTGTGTGCTCCTGTGATTAGAATCATCACCTGAACCAACAGGAAAACATCACATGTAGGGAAAACAATAAGACTTGATGAGAATTTCTTGACCCTTTTTAAATATATATATTCACATGCAAAATATATATAATTTTGCATATGGAAATAAAGTGTATTTTGATCTCACAATTTTGTTTTACAATGTTTTGAATTGTAGTGCCAGGCTCTAAATTGTAACGTTGACTTGTTGTAGCAGCCTGGCGAATGGTAAGATTGGAAGTAAAATCGTATTAAACATTAAAATAATTATTGCACAGCCCAAAAATTGGACATTGCAACTCTAATCCTACTTTTAATTGAAACATATTTGACTTGCCTCTTTAGCATCCATGACAGTTCCAACACCCACAGTCAGAGCCATGCAAGGAACCTTAGACAGGTCGTTGCCGAAGAACCGCGCATTAGCAACAATAGTATCCTTAGCTAGTGTCTTCACTCTTGTTCTGGACACTAGACTGGACCCTGGCTCGTTGAATGCTATGTGACCATCAGGACCAATGCCTGTAGGAGCACAGACAAAGCATGACGGAACTATTCTCACAGAAAACACAACATTTGGTATTGAAATATTACCTCCCACAAAAAGCTCAATCCCACCAGCCTCTGAGATCTTCTTTTCAAAAGCTTGACATTCAGCGCTCAAGTCCTCTGCATTTCCATCGAGAACATGGGCGTTGGCAGGATCTATATCGATGTGCTTGAAGAAGTTGTTCCACATGTAAGAATGGTAGCTCTCCGGGTGTGCGCGAGGTAAACCTGCAGAGAACGTAGAATGTGACCATGCTGTTCTCGGAGATGGAGGCAAGAACCAGTATTATGTATGACATTTTTATCCAAAAGGAAAATCCACAAATATTGAACCTGATCAACAAAGTAGTCAGAAGGTTAGTTTGACATAATCTGAAACCCAACAAGTTTAGGGTTGAAAAAATGTATCAACTTATTGTGACAATCAGTGGACAATGAAAAATGCTCTTATGCTATAATTTTTATAATTCATATAAATCGTAATTGTTATCTGGACTATACAGACTCAACACTTACAAAAAGACCTTTAATAACACAGAAAGGGGCATTATTATTATCAATAATCTTCCCCATTGTGGGACAAATAAAGGCTTATCTTAATAACAATATTAATACTAATACATAACTTATACAGCACTTTTACAAAAAAGATGCTTTACATTTGAGATAATGTAAATCAAAATGATTTTCATCAAAGTCAGACTTTATTTGTAAATATTCTCACATCTAGAAACCTTCAGTCACCACATTTCAAATGTTATTTTGTTGATAATGTATTTTAAAATTATCAATGTATGGAAGAAATAATAGTTTGACTTTACATCTTAATCGGGTAAAAACAGGTCGACTGCTAAAATAATCATTAGAGCCCTATCTGCCACTTTGAATATTATTTATTTAATGTGTTTAATTTATACAGGGAAAGCCCAAAGAGAAAAACTCTCTTTCTCATGGGAACCCTGTTAAAAACAACACAACTAAAGACAGAAATAGAAAACAGAGGAAGCATCATGTGACCATTGGCATCCTTAGGTCATTGATTATTGACTTACCTACATATTCATCCATGTTGAAAGTTTTCACGTATTTAAATGAAATATCCCCATTTTTGTAGTATTCAATAAGCTTCTTGTAACAGCCAAATGGGGTGCTCCCTACAGATGTGGAAGAAGAGAAGAAAAGGAAAAGTTACAAATGACGTAGACAAGTAGAAAAAGAGTTGTGACAGCTGCACTCACCAGTCGGCAGTCCTAAAGTGAAGTATTTCTCAGCACAGGGTCGGAACTGGAGGATTCTGTTGCGGATGTACTTGGCTGCCCACTCACTGGCCAGGTCATAGTCGTCCAGAATGACAAGCCTCATGATCACCTGAACCAAAGGAGCAACTGCAGTCACAAAAATGCAAACCTTTTACTTGCAATGAGACATCACTGGGATTTCCAACGCAATAACACATGTCATTATGGTCCCAAACATGTTCATATTATAAATCCATGCTGCCAACTCGCAAATGATTGATTATTAAAACAATTTAAGTCGTTAAAAATACACTTGTGTCAGTAGCAACACATAGCAGTAGATTTGTGCATGATTGTCCATTGGCAGTACACACCTCTTTTGCCTTGTTTGGGGCGCTGTTGGAGTTGAAAGTTTGGCACTGCACAAACACCGCGGTCATGTGATTGTCTTCTTCTTCTTCTTCTTCTTCTTCGTCTTTACGCATGACCCTACGCGCGCGCTTACTGACGCCTACTGGACTGGGGAGGAAGTGACTGTTAAAAACAAAGATAATATTGAAGAATGACGCGTGTTACCGTCGTAAAAACAGTGCTGGATTTTTCTTTGCTCTATAATGACAATGTGCCGCTTAATATTCTTATTTAAAATGATATAATATGACCATTACTCACGCAAGAAGGGGACGGCATCCACGCTGCAGAGCAGTAGGGGGCAGTAATGCTTAAAGTCTGCGTAGACAAATTTCCGCAGGAAACCGGAAAAGGAAGTCGAAAGGAAAGACACGTTTTTTTTTTTACCTTGACGGAATTACTCATCAAGTTAGTACTTAAAATCTAAAGGGTAATTATTGCTGGTCTTTTCTATTGTCCGGGTTTTCTGTTTTTGAAACGTTGAGCTAAAATCTAATAAGGAAATGTTTAATATGTGTCTCTTTCTCTTCATTTACAGGCAAACACCGCTTGCCCCATTCACCAGATTTGGAGAGAAGCTGCAGCTACTCCGTCCTCGTCTCACTTCCCCGCTGGAGCAGGAAAGGACGAGGTACTGCAGTATTTTTGCGGGCTCTTGGGACTGTCGATTTCAGTCATTCAAGCGCCCCGTCTGAGATTCACGCACGTAACGTGAGTCTGTGATGATGAGTAGCCAAATCTGAGCTTGAGCCCTGCACAAGCCAGTGATTATGCCTGAGAAGCAAGATTGTGTATGAATGTGTGGAACTGTGTGTTACTACTGAGCCATGATGTGAACCTCTTAAACCTGAAGTGTCCTCTAGAAGTTGCCTGACCAGCCATTCCCAACACGTTTTGGCGTTTAAACAGAATGTGGGCGGTGCTGGCGGGTCAGGCAACTCCAGAAGAGCATATTATGAGGGTTTCTACACTTGAACTGAGCTCAGAATGCACAAATGCATATCTAGTTTGTCAGTGATTCTTGATGCCAAATCATTAATATTGTGTTCTTTTTCCGCCAGTGCACTCAGGCTTCATCTCTGCCTCTCCAACTGACTGTGGTCTGCAAACTCTAAAGACCTTCATCCATACAAGTATTATTCAGTGACTGATGTCCCAGGACTACTGTGTATTTTTTTTTTTATATGAATTTGACCTCACAAAATAAAGTGTGTAAATATTTGCTCTGCATCTATCAAATGTGTTCACTCTTATCTATGTTACAACACAGTCAGGACAAATGGGTATTGTGTTGCACATCTGCGTCGATCGGTGGGTCTGAAGTCTTCAGTGCAATACAAGTTGCCTCTTAACCATGGGCTGAAAAGAGTTCAGTCTGGACATCTAAAACAAATGTTAGATCAATAGCTGGCATCACAACTTACAGCTATCACTCTACTTTTCTCAAATTAATGTTTTTTACCCGCAGAAAATGTTTCAATTAAATATCAGACATGCAGTCATCAAATGCTAAAAAATCAGTTCTTTGCTTGAAAGAAGATACCGCTTTAGTTTCAATCAGATTCCAAGGTCTTTAAAGCAGTGATCTGTAGCCTATTAAAGGCCTTTGACTAGTGGCAATGCATGTGTTTCAATACAAATGTGTCAGGATAACACCATAACTTGTCATGATCATAGTGTTGCCTACAAAAGAGCAGTCTATTTCATGATTTCAAGTTAGTGTTGTTGAATAGAGTCCTTCAGACTCCTGTTAGACAATACATTAATTTGAGTCAACAATTACAGCAAATGAACATAAGTCCGTAATGAACTGTATTCCACTGTACGTGTGACTTGAGGCAAACTGTTCTTGGCTCGTGAAAAGTCCTGTTAATCTCAAAATCAGACTTTCCCCCCCCCCACAAACTTGTAAGAAAACTACATGTGCCACAAGTGACAAATGCTTTAGGATGAGTGCTGATTGGCTGTGCAGATGTGGTTTATCCCCCTTAACTTTGTCTGAAAAAGCTGTTGTAAAGCTTTGCTAGAGGCCAAGATGTCATGTGAATATTGATCTTCCAAAAGGACTTGTGAAGAAGTAGGTTAAAATTTACACTGAGATAGAAAAGTGGGATACACATGAATGATACTGTATATTTTATTTTACAAACTGCTTAAGATGAGGTCAACAGTTGAATGTATTATGCATTGAACAAAATGTAACATCTGAATTGGATTTGTGCGAATGTTGACATGAGGAATAAAGTCCACAATAAAAGGAGTTTTGTAAAGGGGGACGTGGGTTTAGTGGTCCCAGGAACAGCGCTGTATGTGTTACGCAGCATGGTCTTGGCTCAGAAAAGTCCATTCTAGTCTTTCTTCTTGTAGTCCTCCAGGTGGGCCAGAATCCAACCGGATGGTCCCAGGATCGCCAGGCTGAACAAACCCAGTGCGACGGTGGTTTCCTAAGGATTGAAACAAAAACATACAATTAGAAAAAATGTAACCGAGTGATAACAAGTGTATAGGGCAAAAAAGTAAGCCAAACATCATGAATATAATTTGAATGTTTGTGTATTATCTTGCACCGTTTCCCAAGGTAAAATAAAGATTAATAAAAAGATCACATAACTTAGCACAAAGAGCTTACCTTACCAATGCTTGATGGACCACATTTCAATAGTTATTTAGCTCATTTAACTTACAGTAAGCACACAGTACCTCAATTTGCCTGCCATTTATTCATATTTATGCTGAACTGTCCAATAACCATAGCCACTTATTGTACCAAATTGTTGTATAGCCTTTTACTTAGAAGTACTGCATGTCATCACCTTTACACCTTTCTATATCTTAACTATATTCAAAGTATGTCAGATATTCTAGTTAGATTGAAGCCAATTATCTTGATTTTTATATTGCATATTTTTATTCTCCTGCCGTCTTAGAACTTAGTTGCAACACTGAAATTTCCTGTGGCAAATAAAGGTTCTGTTTGGCTTCGATAGTATATGCAACACTACAGAGAAACTAATCTATATAATAAACTTACTAACATTTGTACACACATTCCCCAACAATTATAATTCTAAGAAGCCCGTATTAAAATTATTTCTGATCCATTTCCCTTTCATCAAATCTGAAACATGTGAGGATTCTTTATGTTTGTGTCTAATTTTTTTAGCGTGTAATACCCATTGATCTTAGTAAAAAAAAAACTGGCATAGCTATTATTTGTATTAATATATCCTGTGAATATAAACTGACGGATTAAATAAATCAATAAAATAAAAGTTATCTTTTCTTAGAATTGACCGACCAAATGCAGCTGTGCTAACAACCAAACAGCTGATGAACGACAACTTTAACAAACCCTGACAAAAAATCAACTTTAGTCACATATTATTCTAGCTTTAAGCACAATCTCCTTACAGTTTCTAAGTCAATACTTGTCCAATATTTTGACATAACTTGACCTCCTCCTCCTCCAAGGACAGCAAATGCTAAGCGCTAACTAGCAGCTAACGTTAGCATGCTGACTTCCACGACCTGTGTGTAGCCAAAATACACGTACCATCACACCGATCTTCTCCTGAGCCGGTTTGGAGCCCAGGTTCGCCGTCTGTGTGCGGACCACCGGGGCC